>NC_140938.1:127025857-127338357 GCF_014529385.1 Adiantum capillus-veneris | reverse complement strand
ATGGAAAGTTACTTTTACACATGTGTAATAGCACGGGTATGTTCATTGCCAATGGTGTATCTTTGTGGAGTGGAACCAATGGATTTACATGTAGAAGACATAATGGGGATAGTGTGATTGACTATATGCTACTCTCTGAAGCCATCATGTATCGCATAAAGAGTTTTATGTTTGGTCAATGGACCCCGGAATCCGACCATCGCACCTTATGTATTGACCTTTCATGTGGAGAAGCAACTAAGCATGATAATCTCAGCCAAAGGAAAGAGAAGTTATCACTATGTATGGATTTCAAACGGGCACCAATGTACATTGAAATGGTTGAGCAAAAATTATGGATGACAAAGCTTCAATGTGATGCACCATTGGAAACTAAATGGGAAGCTTTCAAAAAAGCTATTTGTTCTTGTGCGGAAGAATGCTTTGCCATAAAGCATCTCCATGGTATCAACAAAGATAGATCACGCAAAAGGTGGTTTGATAAAGAATGTCAAGATGCTCGAAAGTCCTTGATAAAGCTTGATGCAACTATGGACAAAGACAACTATCAAAGTCATTTGCATACATACAAGGCATTGATTCAAAAGAAGAGAAGAAGATGGGAAGTAAAGCAACAAGAATTTCAAGTCCAAGAAAAGGCACATGCATGTGGAAGATTTTGGAGAAACTTGAGAGGCAAGCGGATTGAGAATTTTGGTAACTTGAGTCTAGTGGATATGTACACACATTGTAGGCAATTATATGAGCAAGAAAATACTGAAAAAATGCCATTTTATGGTTCACTCCCATGTATGCCGTCTTTTTTTACTATTGAGGATGTATGCGGTGGGCTTGAAAAGTTGGCCACTCGCAAAGCGGGAGATCTTCAAGGTATCAAGCCGGAGATGATCAAATGGACGGGAGATTTTACCCATGAGTGGATGTGTGATATGTTCAACCTTGCACTTCAACATGGTATGCCTTATGATTGGAGTACTAATTGGGTTAAGCCTTTGCATAAAGGAGGGGATGTAAAGAATGTAAGCAACTACCGGACTATAATGATTGGGTCTCTTATGGCAAAGTTGTTTGGGTGCATAATGGAAATGAAATTGAGTGATTGGGCTGAAGAGAATGACAAGCGTGCAAAGGGACAAGCGGGTTTTCGTCGATGCCATAGCACCATTGATCATCTTGTCACTCTTCGTGTTCTCATGGAGGAAAGTCGGTTGAAAGGCAAGCGATTGTATTGTTGTTTTGTGGACTTTAAGAAAGCCTTTGATATGATTCCACGTAACAATTTGTGGAGAAGGATGGAAGAACTCCAAGTGCCAAGTGAGTTTATGCTTGCGGTTTCTCGAATCTATGAGAAGGTGATTTGTCAATTGCGCATGGGAAGAGAAATTTCAGAAATTTTTGTAAGCACTATTGGGGTTAAACAAGGATGTCCATTGTCACCAACTCTCTTTGGTCTATGCATCGATCAATTGGAAAAAATGGTACTTGACTTTATGCAAGAAGAAGGCATTGAAGAGGTCACTATTTGCAATGCGGTAATCATGCTTTTGTTGTATGCGGATGATGTAGTGCTTCTAGCACACACTTTAGAAGATGCACAAAAGCTTATGGTTGTCCTTGAGAACTTTTGCTTGCATAGTGGGCTGATTGTAAATGAATCCAAAACAAAGGTTATGCTTGTGAAAACCAACCATAAGGAGAAGCCATGCATTGTGTACAACAACGAGACACTTGAAGTTGTTGAGAGCTTTAAGTACCTTGGCCTTGAGGTTCCATCCAATCACAAGTGGCATGAATGTGCTATGCGTCGTTTGGAAGCGGGAAAGAGAGCATATTATGCATTTGAGAACATGTGTAATGCAGGAAACATCAAGTGTTGGGTTCTCAAGAAGTATCTTTTTGATGCATTGGTGACACCGGTTCTTCTTTATGGAGTTGAAGTGTGGGGCGGGAGCATCTCAAAGTCTACTTGGAAAGAGTTTGAGAATGTCCAAAAGCGTTTTCTTACAAACTTTCTCCAAGTTAAGACACAAACACCATATATGCTCTTACTTCTTGAGTCGGGATCTCTTCCAATTGAGGTTATGGGCATGGAAAGGGTTGTGGAGTACATGATAAAGATGCGTCAAAACCCCTCACATCGACTTCCTACAATTGCATGGGAAGCAAGCAAAAAAGTTCAAAAGATGCATAAAAGCAAGATCTTGAGCACGGGATGGATGCAAGACATAAAGAAGTGGTTTGGGAGATGGGATGCATTACACTTGCTACATGATGCTTCAATTGACTCTCAAGTGAATGAAGCTTTTCTACAACGCCAATGTATTACGGCTTGGGAGAAATCCGATGGGTCACGCTTCATACATTACACCACCTATATTGCCCCCAACTACAAAACCATGTTCTTCGCTGAGAGAGGAAACCGTACTCACACTTACATGCTTGAGCCTATTCCCTTGTCCGCGATACGCACTATCGCAGCAATTCGGCTTAGCTCCCATTTCCTTCGATGCGAGATAGGGCGTTGGGGCAATGGAGAAGAGTCAAATCGATTGTGCACATTATGCTCACTGCAAGTTCGAGAGTCTGAGTACCACACACTACTAGAGTGCTCAGCTTTTGATCACATCCGAACTTGCTTCTCTCACATTTTCAGCCATAACTTAGACCTACACACTTTCCTCTCCCAGCCAAAGTGTGGGCTCTCCATTGCGACTCTCATCACTACAATTTTGGAGCATCGAGAGTCACTCATCAGCCATACACATACTACATCACATGTAACTTTGGTCCCATAGGTCATATTTGACCTCCAAGGACGATAATAAAATCTATCTATCTATCTCTCTCTCTCTCTCTCTCTCTCCTCCATAGATATTCACATTTGTTGAAGGCTTGTCTCGTAACATTTAAAGTCACTTTAGATTGTTGCTACATGCCAGCATTTTGTTATGTCTTCCTTCTCCTCTTGCGTCATTTGTTGGACTTTGCATTTCAACACATTAAATACGGCACTTAACAATTGTCCTCCCTCTCTCTCTCTCTCTCTCTCTCTCTCTCTCTCTCTCTCTCTCTCTCTCTCTCTCTCTCTCTCTCTTTGATTTTAGATTGGCACCCTTGCGTGCCAAAATTTAAGGAATTTATAGATTTTAAGCATGGTCTACATGTTAACTCTTAAAAATAAAAAGAACAAAATATCCAAGAATTGGTAAAAGGTCCATCAACTAGAAAATTTCTCTACCCATTTGGGGTGTTCTCTCTCGTTGATTTTAGATTGACATCCTTGCCTGCCAAAATTCAAGGAAATTTACATATTTTTAAGCATGGCCCACATGTTAACTCTTAAAAATAAAAAGAATAAAATATCCAAGAATTGGTGAAAGGTCCATCTACTAGGAAATCTCTCTACCCATTTAGGGTGTTAATATGAGGGTTGGTCTTTGTCGGGCATTTAATTCATTTTTTATAGGTGAAAAACTTTAGCTATCCATTTAAAGATACAATAGTGCCAAAAAATAATATCTTGAAAATTTGAAAAGTGCGTGAGCTCAACGGGAAAATCTTTATTTCTCTCTCTCCCCCTCATAAATATACATGTGTATGCACACATGCAATGTGATGGTCTCTCTCTCTCTCTCTCTCTCTCTCTCTCTCTCTCTCTCACACACACACACACACACACACACACACACACATAAGCAATGTGGTGGTCTCTCTCTCTCTCTCTCTCTCTCTCTCTCTCTCTCTCTCTCTCTCTCTCTCTCTCATGGTCAATAATGTGGATAACGATCCCTGCATTTGCATGGCATGCATGTCCTCAAAGCAAAACAACCCCAAGGCGACGTTAAGCGAGCTTTTTTCTTTTTCTCAAACTCTGTAAAGAAATATATACTTCCAAAATTTTCTAAAACATATCAATATTGGTCTTGAAAAAAGCCCCTTGAAAAGATAAAACCAAATATATCTTCAAAAATTACATTTTCATTTTAAAAAATCACTAAAATTTTTCTTTTTTTGTTATATCGTCAAAAAGTAAATTTGCATTAAGTAACAGGATCTCCACTAAAGTTATCCCCTTTTTGTTATGTGCAATCAAACTTCAATATTTATTTTATGTCGAATAGAAAGTTTTTTGATTTTACATTTGAAAAGTCTTGTGACTTGTTACATTGAAAAGGAAAAAGCTATCATTTCTTACAATCTTACCCTTTACTTTTGCATTTTAAATTAGATGTTTTGTAAGGTGTTTTTGAAATGAACGAGGGAGTGACATGTGGACGCCCTCTCCTTCCTTGAAAATTTTAAGCTACTATAAAGAGTATAGATTATGTAAGGTGAAACTTCATTGGCCTCTGGAAGGCCATAGGGTTTTAGGTGCAAACTTGTTGCAAACCTCAGGCCGTTCGATATTGTTGTTGAATGACTACCACATGTTATTAGGTTTTCTAAAGGTTCATTTGACACAATCTGCAACCCCTTTTCGGGCTGCTCCTGGCGGGTTTGTCCCTTTTTGCCCTGCTCCTACCAGAGAAGGTGGCACGTGCAGCGGGTGTCGTCCTTCTAAGAAGATGGCACACAACAGGTATGCTCTTTTTGTGATGCTCTACCAGAGCACCAAGAGGTGTTTGATACGCAGCTTTGCTTGTTTAATGCCGCGAGGTTTTCAAGATTGTTAAAGGCGACTGCATTCAATGGCGTTGTTGTGCAGGCTCAGGTGGCGAGGACGTGGCACCAAGAGGTGTTTGATACGCAGTCCTGCTCATTTAATGCCGAATGCGGGGTTCTCAAGATTGTTGAAGAAGACTGAATCGTGTGCATGCTCAGGTGACGAGCACTGCTCGCGTTGTTCTTTATGCTTCAATGCACGTGTTGAGAGGCACACGAGATGTAATTCTTAGAAGAATCCATGTGCTTATTGTAGCTTATATAAGAGGCTAGAAAAATACAGTGTAACAAGCCCTTGTCTCAGCTGGTTATCATTATACCGTGTCATGCTTTTATAGATGTGGCAGCAAGTCTGAAAATTTGTTTTAATGTTTGAGCTTTTGAGCTACATTATCTAGTGGAAGATTCTCTCTATGTCCTGCTTTTGTACATGTGCCAACAAGTCTCAATCTTTGTTTTGATGTTTGAGCTTTGACCTATCATTATTTGGTGAAAGATTCTCTGTTGCTATTCAATTTGTCTGTGCTGATATGCTGCAATTCCAAATTTAAATCAGTCGAGTCACCGTATGCAAACCAATGTTTTCTTCTACCAAATGCTGTTGAGGAAGTTGTTGTCGCTTATGAGGAGTTGAAATTTGATGAGCGTCTGTTGTAGGTTAGTTTGAGGGTTTGTGTCTTGTGCCGTAAAGTAGTTGCATCCATATTTGTTTGGAGATCCTCTTTATCATGGCATCTGATGGTGGCATTGCTGGTGCTGGTGAAGGGAGTGCAAGCAATGCCTTACCCAATGACGGTGAGAGCATGGACTTCTCTGGAGGTTTTTTTCTATGGCTCGTCGACAGTTTCTTGTATGCTTATGTATGGCGACAATTGATTTACTTGCTCTATGCTGGTGTTGTTTTTCATTCTCCGTCCTAGTTTCTTCTTGCTTGCGAGCGACGCACTCGAAAATGTTTGTTGCATTGGTGTTGTTCTCCCGGTCCTGGTGCTTGCTTTTTGTTCTGCTTGCAAGTGATGTACTCGTGACGGTTGCAGTGACATCATTTCATTCGCTGCTTTTTTGAGTTGGTCCTACCTACAATGGCCTAGTGTTGCTCCATTTGGTTTTGTTGCATTAGGAGAACTACTGATTCAACTGGTTGTATTCTCCCTTGGCGGCTAGGTTTGGCATGTGTTGACCCTGTTTTAGCTTAAATGCGTGTTCGATCATTGCCTCGTCGATGGTCTCTTGCAATGGTTACCTGTGGTGGTAATTGAAGTACTTGCTCTACACTATTGTTGTTTTTTTATTGTTGGTCTTGGTTTCTTTCTGCTTGCGTGCGACGCACTCAAGAACATTGCCTTATGCTCGTATTGTCGTCCTAGCTCCATGGTGCTGGTTTTTTCCCTGCTGCAGGTGATACAATCGAGATGTTGGTTGTGACTGTTTTTTTTTAATTGTTGGTCTTGGTTTCTTTCTGCTTTCGTGCGATGCACTCAAGAACGCTGACTTATGCTGGTATTGTCGTCCTGGCTCCTGGTGCTGGTTTTTTCCCTGTTGTAGGTGATGCTATTGTTGGTTTTTGATTGCTGGTTCTGGTTTCTTTTTGCTTGCGTGCGACGCACTCGAGAACATTGCCTTGTGCTGGTGTTGTCGTCCTAGCTCTTGCTGCTGATTTTTTCCCTGCTCTGCAGGTGATGCAATCGAGATGTTGGTTGTGACTGTTGTTTTTTGATTACTGATCCTGGTTTCTTTCTGCTTCCGTGCGATGCACTCAAGAACACTGCCTTATGCTGGTATTATCATCTTGGTTCCTTGTGCTGGTTTTTTCCCTGCTAGCAAGTGATGAAATCGAGATGTTGGTTGTGACATCGTTCCCTGTATTTTGTGAGGTGGTCTTGTCTGCCATGCTTGAGTGTTGTTCGCTTTCTTGTGTCACATTAGGAGCACCATTGACTGGGTTGTTTTTTCCCCCCTCTGCAACCAGCTTTGGCATGTAGTGACGCTGTGTTTCAGTTGAAATGCACACTCAAGGAATGCTTTTCCAGCTTCGCAAACCTGCTGTTGCACAACTTTCTTTTGCAGGTTTTTTTCTTGAGATGAAGCGTGTAGGTTGTTATCCTCGATTGATGGGTATAGCCAACGCTTGGCGTGCATGGTGGGGAAGTGTCTTACTGGTCTGCTGCATTATGGTGATGTGTGTAGGAGCCAGCTTGCTTTGCTTGCCGTTGTGAAGTGGCGTCTTCCAACTGGCTGAGCCTATTTTTGGCGTCAAGTATCCTTGTTCCAAGCCTACACAGTCACCACTCCGGTCCCACGTCCAACGGGTAGCATGGTTGTCGCAAGCTGATTCTGCCCATTGATCATTGTCTACCTTATGTTTCAGCAGGTCCTTTCAAGGAATATTGTCCATGTGTCAAATCTGGAGCATTAGTCTACTTTTTTTTTACGGTTCCTGCTTGGGGTCGTTTGCATAGGGTCTGTAATGCGGGATTGCCCATGCTCACTCCCATGTTTTGGTTGTGCTCAAACTATCTTGTACTTTTCATCAGGCAGTCAACTAGTGCCCTTGGTTTTTGTCACTTGGGATTCTCCGCTTGGCATCCCAGTGTGCCGGCGCAAGCTTCTCCAGATACTCTCAAGAGCTTCATTTTTGCGGCTCATTCTTCCTTGTCTTTTCCGAGTGTCTTGCATGTTGGACGTTTTTAACGTCCTCTTTGCTCTGCTAAACTAGTCAATGCTACGCTTAATTGGATGCTTCCTTTTCTTGTCCTCTTGCAGAGCTGCGCAGTTCATTGAGTCTCCTCCATGTCCTGCAAACAAACATTCATCGCACTGGTGTTGTCGAGCTCTGCTGGGTCGCCCCCAAGTCCGAGCTTCGAGGAAACCCCAGCTGGGAAGAGGTGTAGGCGTGCCTTGCTTCAAGGAATCCCTACTAGTCATCCCGCTAGTAGTGCAAGTATGGCCAGCGTGCACATTCATTCTTTGTGGAACAAGCTTGGCGTGTCTGCGATGTTCTCTATTGCAATACACTCTTGAGTGTTGAGCTGCATTCAGATGGTGCTCTGCTTTTTTTTTGGTAGGCAAAGGATACTCTCCACTAGGGGAGGAGTGCGTACAAGCACTGTCTTCGTCTCAACAGCGGCTTCCTTGCCCAGCTAGCGAATTAAGCAAAGTTGCAGCCTTATTTTCTGAAACTGGCCAATCTTCATCTGCTCACAATATCTTGGACAGTGGCAAGCTACTGACAAAGGGAAAAGCCTGATAGTCAAGGAAACATTGCTGTTATTTGTGATTAGCGATATAGATGAGAGTAGTAAACCTTTCTCCATAGAGGGAAAATTCTTGAATTGGTATGGCACATACCGTTTCATCTCCCCTGGGCAAAAGAAAAATGCACGTTACTTCAAGTTTGACATCGTCGATGCCAATTGCACCGACACGATCACGGTCGTCGTTGTGGATCCCTTCATTGAGAGCTACACCAAGGAGCTCAAGATCGGCTTGTTCGTCAGGATTGACTGTCCTCTTGTGAGGGCTAAAAACCATAATGATACTGGCTCAGCTTCGTTCTCCTTGCATGTCGATGCGTCGACAACCATTCGACCTTGTGACCCATTCCCTGTTTCTTTAGTTTTCTATCCCGAGACAAAGATAAGCACATTTCTTGCTGACGCTGCAATTTCTGAGACTACTAGCCGACATCCTCCCTTGACGACATTGGCGTTTGTTGTCTTGAAAAGTCGTAATTTCCATGAGATAATTTGTACTACATTCAAGGATTTGGTTTTTGCCGATGGCCCGACCCCAGATGACAAAGAAGGTGTACATATCAGAAGCATTGGCTTCAATGCTCCTCTCTTTTGATGTTGACAAACCTTTCGTTATATGTAGGTGAGCTTTGTCAACTCTAGAAAGCATGACTATGATCAAGTCATGGCCCAGATGGCCAGGGAGGACATTGTTATGTTTGTGGCTAGGAATATTGGCCTCTTTGTTGGCAAGGTGCGCACATTGTCTGTTCTAGACGTTACAACTTTGGTCCCCGTGTGAGGATCACACTTAAAACAAGAATTGACCACAGCGTTTTATAGACATTGTGAGATTCTTGGCTACAATAGAGAGGTGACTTTGCATGCTTTGTAGTCAACTAGATAAAGACATCTTTAGTGGTCTTTACACGTTTGTTTTTTTTTGTAGGTTGTGGGGACTTTGCGCTTTGTGAACTTCAATAGAGCTCTCTTGCATTCCAACTGCTCAGTTTGTGACTCACCGAAGGTGAAGAAGGTTGAAGGCCGACTGCGTTTTTCTCTTTGCGATAAATATCACGTCGTCAACACGACTCTCAGATTGGAGGCACAAATCCGAAGCAGCATTGATAGACGTGTTATGGTGGTTCAAGTGTCAGGCTCTATGGTGGATCGCCTTCTGGCCTTGCCAAGGAGCTTTAAGGAGGTGTACATGGAGAGCATTCCAGAGGCGAGGGATATTTTATAGACATCTATTGTCGAGCGTGTGTTCAAAATTGGCACAAATGGGTCTATGATATCTTTCACTCCTCTGTTGGAAACCTAGATGCTTTGAGAGCATGGATTTCCATAGCTTTTGGCCTTTCACCACGAATAACTATGCTTCCTTACCTAGACCCCTCTACAATCGATGAACTAAATTTTGGCTTGTCCATTGTATATCGAGTTTCATAAGAAAATGGTATCCTGCTTGTGAGCCTTGTTGCCGTGGTGTCTCTCCATAACTCGCTTTCTACTCTTCCTTCCTCTCCATCTTTTCAACCTTCCAAAGCACAGACTCTCTCTCTCTCTCTCTCTCTCTCTCTCTCTCTCTCTCTCTCTCTCTCTCTCTCTCTCTCTCTCTCTCTCTAAAACACACACACATAAACAAACACATAAGACGGCTGAATATTTACAATCTTCACACGCCTTTGCAATGACTCACTTGCCCGAACGCAATGTCTATACCGCTTTTATGGCACAGTTTCCAAACAATTCAGACATCTTTCTCGTGCTACACCATCTCCAAAACTCAACAGGTGCACCGCATGACCTTAGATCAAATTTTCTCTCAAACATGCTGTCCCAGGTGCATGCCTCTTCTTCCCTGGTGACAGGGCCACTAGCGCAATGACGGCCACATAATTATCATCTTTGTACTCAACATGCGCCAATTCACTTGCTCTTAGGCTCGACGTGTTAACCGCCTTTGCTTGCTTTGCGAGCTGTAGGTTAAAAGTGTATTTGAAAAGAAATGGAAGCATGAGAACAATCATCTTGGGGATGCCATCAAAACCATTTCTTGCAAAGGGCATTCTGCTCTCTGAAACAAGCAATGGCATCGCATACCTTCCCACCTTCACAACATGCTCAAGCCGTGCACGTTGGAGAGGGGGAATGAGGGAACACGCCCATCACAAACAAAAGGGCCTCTCTATAGCTCAGGGCATTCACAACACCCCAATCCACCCAGTGAGCACCTTCGACTCACAGAATTCACACTATCGCACACACGATCAAACACAACTTGACGCACCGCAGCGCACACGCACTCAAATAGACCATCAATCAACCCGCACCCACAAAACGGCTGCAATCATCGCCTACCCTTGCACACATACCACACACTCTCTCTCCCTCTCTTTGCACACACACTCATCGGGGAGGCGCACATGCCATCACACACCCGGCATCACGTGCAACAGAACAGAGCAGGAGAAAGGGGGGGGGGGGAAGGAAATAGCACGACAAGAAACGCCCGTTTTCAATGGGGGGAACTCACTCCCTGCTCAAAAAAACACTATAGCCGCACTCGGCTTCACAAGATACATAGGGGGAGGCGCCCTCTTGTCCCTCTGTAGACAAAAACCACTCTTGGCTCTTTTCCCTGTGGCTCCCAAGCCTCACGAGGTGACAAAAAGCCCTTAAAAATGATAAAAAAGACTCCTTTATAGAGGGGGAGCACCCAGTTTTAGCATGTTTGGCCTCTTTCCGACACATGGCGAGCTCGTTTAGACTCTTTTACATGGTTTTTTTATCTCATTCTCTCACTCTGACCCTTGCCCGCTGCTGTGGGACCTTCCCCTCACATGAGGAGGGGAGGCAATAGCGATGTTGCTATTGCCCTCCTCCTCCTTCTCAAAACTTCGGCGCCCCATGGGCTCGCGGGACCATTCTCCCACTGGGGTTGCCACGTCATGACCACCAATCGGCCGCCTGCACACAACGCGCGGACGCGCCACCTGCGCCGCCGCCTTGCTCGCCAAAACTGACGGCATACCGCCCAGCACAACGCCTGAGAACGCTCATGCCATAGCCCACGAGCTCCCAAGGAGCCCACTCCTCTCATATGTCTCAAGAGGGGCTCACGCCCTCGAATATATACCGTGCCACGTTGTGTCCTCCCTGTGCATGTGGGGTGATCTCCCTGCCATGTGGCGGCTTCGCATGCCTTAAGCCTCAAACCCTTGAAAACAAGCAAAACCCCATTGTGTTTTCAACCAAAAAACTTTGCAGCCTGCCACTGCCTGGCTCTCCTATACTGTCCCCATCTCCTACTGCCAAGCCGCAAAGACCTTCTGAAGCTTCACTTTCCCACTCCAACTACACCTGTTGTCTCTGCATTTCAATCCCTCGGTGCCCTCGAACTAAGGCCTCCAAAGAGAAAAAAAACCATCTGCAACTGTTCACCGCCCTAATGCTCCCAACTTCGTTTCGCTGTATCTGACCGATCGAGCATCCGATTGGCGTGCAGTCAATTCTGACTAGTTCCACATGGCTCCCTCTATCACCGAGAACCTTGGCGAGTCTCAAAAAATGCCAGATGGCACATCTTCCAATGCGGCCAAGTGGGCTCAGATCCGGCCCCCGAAAAATCTTCAAATGACCATATCTTGCTATCCAGAGCTCTGATTTGCAATCCGAGAAGACAGGCATGCTCCACAACTCGAGCACTACGCACATATACACTAACATCAGCCCGGGGCACCTGTCCCCAACTGCCCTGTCTGTCGGGGATCTGCTACACACTCCAACTCTAAACCGCAATATCTTGAGCACTAGGGCTCTGTTTGATGAGCCGTCTCGACCAGCTTTGAAAGCACACTGAACACTACATTCTCGCACATAAAGCCCACATCTTGGGCATAGTAGGCCACCAACCTGCTTGGCTCTTTGTAGCACACCTTTGGCCTAAAAAACTGCTTCGAGCATATACCTCCGCTATCCTTAGGCTGCCTAGGGCCTTGGCACCTGCCCTAGCCTTTTTCACTGCGCTCGCATGTTATCTCTGCTTGGCATTGACCATCTCCTAGCTTGGACCAACTTTAGCTGCACCAACGTGTTGGATGGAAAGAAGATGAGGTGGCCACTTTGCATCAGCTATCCTTGTTGCATGAGGCTTTGCCTGATGTTGAGGTGGTCTGCATGTTCCAGGCTAAGCACCCCACCGCCCATATTTTTTGTGACGTTCTCCTCCGCAGAGCAAAGATGGAAAGAGCTTCTTGCTGCACTAGAGAAGTTAGTCCCACTAAGCCAAGAGCCCGAGGAGAGCCTGAGCTTGTACCAACGTCACCTCATTCGTGCCGATCCCATTACAACTGCTTGTTTCTATGTCAATGCAATGAAACGGTTGTTGCGGACTGATTCCTCCATATGTGGCAAAATACGAGACTTCTTTTTCATCATGGAGTTCCAAAGTTGCGGTAGCCAACATGATCATGGTTTGTTGTGGCTAGAAAATTCTCCATCACTCACAACGCACTCAAATCAAGATATTGTAATGTTTGTAGATACCCACATTAGCAAAGATGGATCCATCTTGCCCAATGACCTTTCAAAAGCTTACAAGCACAAGCACCATAAGACTTGCCAAAAGAAGAGCAAAAGTTGCCGTTTTGGATTTCTACGTTTCCCCATGCCATTCACATTTATTTTTCGACAAGGAATACTTGAGGCGAACATAGCTAGACAAGGTAAGCTTTACTTGCAACAAGTAGAAAGAAAACTCAGCCAAATTGATTTACAAAATGCCCCTACATTCGAAGAATGGCTAGAACAAGTACAACTCTCCATGGAACAGTACTTGCTTGCATTGCAAGCAACTATCTAAGGACCCACTATTTTCCTCAAGCGCAAACCAAGCGATATATTCACAAAAAACTTCAACAAGTCAATAGCTTCTCTTTGGAATGAAAACACAAATATACAGTTCGTGCTAAACACATATGGAGCTGCGAGCTACTGCACCTCATACATGACAAAAATGGACAATACATTAATAGGAGCAATCAAGGCACAGGTTGATCACTGTGTCACAAACAATGCATTTACATTGGAGAGACTACGAAAAATTGGTAGCACAATCCTTAACACACAGAAAATTAGTTCACAGCAAGCTGTTTATATATGCCTCTCACTTCCATTGCATAGCTCGTCTAGAGAATTCAAATACATAAATACTAATCCACTTAAAGAGCGAGCTCTAGTCCTCAAAAAAGAGAATGCCTTGCAAAAAATGCACCCTGACACGACAGAAATCTGCTCTGCCTCCATCATTGACAAATATACGTGCAGACCATACTCCTTCTTTTCCATGTGCTTGGCCCAGGTCACTTACACAACAAAAAATCCCTCTAGTCCTGACACGATGCTGCAGAGGGCACGCATCATATGATACGTTGGAGACAATAAAGCCAAAGACCGTGAAAACCACTACAGAGAACAATTCCTTCTCTTCTTGCCATGGTCAATCCATGAGAATGAGCACCTGTCCGAAGGTTTGTCTTGGATCGATGTCTACACTTCAAACATTGAGACAGTGAAAAAAAATGAATCACAGTTTGTTGTCAAACCAGCTCCACTCGACAGGTTCGCAATAGCCGTCACAACCTCACGCAACACGAGAAGTGTAAGTTCCTTGAACGATTCCGACAACGCCAACGTGATGATCAACACCCCATCAAAGCAACCAACGAATAAACCATTTGCTTTGCATTTTTCCAAACATATTGGCATGACCAATGAGGAATTCCACGCATCAATAAAGAAACTAAACCCACAATAGCGACTCATCCTCAATGATGTCATGCTCAAAAAATGCATAGCACCGTCAAAAAAGATACATCTCTTCCTCACAGGTGGAGCAGGCACTGGAAAAACATTCACTCTGCTCTTGCTAGTCGAAGCCCTCATTCATTTCTACACACATAAGTCGGGCCACAATCCTGACTTTCCTAAGGCACTCCTGATGGCATATACAGGCAAGGCAGCATTCAACATTGGTAGTACAACTATACAGTCAGCTTTACATTTGCCTTTGATAACTACGGCACACACAAGCCTCGGAGCAGAAAAGGTATATGCATTGTCCTTACTTTATCAAGATTTGGAGCTTGTAGTGTTTGATGAAGTCTCCTTGATAGGATCAAGTGTCTTCTCATTGGCTAATTCACGTTGACGGGAGCAAAGCGAGACACGAACCTCGACGGCCTATAAAATGTCGGGAACCGATGGCATGCCTCGAGACGGTCACGATAAAGCGAACAGGGGGGTACCACCTAGCTTTGAGCGGCTAGGACGCAGACCACGGTGATGTGAACACTGCAAACTTACACACACACACACACACACACACACACACACGCACACACACACACACACATTGACAAATTATGAAAACCCTCGGGGTGTGAGGGAGAATTATTTCTTGCAGTATTTACAATGACCTTCCTTCCGACGAGGTGGCACACCGTGGTGATAGAGAGGTAGGGAGAAGAGATGGTGAATCTACTTGGTGCGTTCTCTAAAGACGACTTGATGACGTGAAACTTGCTACCAAGAAGGTGTGTGTGTGTGTGTGTGTGTGTGTGTGTGTGTGTGTGTGTGTGTGTGTGTGTGTGTGTGTGTGTGTGTGTGTGTGTGTGTGTGTGTGTGTGTGCATCGACCATTGGAGTTGAGAGGTGGACGTAGCTCTCTTCACATGGTGCAATTCCCAAAACAAACCATCACACAAGTCTCCTCCCCGTGATGCCAATGGTGTCAATCTCCTCCACTAAACCTCTGCAAAGTGCTGGCCTCTCATGAACTGCCCCCCCCCCCCCCCCCCGATAGTGACCTCTCAGTGCCCTTTTATAGGTGTTGGCTACTTGGATTAGGGTAATCCCAGTTTGATTAGGGTAAGCTAATCGAGGAGAAAAATCAAGGTGGTGGGCCCAGTGTGGTTGACCCTTGCTTTGTCTTGGGAGTTATTAAATATGAAAACCTCTAGGTGGGCCTTTGTGACCATCACCTAGAGAGAGGGAATTTACAAATTGGGAATTTTACAAGGCTTGGGTGAAAACTGGAAAATGTTGATGATAACCTACGGTTTATTGAAAATGGTGTCGTGGTTGCGTGATCCCGGTGAATGGCAGCTTGCCGGTGCGTTGGTGTAGTGTATACGTCTTTTCGGGGTCGGCCGGGGCATGCCTTCGGTGCCTTTGTTCTTTTCGTTTTTGGTGTCGCGTGATCCGGGTCGTCCTCCTTTCTTTCGTCGATGTCGATGGCATTTAGTTTCTTCTTCTTCTTCTTTTGTATTTTCCGGTGCGTGTGTATGTATGGGTGCATGTGGACAGGCGTGTGTGTATCTGTATGAGTGTGTAAGCGTGAGTGGTGTGTGTCTGTGTATTTGTATATGTATATGTGTGTGCACGTATGCGTGCGTGGGAACGGGGGGGTGTGCGGTTATAGTATATATATTTTTTTTCTTTTTTTTTCGGCGATGCTGTGGCGACACAGAGGTGGGGGGGAGCGGAGGTGAGGTGAATGGGGTGATAAGGGAGGGATGCGTGTGCTCGGGTGTGTGTGTGTGTGTGTGTGTGTGTGTGTGTGTGTGTGTGTGTGTGTGTGTGTGTGTGTGTGTGTGTGTAGGTGTACTGTGTGGGTGTGAGCTGTGTGTGCGCCTTTGGGCTGCAGAGGGGTGAGCGCAACAGAGAGCGGGGGGTCTGCCTGCGGCATGTGCGCACAGAGAGCGAGGGAGAGAGGGGATGAGTGTTGGAGAGGGGGGAGGAGGTATGAGAGGATAAGGGGGGGGGGGGGGGGGGGGGGGGGGGGGGGGTTGGATGGTGTTCACATTGCCCTCGAAGGCCGGGGAGAGAGCGCGACAGAGAGCGGCGGGGGGCGGGGGGGGGGATAGTCAACGAGAGAGAGAGAGAGAGAGAGAGAGAGAGAGAGAGAGAGAGAGAGAGAGAGAGAGAGAGAGAGAGAGAGAGAGAGAGAGAGAGAGAGAGAGAGAGAGAGAGAGAGAGGTGAGTTAAGAGAGAATGCGGGGGGGTCTCACCATGGGAGTAAGAGAGAGGGAGAGCAAGGGGTGAGGTGGTGAGGGGATAAGGGAGGGAGGGTAGAGAATAGAGAGAGAGAGAGAGAGAGAGAGAGAGAGAGAGAGAGATAGATAGATAGATTTTATTATCGTCCTTGGAGGTCAAATATGACCTATGGGACCAAAGTTACATGTGATGTAGTATGTGTATGGCTGATGAGTGACTCTCGTTGCTCCAAAATTGTAGTGATGAGAGTCGCAATGGAGAGCCCACACTTTGGCTGGGAGAGGAAAGTGTGTAGGTCTAAGTTATGGCTGAAAATGTGAGAGAAGCAAGTTCGGATGTGATCAAAAGCTGAGCACTCTAGTAGTGTGTGGTACTCAGACTCTCGAACTTGCAGTGAGCATAATGTGCACAATCGATTTGACTCTTCTCCATTGCCCCAATGCCCTATCTCGCATCGAAGGAAATGGGAGCTAAGCCGAATTGCTGCGATAGTGCGTATCGCGGACAAGGGAATAGGCTCAAGCATGTAAGTGTGAGTACGGTTTCCTCTCTCAACGAAGAACATGGTTTTGTAGTTGGGGGCAATATAGGTGGTGTAATGTATGAAGCATGACCCACCAGATTTCTCCCAAGCCGTAATACATTGGCGTTGTAGAAAAGCTTCATTCACTTGAGAGTCAATTGAAGCATCATGTAGCAAGTGTAATGCATCCCATCTCCCAAACCACTTCTTTATGTCTTGCATCCATCCCGTGCTCAAGATCTTGCTTTTATGCGTCTTTTGAACTTTTTTGCTTGCTTCCCATGCAATTGTAGGAAGTCGATGTGAGGGGTTTTGACGCATCTTTATCATGTACTCCACAACCCTTTCCATGCCCATAACCTCAATTGGAAGAGATCCCGACTCAAGAAGTAGGAGCATATATGGTGTTTGTGTCTTAACTTGGAGAAAGTTTGTAAGAAAACGCTTTTGGACATTCTCAAACTCTTTCCAAGTAGACTTTGAGATGCTCCCGACCCACACTTCAACTCCATAAAGAAGAACCGGTGTCACCAATGCATCAAAAAGATACTTCTTGAGAACCCAACACTTGATGTTTCCCGCATTACACATGTTCTCAAATGCATAATATGCTCTCTTTCCCGCTTCCAAACGACGCATAGCACATTCATGCCACTTGTGATTGGATGGAACCTCAAGGCCAAGGTACTTAAAGCTCTCAACAACTTCAAGTGTCTCGTTGTTGTACACAATGCATGGCTTCTCCTTATGGTTGGTTTTCACAAGCATAACCTTTGTTTTGGATTCATTTACAATCAGCCCACTATGCAAGCAAAAGTTCTCAAGGACAACCATAAGCTTTTGTGCATCTTCTAAAGTGTGTGCTAGAAGCACTACATCATCCGCATACAACAAAAGCATGATTACCGCATTGCAAATAGTGACCTCTTCAATGCCTTCTTCTTGCATAAAGTCAAGTACCATTTGTTCCAATTGATCGATGCATAGACCAAAGAGAGTTGGTGACAATGGACATCCTTGTTTAACCCCAATAGTGCTTACAAAAATTTCTGAAATTTCTCTTCCCATGCGCAATTGACAAATCACCTTCTCATAGATTCGAGAAACCGCAAGCATAAACTCACTTGGAACTTGGAGTTCTTCCATCCTTCTCCACAAATTGTTACGTGGAATCATATCAAAGGATTTCTTAAAGTCCACAAAACAACAATACAATCGCTTGCCTTTCAACCTACTTTCCTCCATGAGAACACGAAGAGTGACAAGATGATCAATGGTGCTATGGCATCGACGAAAACCCGCTTGTCCCTTTGCACGCTTGTCATTCTCTTCAGCCCAATCACTCAATTTCATCTCCATTATGCACCCAAACAACTTTGCCATAAGAGACCCAATCATTATAGTCCGGTAGTTGCTTACATTCTTTACATCCCCTCCTTTATGCAAAGGCTTAACCCAATTAGTACTCCAATCATAAGGCATACCATGTTGAAGTGCAAGGTTGAACATATCACACATCCACTCATGGGAGAGAGAGAGAGAGAGAGAGAGAGAGAGAGTGGGAGAGATAGAGGGAGTGAGAGTGTGGCTTTCCTTAAGGCCCGTGGGGCCACTCCTAAGGGAGAGAGAGAGAGAGGAACTTAGAGCTAGGTGAAGGTAGGGGAGGGGTGGAATATGCCGGTGGTCCACCATGGTTAGGAAGAAACAAGGCGGGGGATATAAGGCCAGTGGAATGTGGACGGGGGGGGGGGTGGTTGGAAATTGGGGATAGGCAGCCCGTCGGGACCGGGGTGTGGACGAGCAGAGAGAGAGAGAGAGAGAGAGAGAGAGAGAGAGAGAGAGAGAGAGAGAGAGAGAGAGAGAGAGAGAGAGAGAGAGAGAGAGAGAATATTTAAAAGAGATAGAGGGAGAATATACAATATCTGTGGCGGCCCGTCGGAGGGTATGACAGAGACATAGGTGTCTCATGCGTCCATCGGGTCGGGTGATGCAACGGCAGAGTAGGAGAGAGAAAGAATATTGGCGGAGCCGAGCAGTAGGAGAGAGAGTGATTTGTCTTCTGGTGATGGAGGGTGTGTGGCCTAACTAGCAGCGCCCCGGTAGTGGTTATCCTTGGGGGGGGGGGGGGTTATGGTGAATGGTAAAGAGCCCTTTTATGTTTTTTTTGTTTTCTTTTGGGTAACAAGCCTTCCCTTCCTTAGGGTGTGGTTCTCATGGTCACGGTTTCGAAAACTGACTGTCATTAGCCCTCCCATCTGGCTAGAGGCATTTATGCCTATAGCCCTTCCTCTGCATCTTTAGTTGTGGAGTTAGAGGGTTCTCCCTCTTCTGGAATGTCTAGCATGAACTCTGGATCAAACCTAATACAATACCTTTTCAGCCTCCATCCATTTACTCTGGTCTTGTAAATTCTCCCATCTGCTTCCATCAGCTTATAGCTACCATTGTCATAGCGCCTTTTGACAATGAATGGTCCTTCCCATCTGGGTTGAAATTTCTTGTCCTTCCTAGTGTCAAATCTATTGTCGTATCTCACCACTAACATACCCTTTTCCAGGCCCTTTTCTTTAAGCCCTTGATTGAAGGTGAGCCGGCGTCGTTCTGCCTGCGTTGCATAGTGATTGATTGCTTCTTCCCTATCTAGTTGGAGCCTCTCCATATCCAAGATGTGGTTTCGGAGATTTATAATTGGGGGTTGTATCTGGCTAGCCAAGACTCATAAGCTGGCTATCTGTACCTCAATGGGTAGAATTGCCTCCTTCCCATAAACTAGATGGAAAGGGGTGAAACCTAGTGATGTTCAGAACGTTTTTTTGTAGGCCCTCACAGCTTCCATGAGATGTTTATCCCAGTCTCCTGTGTGATTGTTCACCTGTTTTGTGATGATTTTGCAAATCATTCCGTTTACCTTTTCTACTAGGCCATTACACTGTGGATAGTATGGTGTGGAATGTTTGCGTGTGATGCCTAACTTCTTCATCAGTTCTCCCACCAGATCGCCTCTAAAACCTGGTCCCCTATCTGATATTATCTCTAGAGGAGTGCCAAAACGGCAACAGATGTACTCAAAAATGAACTTTGCTACCTCTTGGGCTGTAATACGGGTGGTGGTTGTTGCTTCTGCCCATCGAGTCATGTAGTCTACACCCACTATAATGTACAGTTTACCTAATTGGTCCCTTGGTAAAGGACCGATTGCATCTATTCCCCATTTCTCAAATGGACCGTATGAAATGATAGGAGTTTGTGGCTCATAGGTTAATGTGCGATCACTGGCCAATTGACAAGCCTTGCATGTTTTACACCAATGGTGTACATCCCTGTTCAAGCTAGGCCAAGAGTATCCTGCGTGTAGAATCTTCCTATTGGTGATATCTAGAGCAAAATGACCGCCGCAGACGCCATCATGGAAACTTGAAATTACCTCTGTGATCTCACTAGAGGTCGGCACTCGCCTGAGAATCTGATCCTTGCCCTTACAATACAAGTGGTCGTTTACAAGGTAGTATCTGGTAAGGAAGTTTGGCCTTTGGTGTACTCTTCTGGACATTCTCCTGTATCTAGAAAGTTAATGATATCAGGCATAGCATCACTACATTGAAAGAGGGGTAGTTTCAGTTTGATTGCTCCTACGGGAACGTCTTGTATTCTTTCTTTGTCTAGAGCATCTGCCTCCTGATTTTCTGCTCTGGGGACATGAAATAGTTTGACTGCTTCAAACTTCCTTAGAAGATCCTTAACTTGGCTTAGTTGACTAAGTAAAACTTGATTTTTACAAACCCAAGTGCCGTTTATCTGCCTTATCAAAAGCAAAGCATCGCCAAACACATTTAGGCATTGAATTCCTTGTGAAATACATTGTTCCAACCCAAGAATTAGGGTTGCATATTCTGCTTCGTTGTTGTAGTGGGAGTGTAATAACTACCCAATGGAGAATACTCTTTCTTGTTGCTCATTGAAAATGACTATGCCAGCTGCAGACTGGTCCACTGTTCTTTTGTATGCTCCGTCAAAGAATAGAGAGTGAGCTCTTTCTAGCTTAGGACTTTCTACCATTGGTGTTTCTTCTTTTGCTTATGCGTTGACCTTCATCTTCTTTTCATAATGACGATGAGTAAGAATTCCCGCTAAACTAGCCCTGGTGGAGTTTTCTACTTGCATGGTGTAGTCAAACCCTTGTAATCTCACTAGCCATTTAGAGATCCTAGATGAGACATCCATGTGTCGCATTACATATGGGAAAACCTCCTCCATTGTCAGGATTACAAGGGTCTAGGAAAAAGATAGGAGCGGAACTTTGTGGTAGAAAACATTAGTGCAAGAACCATGTGTTCTACTTCAGTAAATCCCTTTTCTAATGGGGTCATGACACGACTAGAGAAGTAAATAGGACGCATGAAAGAAGTTTGGGGGTCCTTTTGCATTAGCACGGCTCCGAGTGTATCACTTCCTACACTAGGGTTCACATAAAATGGCTCGTCCAACTTAGGGGGTGAAATGGTGGGAAGCTTAGCTAGGATTTGCTTCACCTCGGTAAATTGCTGCTCATTTTCTTCACTCCATGAGAAGACATCCCTCTGGGTGATTTGTTGTAGAGGGAGGACCACTTGAGATAGCAAGTGAATGAGCCTGCTTAAGTATCTTACCTTCTGAAGGAAAGAAACCAACTGCTTCGGTGGTGGGTGACAACAAAGATACCAGGGCTTGAATCTTGTTAGGGGCAGCCTCAATCCCTTTTACTGAAATTACATGGCCAAGGAGAGTGACTTTGCTTTCACCTATCTGACACTTATCCATGTTGAGCTGGTCACCCAAGGTTTGCAGCCTCGTTAAGCCATCATAGACTTTGCTTAAATGGAGGTCTCGTGAACTATAGATGCAAAAATCATCTATGAAAACCCGTATTGACATTCCAAAGTAGGGTTGGAAAACAAAGGTCACATAGCGTTGAAATGTGGCTGAAGCTTTAGTGAGGCCAAAAGGCATCACTCTGTAAGCAAAGAATCCCCAAGGTGTGATGAAGGTTGTCTTCTTCTGGTCTTCTTCCACAATGCTAATCTGGAAGTATCCTGAGTAGCCATCACACACTGTGTATCGTTTGTGACCCGCCACTTCATTGAGAATTTCATCCTGGAATGGGAGGGGAAAGTGATCCCTCTTTGTGGCTGCATTGAGAGGTTTATAGTCCACATAGACTCTCCACTTGCCATTCTTCTTTGGTGTGACTTCTGCTGGGGAGACCCATTCTGAGTCTTCAATAGGGTAGATGAAACCTTCCTATAGCAAACTTCTCACTTATTTAAGTAGTGCCTCTTGTTGGATTACTCCAAGTCTTTTGAGCCTTTGCACCAAGTGTTTACTGCCTTCCTCGAGTTTTATGTGGTGTTGTACTACTGTGATCTTGTCATAGCCATCAATGAATAGTGTAGTGAAATTACCTAGCATGGAGACATATTCCTTCCATTCTTTGTCGGTTAACTCATTTGAGAGAATCCTTTTTAATTTACTTGCATCCTCTAAGGAGTGCGTACCTGATGGTTCCTCTTGGTTTGTTGGGGACGTTATAGATTGTGTCAATCTTTTTGGGTCTTTAAGAATGACCCCCATCACTTCAATGCTATTGTCACTCCCGTCAGAGGTGGTCGTCTCTTATCCTGAGGTAGATGAATAGTCGCTGGTGGACTCATCTTCTGAGGCCTCCAAGATCATGTCGTGTTGCTTCCTAGTCCTCATATTGTAGAATAGGGACTTCCCTTTAGCGTCCTTCATCTGAATCATTCCGGTGCTCCAGTCTTGCTTAGCTTCCATAGCCATGAGCCAGGGTCTCCCAAGAATGATAGGGTAGCCCTCCCCTTTGTGTGGCATGACAAAGATGTCTACCTCCACTTCTGCATTGAATGCTTTTACTTTGAGCGCATTCACAATGCCCACGCATTTCACTCTTACATTGTTTGCCATTTGGCTCGGCAGGGTGCTAGCCTACTCACCTCTAGACCTAGATGGTGCATCATTTTTTCACTCATGACGCATATTTGCGCGCCACCATCTATGTAGATGTGATCATAGTTTAATCTGCATTGAAGATCACAGTTTCATTTCTCCAAGTTACACTTTCAAGGAAAGAATTCTCCAATCTACCACACGGTAGCGGACAAATTTAACTTTTCAAGTTGATTTCAATCATTACGTACACGGTGTCGTGCAGCTTCGCTGCAATGATGAGAAAAAGATAAAAGAAATGCAAGCTAAGCTTCTTTGAAGACTACACATTTAGTGAGCAGTGATTAGGGCTTGATAACAGGTGAAGTTTAATGATTAATGTATGCCAGATGTGGCTTAAAAGGGCCAACTGATGCCTTAATGATGCTAAAAAAGACTATGCTTGAAGTAAGCATAGATGGGATATTATGATCTAAAAATGTAGTGCTTGAAGTGCTCTACCGGTCTGTCTTTACGGCTCGTCGATTGGAGCTACAGTGAAGAAGTTATGGCAATTTAAAGTTCAAGTCGATTGCAGATCCGTATCGGATTGGGCAACTGCAGCTGAGGTGGAAAAAATGAACTGAATGCACGGGCCTAAAGTGCTCACTTTGTGGAGCACGTCGGTCTTTTCAGATCAGCAATAGGAGTTACGGTTGCCAAGATATGGGCAGTTAAAGATTCACCAGGGGCCGATTTCGTACCAGTCCGGTCCACTCGGCCGGAGTGCCATCTGGGAGATTTTGGCTCTCGATCGTGTTCCGAATGTCGTCACCTCGACGGGCTATTTATCCCAAATATCTTTTCGTTTCAACACACAAAAGTGTATCATCAAAAAGGACATGCATAGATCGACCTAGATAAGGGAGCGTGTTGATTGCAGATTTACTTCAGTGCTGCTGGAGAAAAATGATGTGCTTGGCATTGCCTTGGGCGGGGTATGAGATTTATACCTAATGCGGTGCCCTTACAAAGCCATAAGGCTGCCCAGTAGAAATGAACATCAAGTGCGGTGCCCTTCATAACCTAAGGGCTGCCCACTAACAAATCTTGGCCGCCCAAAGGCAAATGAAATGGCCACCCTAATGAAAAATAGTGTGAAGCCAATAGGAAAAGAGAAATGGCGAGCGACAGGCAGTGAGGGCGCAGGAGGAGTTGAAGGAGCTCGCGCTGGCCAACTCGGGCCTCGGATGCCCTCGCCTCAGTGTCGGAAGATACTCAGACGGTCCTCGCGCGCAGTTTTGGTACCGGCCGCACTGAAAATTATGCTGGTCATGTTACTCACTGCCACGTCATCGGGGTTATTCACGCCCCTAGCAAAGACGGCGCCGTCGTTGCTTAGGGGGAGAAGTTTTTTTTTAGGGCATAATAAGAAGATATAACGAGGAGGGCTAAGGAGGAAGAAGGACTATTCCAAGCGAAGAGAAAAGGAAGGCAAGAAGGGGAGAGGGCTCGGAGCTAGGAGCCGGTTGGCAAAGCTCTTTCTCTCTCTGCCTCGAGCTTGAACAAAAAGGCAAGCTTGGTAAAGGAGAAGAACGAGGAGGGAGAGGAACCAAGGAGCGAGGAGGCAAGGGAAAGAGCTTGCAGAAGGAGAAAAGAGAGAGCTTGCTCGAGGTCAAAGCAGCAAGGCCGAGGTTGAAGAAAGCTATTTCGAAGCAAGGAGATATAACAAAGGTAAGCAAGGCGAGGAGGGCTCGCAGCAAAAGAGGAAAGAGCTCCTTCTCTCTCGCTCTCATCCTCGGAGCAAGAAAAGCTTGTTCTCTCTCTCTCGACAAGCATAAGTCAAGCATAAAGAAAAAAGTACCCAAAGACAAGGTTTCTCTCTCTCGCTTTCAACCTTGGTAAAGTAAGGAAGGCGGAGCGGGAGAAAGTGGTGAAGCAAGGAAGGCAGAGCAGGAGAAAAGTAAAGAAGCAAATAATCTGATTCCATCGAACTCGTTCATCAAGGGCACATAGAGCCTGAAGAAAATTAAAGCAAATTTGCAGCTTATTGTTGGTAATTGAGGCAGTAGGCCAGAGAAAGCTCTTGAGTGCTATCGAAGCAGGGAAAGACCGACATAGAAAGATAAAACTTACAGAACCTAAGGTCAGTTGAAGCAGATAAAGTGGCAGGAGGAAATTTCCATCACTGTCATCAGCTAATGTTTGATTAATCACTCTGTTAAGCCCGATGTTGTTAACGGCCTGGTTAATTCTGTAAAGCGGGAGCTTAAACTCCTAATTAGGAGATGATCCAAGTGACGGTGATGTTAACAGCCCGCCTTGGCTAAAGATTAAGTTGTACTCGAACATATTAATCAATTAATTGATGATTACGGCGATTGCCAGTGTTAGTTGCATCAGTTGTTCTTTTTCTCTCTCTTTCACACCTCCCACAGCCAAGGCGCCTACCCGCCTCACGTAGCGAACACATATCCCCCGACATCTTTGGTGAACCCGACGCGAACGAGCCGAGGTGGGAGGTAAAGATGGAGAATTTAGAGCAGATGATGAAGATGATTGCAGAATTAAGTGCGAACGGTTTTGATGATAAGTGAACAGTTCCAGATTTTGCAAAGATTCTTCAATTGGTTCAAGGATCTCTGCTTGAAATAGAGACCGTGAAGAAGAAAAATCAAATCGATGAAGCTTTGGATGCAGCTTTAGATGCAGTATACGACGAGAGACGACTCTTTGATGGATACGATCCAGAGGGCTACCTAGAGTGCTATGAGCTGGAAACCAAGGTACGAGGGATACCAAAAGAGTTGATAATCAAATCTTTTGAGTAGTTAGTGAGTTCAGATGTGAAGGAGCAGATTCAAGAAGTTACCAGAGCTTGCAAGGACGACTGGGAGTATTTCAAAGAAGCTATCGTGCAACTACGTTATGAGCAGTATGAATGCTATCAAGAACAGAGTTCAAGTCTACCAGACTACACAGATATTCGAGGACAAGTACGATCCAAATTAGAAGCTGTGATTGATGAGTTTATTGTACAGGATGCTACTTTCTTACAGGCTAATGATGAAGACATAGTCAAAGTTGTGTATGAAAAGTTGGGTTTTGCAGATGTTGTGCATGAAGTAGAAGTCCTTGAGGGTGAGTCTCTACAGCCTCAAACTACGCAGGGTGAATTTTTCAAAGAACATGTACCTATAGTACAAGAAGAAAAGAAATCATGGGATCAAAACCGTGAATTGGCTAAAGCTCAGGAAGATGTGCAGGTGAATGAGTGCAGCCATATTCAGGTAGACATTCAAGAAGATTCAGTTATAGCTGATACTTTTGCTACTAAACCAGAACCAGAGCAAAATTTTTCTGGTACAGATTATACCATAGAGGTGATTGAAGATACTGGTGCAGGTTTTGCCAAACAGTTGGTTAATGATATAGATATTATAGGTCAAAGTAGTGTTGTTGTTGAGAGCACCAAGACCATGGATTTTGGTATACCAGACAGGGATTTTAATTACGCGATGACGCATTTTGTTAAATGTTAATTATTGTTGTTATTATCACTATTTTTTTCATGTTAATAACATATCTAATGTCATGACTTATGAAAACCGGTAGAAAACGTAGAACCGGCGGGGCAACCACAAACCCCGGTAGGCCCGGCAGGCATATTATGAATCCCGGCAGGCCCGGCGGGCAAAGCAAGAATCCTTCCGGCCCCGTCATGTACCCCCTCCATATTTGGCGGCTCTATATAACCCTGTAGTAGACATCACATCACATCACCGCTTCCTCTAAATTTGGTCATCCTTTAAAATTTAGAAGAAAAACTAAAGGTAAAAGAATTAATAGTCTTTAAAAAAAATTAAAACTTAATGAAACTCTGATCATGGATCATTAGTTCTTTTTTGGATTGAACTGATTCTTGAAAGGAGGTAGAAAGGTGAATCTTTGGGTCGGTATCTCTACATTTGGGATGGACTAATCTCATGTTTGGTTCACCGTTATATTTGTTTAATTGATTGCTATATTGATTAGAACTTCTATCATGGGTCATTAGTTCTTTTTTGGACTGAACTGATTCTTGAAAAGAGATAGAAAGGTGAATCTTTGGGTCGATATCTCTACTTTTGGGATGGACTGATCACATGTTTGATTCACCGTTGTATTTGCTTGCTATTCCGATTAGAGCTCCAATCATGGGTCATTAGTTCTTTTTTGGACTGAACTGATTCATGAAAGGAGGTAGGAAGGTGAATCTTTGGGTCGATATCTCTACTTTTGGGATGGACTGATCACATGTTTGATTCACCGCTGTATTTGCTTGCTATTTCGATTAGAGCTCCAATCATGGGTCATTAGTTCTTTTTTGGACTGGACTGATTTATGAAAGGGGTAGGAAGGTGAATCTTTGGGTCGATATCTCTACTTTTGG
Source organism: Adiantum capillus-veneris (assembly GCF_014529385.1). Lineage (NCBI taxonomy): Eukaryota > Viridiplantae > Streptophyta > Polypodiopsida > Polypodiales > Pteridaceae > Adiantum > Adiantum capillus-veneris. Next base: position 127,311,528 of record NC_140938.1, on the reverse strand, counting down.
GATGGACTGATCACATATTTGATTCACCGTTGTATCTGCTTGCTCATGTTGAGTAGATTGAGGTTATTCCCTTCAGGCTTCACTACTACGCTTGTGTGTGATATTGATTATAACACTAATGTTTGGTTTGAATAATACTTGAAAGAAGAGATAGCATACTGAGCTATGTTTATTGGTATTGCAGGCATCCAATAAGTATGTCTTCCACCGGGAATGTCAGTGGTGGTGTTGGTGTCCCAAGCCTGGATTCCTTGAGGAGACCTCCTACCTCGATGCCAGGTCCTGCTTCACAGGGCACCACTTCGCAGGGCAAGCGAAAGGCAGGTGGAAAAAGTCCAAGACCCGAGTGGAATTTTGCCACAAATTTAAATAAGTATCAAGATTGGAAATGTAACTTTTGTGGCAAAGAGAAATCTGGAGGAGCACCAAGAATAAGGGATCATTTTCTAGGTGGCAATACCAGAATTCAAGGAGGAAAGTGCAAGGGCTTAGGTGCAGAAGAAGCAGCTATGCGCTTAAAAGCTTTAATTGGTAAGCTAATTTCCACGAGCAAAAGATCAAAACTCTCTACTTTCGACTATCACACCCCCGTATCGATAAGATCAAACCAGTATGAGGGATCATTGGGTGTAACGCCCACCAATGGAAGCACTCAAAGTAGGGAACCAACTTCTCATATCGATGGAAGTACTCCTCCAAACCATGGATCTCCTGAATTTCAGGTAGGATCGTCAAAAAGTAGACAGGTTAGCTTACAGACGAGCTTCAAACACTTGCCTTAGAAGAAGCACAACTTGCACTAGCTAAAGCCGTCTATTTCACTGGGGGATCATTGGCCATTGTCACCCGTGATGCATGGAAGTCAGCTTGGAAACGCATTGGGGAGTATGGTGCTGGATTTACCCCTCCAACATATCACCATATGAGAAACCAATTGTTGGATAAATGTTACACAAGCACACAACAGGATATTAAAAGGGTAATATTAAATGCAACAGAAAAATCTGGATACACCATAGTTAGTGATGGTTGGTCCAACGTTCAAAGGCGGCCATTGATCAACATCATGCTTGTATGTCCTCGTGGTGAATGTTTTATCAAAGTTGTGGATAGCTCTGGTCAAATAAAGTCTGGCAGTTTTATAGCTAACATCATTGGCGACGCAGTTGAGGAACTTGGAAAAGAAAATGTTGTCCAAGTAATCATGGACAATGCCAAAAATTGCAGGGCTGCAGGTAGAATACTTGAAAGTCGCTTCTCTCACCTATATAGTGCTAGTTGCAGTACACACAACTTGAACTTGGTATTGCAAGATTGGTACAAGAGGGAGGACACAGAGTGGTTCAAATGGATAGTAGACAATGCTCGCTTAATAGTCAAGGTTTTTTTGAATCGTCAGAGGGTTCTTGACATGTACCGTCAGAGGATGTCTACTATGTTAAAACTGCCGTGCGAAACTAGATTTTGCACCAACTACTATACGGTACAATCACTAATAAAAAATAAGAATGCTGTGATGGAGACATTTGTTTGTGCCACTTTTTCAGAATGGGAGGCTGGTCAAAGGGAGAAGATAAAAAGCAAAATAGGGGTGATCAGAGATCTACTAGCTGATCGCCACTTCTGGGATGATGTGGTGGATGTGCACAATGTCATGATGCCCATTATGCTCGCATTACGCCAACTGGATTCTGCCTTGCCTAACATAGGTAAGGTGTGGATGGCTTGGTGGACTGTTCAAGAAAGTCTTGCAAATCCAGAGGAGCCCCAGGAGCCAATTGTGAAGCCTTGGAAGACACCATTCACTCAAAAGAGGAGAGAAATTTTGAGAAAGTATGTGCATGGTCGATGGGTTGGAGCACATAGTCCACTACACAACGTAGCTTTCTTATTGGATCCAGAGAATTGCGAAATGGAAATAGACAAACTTGATGAGGAGGTGCTGGAAGACTTTTATGATGTGATAGGCAGGTTTTATGATGATCCTGATGAGCATGCATCAGCTGTTACTGATCTTACGAAGTTTAAACTCAAAGAGGGTAAGTTTGGTACAGAATTTGTGCAGAAACTTGCCACGGAGCAACCAGCGTGGAAGTGGTGGATGATGAATGGTGGTAGTGAACCCACCCTTAAACGCCTAGATGTTAGAATCCTAGCCCAATGTGCATCCAATTCAAGTTCTGAGAGAAACTGGAGTACATATAAATATGTACATTCCACCATCAGAAACCGCCTTCTAAATTCAAGAGCTGAAAAATTGGTGTACTGCAACCATCGGCTATTGGCAAGAGTGCAAGCTGAGAACTACAAAGAGGAGATGCCGCGCTGGACTTATGATGTAACCAATGATGAGGTGGACGAAGACAGTGAGCTGCAAGGGGAATCTCATGAAGTAGAAACTACATGTACTTTAGAAGAGATTGAAGAGAATTTGGAAATTGAACCAACTTTGACCCGTCGCAGCAAGCGATGGTGGTTTAATTAATAGATTATTGAATCCATTGAGTGACTTCTGCTTAAGTTCAGAAACTGTTTATCTTATAAGCTTTTTTTAATATTTAGTTTAAGGTTTAGACATTTGCTTAATAATAAACGAAGCCATGAAAAACCTTTACAAGGCCACAAATCACTATTAAAGCTTCATAATATACAAAGCGCTAACAAATCGTTGCATTATCACATATCATAATTGAAGCTAAAGAGAAGACAATTCACAATTCACTAATAAATTCTCGCAAGACAACGAGTCAATGTTATCAAATGTTACAAAAACTATCCAAGTGATAGTGAAATATTTGTGAGAATATCTTCATTCTCCTGTTCACGCTGACATTTAAGCTTATTATAGTCTTCGGACATTTTGAACATTGCATATGGCTTTTTGGATATCTCAAACTCACATGTAGCACAATGAAAGTTATTCATCATGCTTTTCATCAAGCATGATATATGATACATATGTCCGCATGGCAAGCTGAAGTGACCACACCACTCATGAAAGAAGGATCTACATATGGGGCAAGGACCACCGTGATCACCAGAAGCTGGAGGGGCCTCAATAGATGTTGGGTGCTCAATCAATGTGGCAGCATTTTGTTTTTTTATAGTTGCCTCTAACTCTTTTACGTGGCGAGATAGCACCTTCACCTCCCTTTGCAAGTCTCTATTTAGGGTTTCTTCTGCATGAGAGCCTTGTGTAGCTTGTGCTGCTTGCATGAGTTGAGTTTGAAGCTCCTCTTTAACTTGATGCACTTCCATTGATGCACCTTCTAGTGCCAATGACATCTCTTGCCGTGTGACGGTGATTGCAGTACTGCGAATGTCCTCAACCGTCATGTGAGGTGTCCTTGAGCTAAAGTCCACTGCTTCACCCAAGACATAATGCATGTATAACATCTTGGCAAACCACAATGGACAATCCATATGATTCATAGGATGACCCATAACATCGAGATATATGTTCTCTCCATTGTCTCGTATGTCTGCATTAATGCATTGCGATAGCTTGAGTCGGCCTTTCTTGATGTTGTCATCTACAACGCCTGGCCATATGGATTTCACCATTTTTTGGTCAATCCTAGTGTTCACCTCTTTCCATTGTGTACCCACTGGGTTGGCCCACTGGGAGCAACGAGCAGCAATTCGAGCGGTGTCGTTCACTCCACCGCCTTGACACATGGATCTGAGACGCCCAAAAGCGCGCTTAGCCCTTTGATTATCATTATCCATATCCTGATTAAACACTATACTTCAGTTACGGCATACAAACTTAATGATAATCAATTGCTATAAGAGTAACCACCATTTTACGACAATCAATTGCTATAATTTTAACCACCATTTTACGTCAATCAATTGATATTAGAATAACCACCATCTTACGACAATCAATTGATATAAGAGTAACCACCATTTTTTAAATCAATGAATGACAATCAGTGACTCCACGTGGCTTATTGCTTGAAACTTAAGAGGAAAAACAAAACTCATAGAAAATTTGTTGTCTATTGAGATATAACAAAGTGTTTTTATTACTCATACATCATCCATTGCGCATAAAACCCAATTTTTAAAAGTGCTTTTATAAGTCACAAGTCTCAGAAAACCTTGCTTAATAAAGTACATCATATATCCATCAAAAAAAGGCTACACTCATTTCAGAGGGAGGGCGTAAGCATCGTTCTGGCTGGGCTTCAAATCTTTCTAATTCTTCGTCCAAAAGTGCCAAGGTCTTTCTGTCTGTGGATTTCTTCCTCACCCAACCTTCCACAACAATCCTAGATATGGCTTGTACCTCTAGTGAAACCTTATGTTTGAACCAATATGTGCTGTAGTAGTCGGAGAACTCTCCACAAAACTTACAAAATTGCCATATCACCTAGCCTATGGCATACACATTTGTGGCCTTGGTCCATGGGCATAAATTCTTGCCATCTAGTAACTCAGGAGCTCGCCAAGGATGAAGCTTTTGCCAGTTTTCATCGGTATTGTTGGTCTTTTGTGTCTCTAAGCCAACACACAGAGCCAATCCCCAATCAATTATTCCAATACAGGGAGTGAGATGCTTGGTAAAGTCCAACATGATGTTCCATGGATGGAGATCATTGTGGATCACTCCCTCGTCTTGTGCGAATCGCAATGCCTTCACCAAGGCATGGATCAATGAGGGAGCATGATTGCACAGGCTCTTGATATGTGTTTTCTTGTCTTCAAAGGGCTGCTCCCATTTAAAGTCTTCAGGGATCTTTCCTTTCCCCTCTTGATGCGCTACAAGCGTCGTGAAAGAGCCATGTGGAAGGGGCACTGTCTCCATAAGATCACCTAAAGTTCCCCCATTGAAGTAGGGGAATATCAAAAACCATGGCAACGTTACAGAGTGGGTAATACTCCTCACAATCCCTCTATGGTTGAGATCTACTCCACTTTCTGATGCAAAGCTTTTCCACTGCTGCTTGGCCTGTCCTTTGAACTCCTTGGCACAATAAGTATTCGTTGCAGGAAGGAAAATGATCCCTTTGATTTGAACTTGCCACCCTGTGCCATAAGCCCCTGACCCAAGTTTCTTGATCTTCTTAATGGACTTATTTGGAATGCCCAAAGTCATACTACATTCAGAATTGTATATATTGCTCTCCAGGTGACTGGCAGAAGCAGTAGCACCCAATGTTCCCTCAATGGCAGCCTCCTCAATAAACGGTTCTCCAACTTGGCTGCTCGCCATAACTCTCGTGATAGCCATTCGCATTTTCTTGCTTAGGCCAAACTGTGTGTCTATGTGGGATGCTCGCCTTGACCTCTCCTTTTCAGCTCTCCATCTCGTGTTCCAATGCTCTAGCTTACCCTTGTCTACTTCTTGAGGGCATTCCTCTTTCAAATCAGAGGCCACCTTGGGCAAATTGCCCACCCAACTGCTCAGTAATGAGATTATTGATTCGGTTGTTTTGTCTGGATATAACAACAAAATTTTGCGGGCAATCTCACTGTATAATGATTGCAATCTAGACTCATCTTCAACAATCTGCGCTATATCGTCGGGATCTAGTGCACTGACGATTGTAATCAACAATTGTCTAATTTTCTTTTTGAACTCTATCACTGAAGTAGCAGAAGGATCCATTTTGCCTGCAATGGTATTATTGCAAACAACACATTGTGAAATATAACTATGTGCCACTCCATTTGGATCTTTTCCAGGTGAAAGAAAAAGTGCAGTATAGAAAAATTGCAGTATGCCTCACCGTACAACAACTTACAAACAGATGCTCCTGTCATTCTAGCAGCAACACACCTAGTCGCAATTGCAACCATGTGCCGAAGCATGAATGACTGGGAGCAACATAAAACATAGTCACCCTACGCTTTTGCAATGACACACCTAGCCGCAATTGCAACCATGTGCCAGTGCATCCACGCACGGTGAGTTCTTTCAAACAGATGTTCCTGTCATTCTAGCAGCAACACACCTAGTCGCAATTGCAACCATGTGCCGAAGCATGAATGACTGGGAGCAACATAAAACATAGTCACCCTACGCTTTTGCAATGACACACCTAGCCGCAATTGCAACCATGTGCCAGTGCATCCACGCACGGTGACTTCTTTCAAACAGAAGCTACCGTCAATCTAGCAGCAACACACCTAGTCGCAATTGCAACCATGTGCCGAAGCATGAATGACTGGGAGCAACATAAAACATAGTCATCCTACGCTTTTGTAATGACACACCTAGTCGCAATTGCAACCATGTGCCAGTGCATCCACGCACGATGTCTTCTTTCAAGATTCAAGCATATGAAACATTATGAAATTATTTGAGCACACATTCATGCATTAGATGCTACCGTCATTCTAGCAGCAACACACCTAGTCGCAATTGCAACCATGTGTCGAAGCATGAATGACGGGAATCAACATAAAACATAGTCATTTTGCGTTTTTGCAATGACACACCTAGCCGCAATTGCAACCATGTGCCAGTGCATCCACGTACGGTGAGTTCTTTCTAACAGATGCTCCTGTCATTCTAGCAGCAACACACCTAGTCGCATTTGCAACCATGTGCCGAAGCATGAATGACTGGGAGCAACATAAAACATAGTCACCCTACGCTTTTGCAATGACACACCTAGCCGCAATTGCAACCATGTGCCAGTGCATCCACGCACGGTGACTTCTTTCAAACAGATGCTACCGTCAATCTAGCAGCAACACACCTAGTCGCAATTGCAACCATGTGCCGAAGCATGAATGACTGGGAGCAATATAAAACATAATCATCGTACGCTTTTGCAATGACACACATAGCCGCAATTGCAACCATATGCCAGTGCATCCACGTACGATGATTTGATAAAAGAAATTTTATACCTTTAAGTTTTAACGCAAAAAATTCAAAAAAACATCAATAAAATAAGGAAGGGATTAAAAAATTACCGCTACACTGCTTTGAGAATGTGGAAAGCTGCCAGAAAGTTTGGTGAAGAAGACTTTTCAATGTACCTCTCTTGTGAAAAAGACAAGCACCGGCATCGTCTTTATATAGCCACGGCGGGCCCAACGGGGAAGTGGCTTTACCCGGCGGGCCCGACGGGTTAACTACTTAGCCTGGCGGGCCTTTAGCCGGTCTCCAAGTCTCCTTGCAGGTCAAAAAAGATGAATGTCATTAACATAATATTTGTTATTTTGCATTTCTATTGTTATTAACCTGAAATTATAGTGTGATCACGTCATTTTGAAATCCCTGATACCAGATTTACTGAATTTGGATGTACCAGATTTTGAGAACTTGGCTAAGCAAGAGTATGTGCTTGATTCAGAGGGGGTGCAGACTCCTTCATTGACAAGCTTTTGTGAAGCACAGCTATCAAATTGGACAACTGAACCTGAATGTGATGATGATGAATCAGAGGGGGTGCAGACTCCTTTGACACGCTTCTGTGACCTAGAGCTACCGATCTGGCAGACTGATCTCTTGAATTTGATGCTGATGATCTAGAGAGGGAGCAAACTTCTTCTCTATCAAGTATTTGTGAGACAGGACCCACACTATGGCAAAATGATCATGAAATTGATGATGCTGATTCAGAGGGGGTGCATAGTGAAGTGCAATCTCTTGTTGATGCATATGATTGGTTTCATTGTGCCGATGATACAGACAGGACAGTAGATGAAATTTTCAATGTGCATGTTGAACTTTGTGCTACATAAGTGCAAAGATATCTGGATGAGGATGAAAGACTTGAAGAGAAGTTTACTCAGATGCGTTTAGGATGCATGTCATTTGTGAAAATCCTCGTTTATTGTAGCAACCTGAGATGTGCAGGATTGAGGAACCTTCTCAAGCGGTGGACCTAGACCTTATGTGCTTATTGGACGAAGCTTTGGAAGGGTTCTCAAATACAAATGCTAAGGATACCAATCAATCTAGATTCATGCATGAGCCAGTTTGTTCAGATTCAGCAGATGATGAACTTATGCAATTGTTAGATGATGCACTACTTGATTTTGAGCCTCTACGAGATAGAGGATTGTTTTCAGATGCATCTTTTGAGCCTAATGAAGAGGATGCTACCAGAGATTTGATGTATTCAGATATGCAAGATTGGGATTCCAATACTAGTGAGAGTGAAGGTGCACTTCCAGTGCTTTTATTTGTGATTGATTATCAACAATTGAATGAGCCAGTTGCACAGGGGATATGCCAGTATCTAGTGCTACCTGATGCTATATGGAATCTGATGTTACCCTATGATGTAGGGGATTTTGAGCTAGCTTTTGACCCAGGAGGTGACAGATATATGCATGGTCTTGGGCAATTGCCTTATATGTCATATGACCCAGGCGGTTTGTATGAAGATTTGTGGGTTAATGTATGTTTATGCTGTAATGATTGGAAATTCTTGTATATTCCCTATGATCCTGGAGGATGGTGCAAATTTTTTTAAATGAATGCTCACAATGGGACGAATGATTGAGTTCCCGTTTGATCCCGGGGGCTACTAAAGTGCGAGATACAGATTTGAAGAGTACCAGCTATCTGATACAGCAGGTTGCATGGTACAAGGTTTTGTTTTCTAGATTATGCTGAGTCATAAGAGTTTTCGGTTATGCAGTCAATAAGATTACATGGATGGCTTCCAGTTGACTTCTTTGGATAATTGATGAAGTATCTTCACATCTTCTGAGTTGGTTCTGCTAACAGAACTTGAAGTAAAGGACTTGGCAGCCATTCCGCGTGCAAACAGAGTAAGGCATACTTGAGCTTGACAGGGTTCCTTAAGAGAGAGCTTAATGTTCAAGACGTGTGCATCATTAACTGGAGCACTTGAGTCTGGCGGGGTTCACTAAACAAGTTATCCATGATTAAATGCTTTGAAGATACGGCCTATACAGTTCAAAGATTTTTTTGATGGACAACTACCTAATGATTAAGCTAGAACATTGATGATAGGGTATAAACCTTATTTCATTTTTCATATGTTTCTCAGTTACATGAGTCTGATGATGGTAAGGAGCTTGAGGTACCTGTACCAGTAGTAGATGCATATTGAAGTGCTGTTGGCACAGACCGGAGGCTGTGCAGGTTCAGAGGGGGTGGATGTCGTGCAGCTTCGTTGCCATGATGAGAAAAATAGCAGATAAATGCAAGCTAAGCTTCTTTGAAGCCTACACATTTAGTGAGCAGTGATCAGGGCTTGATAACATGTCAAGTTTAATGATTAATGTATGCCAGATGTGGCTTAAAAGGGCCAACTGATGCCTTAATGATGCTAAAAAGGACTATGATTGAAGTAAGCACAGATGCGATATTATGATCTAAAAGTGTAGTGCTTGAAGTGCTCTACCGGCTTGTCTTTACGGCTCGTCGATTGGAGCTACAGTGAAGAAGTTATGGCAGTTTAAAGTTCAAGTCGATTGCAGATCTGTACCGGATTGGGCAACTGCAGCTGAGGTGGCAGAAATGAAATGAATGCACAGGCCTAAATTGCTCACTTTGTGGAGCGCGTCGGTCTTTTCAGATCAGCAATCGGAGTTACGGGCCAAGATATGGGCAGTTAAAGATTCACCAAGGGCCAGTTCCGTGCCAATCCGGTCCGCTCGGTCGGAGTGCCATCTGGGAGGTTTTGGCTCTCGATCGTGTTCCGAATGTCGTCACCTGGACGGGCTATTTATCCCAAAGATCTTTTCGTTTCAACACACAAAAATGTATCATCAAAGAGGACATGCATAGATCAACCTAGATAAGGGAGCGTGTTGATTGCGGATTTACTTCAGTGCTGCTGGAGAAAAATGATGCGCTTGGCATTGCCTTGGGAGGGGTCTGAGATTTATACCTAATGCGATGCCCTTACAAAGCCATAAGGCCGCCCAGTAGAAATGAACATCAAGTGCGGTGCCCTTCATAACCTAAGGGCTGCCCACTAGCAAAGCCGGCCGCCCACTAACAAATCCTGGCCGCCCAAAGGCAAATGAAATGGCCACCCTAATGAAAAATAGTGTGAAGCCAATAGGAAAAGAGAAATGGTGAGCGGCAGGTAGTGAGGGCGCAGGAGGAGTCAAAGGAGCTCGCGCTGGCCAACTCGGGCCTCAGATGCCCTCGCCTCACTGTCAGAAGATACTCAAACGGTCCTCGCACGCAGTTTTGGTACCGGCCGCACTGAAAATTATGATGGTCGTGTTACTCACTGCCACATCATCAGGCTTATTCACGCCCCTAGCAACGACGGCGCCATCGTTGCTTAGGGGGAGAAGTTTTTTTTAGGGAATAATAAGAAGATATAACGAGGAGGGCTAAGGAGGAAGAAGGACTATTCCAAGCGAAGAGAAAAGGAAGGCAAGAAGGGGAGAGGGCTCGGAGCTAGGAGCCGGTTGGCAAAGCTCTTTCTCTCTCCGTCTCGATCTTGAACAAAAAGGCAAGCTTGGTAAAGGAGAAGAACGAGGAGGGAGAGGAACCAAGGAGCAAGGAGGCAAGGGAAAGAGCTTCGAGAAAGAGAGAGCTTGCTTGAGGTCAAAGCAGCAAGGCCGAGGTCGAAGCAAGCTATTTCGAAGCAAGGAGATATAACAAAGGTAAGCAAGGCGAGGAGGGCTCGCAGAAAAAGAGGAAAGAGCTCCTTCTCTCTCGCTCTCATCCTCAGAGCAAGCAAAGCTTGTTCTCTCTCTCTCTCGACGAGCATAAGTCAAGCATAAAGAAAAAAGTACCCAAAGACAAGGTTTCTCTCTCTCGCTTTCCACCTTGGTAAAGTAAGGAAGGCGGAGCGGGAGAAAGTGGTGAAGCAAGGAAGGCAGAGTAGGAGAAAAGTAAAGAAGCAAATAAGCTGATTCCATCGAACTCGTTCATCAAGGGCACATAGAGCCTGAAGAAAATTAAAGCAATTTGTAGCTTATTGTCGGTAATTGAGGCAGTAGGCTAGAGAAAGCTCTTGAGTGCTATCGAAGCAGGGAAAGACCGACATAGAAAGATAAAACTTACAGAACCTAAGGTCAGTTGAAGCAGATAAAGTGGCAGGAGGAAATTTCCATCACCGTCATCAGCTAATGTTTGATTAATCACTCTGTTAAGATCGGTGTTGTTAACGGCCCGGTTAATTCTGTAAAGCAGGAGCTTAAACTCCTAATTAGCAGATGATCCAAGTGACCGTGATGTTAACAGCCCGCCTTGGCTAAAGATTAAGTTGTACTCGAACATATTAATCAATTAATTGATGATTACGGCGATTGCCAGAGTCATTTGCATCGGTTGTTCTTTTTCTCTCTCTTTCACACCTCCCACAGCCAGAGGCCCGGCGCCTGCCCAGCTCACGTAGCGAACACATATCCCCCGACAACGGTTAACTATGTTGGTTATTGTTACCTGCTAGTTAATCAGTTTCTACAAAGGGTCTTACCAAAGGGTTTGACTATGTAGATTTTAACCAAAGGGGTTGGATTGCAAGGGCAACACCCATGGTTGCCAGTGCAATGCTGTTTTTTTTTTCAGGTAGGAGACGTGCTCCTCTCCATTTGAATATGGGTAAGTGAACGTTACGTTCAAATCTCTCCAGGTACGCATCTATTGATTTGGTATTATTCCATTTTTCGTATGCTTTTCTTGGTTTTTCAAGACGTATAAATACGCTTGAATATTCTAGAGCCATGCCACGGGCATGTCGGCACACAGTATTTTGGGCCAAGTGTCCAATCTATCTTTCTGTCTTATGCGGTTACGAACATACTTGTAGGGTTCAATTTGGCACATGTTGTCACATGGGATACGACATGGTCTAGGAACTCAAGGAGTTCAGTTTAGCCAGTGTGGAGCAAGGCTAATGAGGGTCCCTCTCACTCCCGTCGTAGAGTGTCTGTAGTTACCTCCCCACACAAGTACATCTTGTACTTGAAGGATGTTCCTTTTCACACATCCTTATATGAGACATATTCCACATGTGGAGAATATGAGTCTCTGGACTGACATTGGTGCCATTATATCAATTATGTGTCACGACAAAGTCCCTAGGTGCTGGTCACATCTGTTTTCTAGACCATTTTAAGCACGATGTATTAGGAGCAATTTCGTGGCAAAAAATTATCGGATACTTAGAATGACTTGTTAAGGTACAGGTACTGCTAAACAACATTACAGATGGTTGTTTATACATATAGCAAGGCTATACGTTGTTAATGAAAAAGTTTCATTGTCTATACCTAGAAGTGATCAATGTTTCACCTTCTATTGTGATTCAGACGTTTCAGCAAGGCTAGCAAAAGATTGCAACTAAAAGTATTTAGTTTCCTTTTAGAACTATTTATATTCCTTTTAATGCGTGCTAGACGCATCACAATTGCCATAAGTATTGGCAAGGATCATTATGGATATATAGGTTCGGGTTAGTTTTTGCTAAATGCATGCACGCTAGGTGTTATGGGCCCTAGTGTTTAGCAACGGATGATTTGGAACGGCATGCATATTCTCAAATTGCTGCTTATGAAGCATTTTGCACTCTATGTGCACTATCTCTCTGAGATTACTTTTGGATCCACTAAATCACCAATAGAGGTCATGGCTCGGTTTGGGCGTTTGTGGATTTTTTCAAGTTAACCACGATGGTTATTTCAGACATTGTTGATTCTTCACCAATGTTAAACACTACTGTGATTTCCCGTTCACCAGTCATCTGGGACGACTTTCTGTAAACCGTGAGGAAAACACACCTCAGTATTGTCAATTATCCAAGTGGATAGGCAGATTACAAAGAGTAATCTTGTGCTAAAGGATCTGCTAAGAGCATACCTTAGCACAACACATTTCAACTTTGAACACCTCTTGTGGTGGGGTTGGAGATTGTGTCAATACTTTCATACGTCAAGGACTTACCAGGTGTGCTGACAGAGCATGTTGGCAAGTAACCTTCGTTAGGGATGAACATGTAACGGAATGTTCAAGATACCCAGGCGAGTAGGAAATCTGGCTCACAACTGCATGAAAAGTTACGCCAAGGTTTCCTTGCATTATTCCAGTACCTTCAAAAGATCTGAAAACTGGTTATGCCTTTGGACAACTCTTAGTTGTGGTTCCTCCTTTACAGTACTCAAGTGAGTTATAAATGGAGTTACCATTTAAACCCAAGTGACTCTTAGTTGTGGTTACTCCTTTACAGCACTCAAGTAAGTTATAAATGGAGTTACCATTTAGACCCAAGTGGTTGCAAACGGACAACAATGTTGAAAATCAAGATATTCATCTTCGTTTCATTGAATCTCCTCACTGCACCAATTATCGGTCATACAGACAACTGGCTCACTTATGGGACGTCAATAAAGAGAACACCAGTATTCTTAAGAAGATGTTACTACTTGTCTTTTTGAGGACGAAAACTCTTCCTTAAGGGGGAAGTAATGTCAGGACACGGGTCCTGTACCCTAAGAACTAGGCTAGGCAAGGACTATGGCCAAGGGCCGGGCTAGGCAGTGTGGACAGGGGATCCATCTAGGGCAAGGGGCTAGAAGCCCACCTATAAAGGGAGGTTGGGAGGAGGATCCAGTAGAGCCTAGCTGCCTAGTTTCTTACAGTAGACATTTGAGATTTTTGCCCCTTGATGTGGGCATCCATAGTTGGTAGGATGTCGTCGAGATCCCTTCCAGAGATAGCCCCAACTATCCTTGGTCTTGATTTCCTGATACTCACCATTTTTGTCCATTGCCTCCTCATTCTTGGTGCAAGGTGGAGTAATTGGGGCCAAGTTATCTTCGGGCCCTGCATCAACACATCCTGAACTAAGTCATAGGGTTTTGCATACTCACCTAGTGAGAAATCCACGATATCTATCTTCAGTCACGCTTGATTGCTAGACTCGGCCTTCCCTTTCATTTTCTCTTCTCTTTGAGAGGCTTCCTCGTGCCTGGCACACTTCACTCCCATAGCATCCACTTCTTCTACCTTTGCTTTCCCTTTGTGCTTCTCTCAAACTGATTCTTCTACCTTTTCCTTCCCTTTAGCCTCTAAGCTAAAAACACTCAACGCTTGGTTTATAGCAGGTGGAGGGGGTAGTGGTGGAATAAGAGGTTGTGGTGGTGGTTGTTGTTGTATAGGTGGTCAAAGGATCTGGACCAGTGGGATCAGCCCTGGTTGCCTGGCTGGTGGTAAGTCTTGCCCTTGGCGGAGAGATTTGATTCTGTCTCCCCCCCCCTCTATTGAAATTCTGCCTCCTTGGATGTGGGCAGTAGTACATACCATGGCCGTCTTCCCCGCAATTGTAGCAGTGGTACTCTTGGTTCTACCTTCATTGTCCCCTTCCTTATTCTAGATTTCTGACAGGTGCATTCCCTTGCTGCACCAGATGTACAGATAAACTCTCTAGTTGGGTAGAGTCTTGTTGCTCCTCTGATGCCTATTGTGGTTGGGCTCTATGACTGGCCGTTGCAATCACTAGGGTTGGTCGGGCCGAGCTTGTTTCCTTTGACTCATTTACTCTTGCTTGCATGCGCAGCTTCTTGTCTTTAAGGCAGGATACTTCTATTGCCAACTCATATGTTGCAGGAAACCTTCCCTTCACCTTGTCTCTAAGCGGTGACCACAGACCAGCAATGAAACGGTCCTTCTTTAGGAAATTTGGTGCTCCTTCGCCTTCCTCCAGTGAGGCAACCCATCTCTCCCATAAGTCCACAAACTTGGACTCGTAGGTGGCATACTCTAGCAGACCTCCCTGCTTCAATTCCGTCAGTAGCTACCATAGCTTCTCCGAGGTTGTGCCTCCACCAAACCTCTTAACAAAGGCAGCCCGTAACACATCCCATGCATTCTTGGTAGCCTGGGTCAATGCATTGTACCAAGACTTGGCCTCTACTTTCATTAGTAGAGGAAAAATTCGAAGTCGTGAAGCGTCGTCATCTTTGTTGGAGACCACACAAGCAATGTCAAAATCATCCAAAAAGTCGGTGGTGAGACCTTATCCTTTGTTTCCACTGAACGTGGGGAAAGAAACACTTGCCATGATAGTAACTCAAGAAATTACAAACTTTTTCCCTTTTTCTTATATATTATACTAACAACAGTAGCGGCTCATAGCGGCTTTTTATAGAGTTGGGTGGATAGATTAAAACAAGATAAAGATAGAAACATTAAAGGAATGGTGGTAATCCAATATGGGGAGAATGATAGGGTTTGGGGAATTAAGGATTTCTCCTAGCACCGCCGCACCAAATAGGTACACAATCTTCTGTTGGTAGAAGATTTTCCTATCTACATAGACATTCACATGCGTATGCTGCAGGAATCTGAACGAGAATGCTGTCGGCCCATTTTCCATCATGCACATGTTGGGTTCAATCCCTTTGCCGGTCAGTGGGAAATGCCTCCTAAAGGCATGCAAAGCACTTTAGTTTGCATGACCTAAAGTCCTATATGTAAGGTTGTCAATCAAGCAATAGAATAGCGATTTTTTGTCTGTCGAGATCTCTCTCTCTCTCTCTCTCTCTCTCTCTCTCTCTCTCTCTCTCTCTCTCTCTCTCGTCTTCTGCTGCATCTCCTTCTCTGCACCGCCATGGTTTCATAGCTCCAGTTACAACAACTGGTATCAGAGCCTATTGGGCCTCGGCGCTCGACAAGCACAACGCGGGTACAACCGCTTGCAGAGGAGGCAAATCAAAGTTTGACCTGCATCAAACTATTCAGTTTTGGGCTCATCAGGAGCACAATTTCCTTATAGGGGTTTTTTGTCTCTGCTCCTACCCACAAAACGGCTTCCACAGCTCGCCATGAATGCCTGAAGCTTGGCGCAGAATCGTTCACGCTGCTACAGAGTTTGGTTTTTGTCTTTTTTATTGAATTTCACATTTAAATCAAGTATCCACCCTCTTTTTTGGTCCAAACTCCTTAAGCCAGAGGTCATTCACACCCTGCAGCCGCAGTTAAGCATGTCGATCAAAGAAAGTGGATATCGGCATTCGATTGTTCACAATTTATGATTGCAGGTGGAAATCCGAAGAGATTTGTTCTGTGCATATTCAGAAAGCAGACATTTGCGTCAAATTAAGACACGTACCCTTCGTGGCATTTATAATTGGGTCATAATAATTTGTTGGGATCTTGAACCACCTCCAGAGCAACAGCAGCCTATGAATGAAGCTCAACGAACTAATGATATAAAGCGAGATCTTTTAGAAGAAGCCTTTTGGGTACATCAGACTCAATTGGAAAGACCATAATGGCGATGGATTCGAAATATTTTTGACCAACACATCATAAAGCTATCCTTTGCATATTGAATATGGCATCAAAAGTCAACAAGTTCAATGGATCCGGCTTCCACACTTGGTAGATCAAAGTTAAAGGCTATTTGATGCAGAAAAACTTATGGAACATGGTCAAGCCTCTCGCAGCCGACGAATCCGGCACATCCGCTGCAGTTACAAGGGCACTATCTGCTAAGCTACAGAGGAAAGACGAACAAGCTTTTGGTATTATCCTAACCTCCTTAGAAGATGATTTTATTGATTATTTGGACGATGTCGATTCTTCAAGTGCTGCCTGGATAGAGTTAGAGAAGCTTTTCGGTGCCAAAGCTAAGTATTCAAAAATGATTTTAAAAATGGAATTATATTCCATCCGCATACATGAAGATGAAAATGTTGGGGTATAAAGCCCAATGTGGTCGCCCAGGTAAGTGGGCGGGCCGCCAGGTATGTACACATATTCTTTTGTAAAAACCTAATAAGAACTCACTATGCTCTACACATTATAGTAGAGCGAGTTCACCATATCATCGTGCTCTTCTTCTCGCACTCTCTCTCGCATTGCACTTTCGCTCTTACTCCTTCAACTGGTATCAGAGCTCAGATCGAGGCTCGAGGCAGCACTGCAGGAGGCTAGAGTCACAAGCTCAGATTGGAGTAAAATTCGACAGGCGAAGACACGGCCCCAAATCTGAGGTCATCTCGGCCACCGTTCAGCTTTGACAAAGTTCTGCGCAGGCCATTTTCGACTACGTGGTCTCAACGGGTGCAGATCCGACTCTGCAAATTTGGGTTTTTCGGCCTACGACTGCAGGTGCTGAGGATATCAACACTCCCAGAGTGTTGATTTGTGGTTGTCTACACATCGAAGGACGGCTCACAGTTCTTGGAGGTGTGTCACATACGACACGGGTGCATCTACACACAGACTGTAGGCGACATCCACTAGTTCATCAGGTAGCTTGTGTTTGCCGCTTGATATTCCAGATTTCATCCTGACATTGCAGGTACTTCCACATGGGATGTATTGTCAGAGATGATGTATGTTTGTTGAGGGTTTGCTGGCTGTGAGTCACGCAGCAAACAACCGCCGCAGCGGTTACAACATACAGTGGAAAATTTGTGGATGTATGACTTTGTGGGAAGTCTATGTACTGTCAGATTTACTGCAGCCTTTGTTGAGGGTCGAGTGAGGTTTTATTGAGATGGGGGATTCTCGAATGTTGAGATCCTTTCGGTGATACAGGTCTTGGATCGATCCCTCGAGCACCCTTAGATAGGCAGCTAGGATGTATTGACTGTGAGTTAGACAGTTGGGATTGCATCTTCGCTTTACTGCCGTTGAGGCATTGTCGTAGTCTATGCTTACAGGACAGTGACAGGACAGTGACAGGCAGTACAGGTGCAGGACAGGTTTACCCATAGCTTACAATGTCAGAGAGACAGTGTTTTTTGAGCTGTTTTTTGGTCTGTTTTTAGTACACCAGAGCCATTTTACAAAGGAGACTCTGCCGAAATTTATGCAGAATCTGAAGCTTTCTTGGTTCATTTGACAGATTGATATTGGTTCAGAGGTCAATTTACAGGGGAAACTCTGCCGAATTTTTCCCAGGAAAGTAAACCACTGTGAAGCATAGCTATGGCTGGATCACAGCACACTGCTCTTTACAATATCAAGAAGCTGGATGGAACCAATTTCCCATTGTGGAAGAAGCAGATTTGGCACGTGTTGGTACAAAAGAAGCAGATAAAACCTATAAAGCTCAAGGGGATAAAACCAGAAGATATGGACGAAGATGAATGGAGCGAAATGGATGAATTGGCACTTTCTACCATTTCGCTCCATTCATCTTCGTCCATATCTTCTGGTTTTATCCCCTTGAGCTTTATAGGTTTTATCTGCTTCTTTTGTACCAACACGTGACAAATCTGCTTCTTCCACAATGGGAAATTGGTTCATCCAGCTTCTTGATATTGTAAAGCAGTGTCATGTGATCCAGCCATAGTACGCATACAGTGGTAATAAAACTGTTTAAAAAAATTTTCGATACTGCCTTGTTAACTGACCTCTGAAAATATCACTGTCAAATGAACCAAATGAGGAAGAACAGGCTGAAATGGATAAGATTCCATATGCGTCTGTAGTGGGTAGTTTGATGTATGCAATGATTGCTACTCGCCCAGACATTGCATTTGCAGTGGGAGTAGTAAGTCGATACATGTCAAACCCATATTGCAGGTGACTTAGACAACTGAAGGTCTACGTCAGGGTATGTTCTTTACATTGGCTGGTGGAGCAGTATCATGGCGTTCTAGATTACAAGATTGTGTTACTCAGTCTACTACAGAGGCTGAATATGTTGCGCATCAGAGGCATGCAAAGAATCAATTTGGCTTAATCGACTAGTAACAGATTTGGGAATCAAAGAAGAGATGCCTGTGTTATATTGCAGGTGACTTAGACAACTGAAGGTCTACGTCAGGGTATGTTCTTTACATTGGCTGGTGGAGCAGTATCATGGCGTTCTAGATTACAAGATTGTGTTACTCAGTCTACTACAGAGGCTGAATATGTTGCAGCATCAGAGGCATGCAAAGAATCAATTTGGCTTAATCGACTAGTAACAGATTTGGGAATCAAAGAAGAGATGCCTGTGTTATATTGTGATAGTCAAAGTGCTATACAATTGGCTCGCAATCCAGATTATCACTCAAAGACAAAGCATGTGGATGTGGAGTATCATTTCATCAGGGAAATGCTCGAGGATAAGAAACTTCAGCTTGTCAAAGTTCACACCATAGAAAATCTTGCTGATCTACTTACAAAAGGACTTCCCTCAAAGAGCTTTGCGCATTTTCGCAAGCAGTTAGGTGTAGGGTAGTACATCACTTCTCTACATCTCTTGTATATTAGCTTGTATAGTAGCTTCTCTCACACTTAAAGTACCACATTGGACTTTAAGTGGGAGGTTGTTGGGGTATAAATCCCAATGTGGTCGCCCACGTAAGTGGGCGGGCCGCAAGGTATGTACACATATTCTTTTGTAAAAACCTAATAAGAACTCACTATGCTCTACACATTACAGTAGAGCGAGTTCACCATATCATCGTGCTCTTCTTCTCGCACTCTCTCTCGCGTTGCACTTCCGCTCGTACTCCTTCAAAAAATATTGCAGCTTTAGCCAATAGACTAAAGAGTATTAGAACTCAACTTGTTTATGTCGAAGCTTCAGTACCAGAAGAAAATCTCATAGCCATTTTGTTAAAAAGTTTGACTGTCAAATTTCATCAGATTGTTACTGTTTTAAAAGAGAAAGATCCGCTGCCCTCCTTGGATGGTATCATCAATTCATTGCAGGAAGAAGAACGCAGGGTACCTAGTACCAATTCTACTATTATTCCCAGGGCATATACAGTCTCGGATGTTGTGTCACCACCAGTTCTTCTGATACTTCCAGTGCATATGCAGTCATTAAATATGCTACTACAGCAGCTTCATCTCGACCATTCAATGGAACCAGAACTTGTGCCATTTGTGGGCGCAACAATCATCAGACGAAAGATTGTTTCAAGAAGAATCCTTGTGTTCACTGTGGTAAAACAAATCATCCGTCAAATAAGTGCTTTCAAAAGGGTAAAACTCAAATTCATGTGGTTGAGGGAGACACTGCTCCAATATATTCTATTGATGAGGAAATTTATTAGATCAACTCTTTTCATGTTGTTTAGTCAAAATAAATTGTACGGGCTATAGACACTGCCACCCATGAGTGGTAAGACCTCCCAATTTATCATTTTTGTTCTCAAGTACCATTTTGTCCGCTTCTCATGAGGTTACTCGGTACACCTTAAACCCAAGGTTTGGCAGTGAACCAAAAACTCCACTTTTGGTAGCTACATATTTGGCCTACACCCTATCTTTTTAAGGGGGGTTTACTGATCTAGCACCAGGTTATGGATAAACCAAAAATCCTTGGTTGTGAGAAAACCTAAAACTCACAGTTGACGAGTATACCAAAAACTCGAGGTATCATGAGTTGCTTGTCCAGTTCGGGCTTGAGGGGGGGATTGTTGGGTTCAAGCCCTTTGCCGGTCAGTGGGAAATGCCTCCTAAAGGCATGCAAAGCACTTTAGTTTGCATGACCTAAAGTCCTATATGTAAGGTTGTCAATCAAGCAATAGAATAGCGTTTCTCTCTCTCTCTCTCTCTCTCTCTCTCTCTCTCTCTCTCTCTCTCTCTCTCTCTCTCTCTCTCTCTCTCTCTCTCTCTCTCTCTCTCTCTCTCTCTCTCTCGCCTCCTGTTGCATCTCCTTCTCTGCACCGCCATGGTTTCATAGCTCCAGTTACAACAGCACAGAGGGTGAAGTACTTACTTATACTCTTACCATGCCAGTGTTGATGAGTCGGCACATCCACAAGAGGTCGTCGCCTCTCATGGGCTCTACCTTTCCTTCGTCGCTAAGCACGTACATGGTGATGGCGACGCGTCTGACCACTCCCAGCCTTTTGGCTAGCAGCAACTGCAAATAATTACCGTAGTCGGCGTGTTTCATGAATTCCACTCCATTTAGTTGCAATTCGTCTCCAGCCCACTGGGTTTCACCCGTGGTGGAGAGATTCTTCAAGATAAGTTGTACAGGGAGAGGAGGAAGACCCTCTACCCATCTTCCAAAACAGCGAGAGCAGTAGCCGAACCACTCTTCCTTAGGACATGGGAATCTTCTTACCACTTCTTCTTCAGGATTGTCAAAGTGGACTGGTGCTACTCGCATGCGTTGTGCGAATCAGTAGGCGACCTTCCACCGCTTAGCTTCCGATGACTTCCTCTTTGGCAAGTTGGGTACGACCCGGCTCTCTGAGCTTGAAGCACTTGCTTGGCCAGATGCTTCTCCCTTTGGGGGCATGTGTTTCCAGACTGACTTAACCTTTCCTTACCTTTGGCCCGAGCAGCCCCTTTCGGCCATTTTGGAGTAGAGGTTATAACTTTGATTGCAGTTTGCTTAGGGAAGAGAGGCCTCATCGTTTTCTTTCCTCCTTTGATGTGGATGACTTCTTCGCGGGAAATGTCGATGTAGATGATTTCAGCCCCTTCGTTGCCTTCGTCGCTGGCACTCATTGACAACAGTGATAGCACTTCATAGCCCTCCCACTTGATGCTCTCAATTTGTGGTTAGAACAAGAAACACAAGATGGGGAACTTACCTCTTGAATATTGATGACACTACAGCCTGGTAGTAGTGCTTCAATGAAGGTGGCTAGTGCCTCCTTAGTCTTCTCCTCTTCCGTCCTCCAGTTAGAAAATTCCTTCAGCCATTCGTCCATGATTGATGGCGTGCGTCACTTTCAGCATTGTAAGCTGAAGGTTTCTTAAAAGCCCTCCTCCGTGGGGGAACCAACTGACGGGAGCAAAGCGAGACACGAACCTCAACGGCCTCTAAAACGCCGAGAGCTGATGGCACGCCTTGAGCCGGTCACGGTAAAGCGAACGGGGGGGCACCACCTAGCTTTGAGCGGCTAGGACGCAGATCATGGTGATGTGAACACCACAAACTTACACACACACACACACACACAGGGAGAGAGATTGACAAATGATGAAAACCCTTGAGGGTGTGAGGGAGAATTATTTCTTGCAGTATTTACAATGACCTTCCTTCCGGCGAGGTGGCACACCGTGGTGATAGAGAGGTAGGGAGAAGAGATGGTGAATCTACTTGGTGCATTCTCTAAAGAAGACTTGATGATGTGAAACTTGCTACCAAGAAGGTGTGTGTGTGTGTGTGTGCATCAACCATTGGAGATGCTGTGGCGACGGAGGAGGGGGGGGGGGGGGGGGGGGGGGGGGTGATAAGGGGGGGATGCGTGCACTCGGGTGTGTGTGTGTGTGTGTAGGTGTACTGCGTGTGCGTGAGTTGTGTGTGCGCCTTCGAGCTGCGGAGGGATGATCGTGACAGAGAGCGGAGGGCCTATGTGTGCACAGAGCGCGAGGGAGAGTGGGGGTGAGTGTTGGGAGGGGGGAGGGGTATGAGAGGAGTGGGGGGGGGGGGGGGGGGGGGGGGGGGGGGGGGGAATAGTCAACGAGAGAGAGAGAGAGAGAGGAGAGAGAGAGAGAGGGGGGGGAGGGGGGGGGGGGTGAGTTAAGAGAGAATAGGGGGGGGGGGTCCCACCATGGGGGTAAGAGAGAGAGAGAGCAAGGGGTGAGGTGGTGAGGGGATAAGAGAGGGGGGGTAGAGAATAGAGAGAGATAGTGGGAGAGATAGAGGGAGAGAGAGTGTGGCTTCCCCTAAGGCCCGCGGGGCCGCTCCTAAGAGATAGAGAGAGAGAGAGAGAGAGAGAGGAGAGAGAGAGAGAGAGAGAGAGAGAGAGAGAGACAGAGAGGAACTTAGAGTTAGGTGAAGGTAGGGGAGGGGTGGAATATGAGGTGGTCCGCCATGGTTAGGAAGAAACAAGGGGGGGGATATAAGGCCAGTGGAATGTGGTCGAGGGGGGGCGGGTGGGGGGGATGGAAATTGGGGATAGGCGGCCGCCGGGGCTGGGGTGTGGACGAATAGAGAGAGAGAGAGAGAGAGAGAGAAGAGGAGAGTGAGAGAGAGAGAGAGAGAGAGAGGAGAGAGAGAGAATATTTGAAAGAGAGAGAGGGAGAATATAAAATATCTGTGGCGGTCCTTCAGAGGGTGTGAAAGAGGCATAGGTGTCTCATGCGCCCACTGGGCCGGGTGATTGCAGCGGCAGAGTAGGAGAGAGAGAGAGAGAGAGAGAGAGAGAGAGAGAGAGAGAGAGAGAGAGAGAGAGAGAGAGAGAGAGAGAGAGAGAGAGAGAGAGAAAAGAGAGGAGAGAGAGAGAGAGAGAGAGAGAGAGAGAGAGAGAGAGAGAGAGAGAGAATATTGGCGGAGCCGAGCAGTAGGAGTGAGAGTGATTCGCCTTCTGGTGATGGAGGGTTTGTGGCTTAATTGGCGGCGCCCCGCTAGTGGTTATCCTTGGGGGGGGGGGGGGGGGGGGGGGGGGGTTAATGGTTAATGATAAAGAGCCCTTTTTTGTTTGTTTTTGTTTCTTTTGGGTAACAAGACTTCCCTTCCTTAGGGTGTGGTTCTCACGGTCACGGTTTTGAAAACCGACCGTCAACGTCTTCGTGCCATCAAGAGAAAATATGACCAACCTTTTGGTGGCCTTGATGTCATACTCTGTGGTGACCTCTGCCAAGCTAGCCCAGTCAAAGACTCTTGGATATTCACAAGCAAGCAGGCTCTTCTCGAGGCGGTCGCACCTTCGTATTGGCATAAATTCCCTAAGTGCTACGAAGTAACGATCACAATGAGACAAACTGATGCATAGTTTATAGAGGTGCTCAACTGAATGAGCATTGGCTTGCACACTAGTAGCGACCTTGCATACATTAACAACTCCTTCCACAGAGAGTTGCATGTTGACATAACCATATCACACCTATTCTACTCTAACAAGGCAAACGATGAACACAATGAAAAGGTCTTTGCACAATTGCCTGGTGAGCCACACATATTCAAAGCAATTGACAAGCGTGCCGCTTCTTGCAGCAAAACAATAGCAATTCCATTGGATGCCAGGCAAACTGCGGGTCTCCAAGCAACATTGTGTCTGAAGCCAAGGCTAGTGGTCGAGATATGCACTAGAAACCTTGACATTCTCGACGGCCTCGTCAATGGCGTAGAAGGCGTCTACAATCTCTACACTACATTCTCCGACACGACATGCCTCTGGATTCATTTCACCACCCCCAACATAGGGAAAAAACAAAGGTATGGCCACCGTCATCTTCGCAACCCACTCACATTGCCTAGTTGGATGCCAATTCTCTGCATCGCACGCGAATTCCAAATTGGAAAAAACTACTTCAACACCCTCACATGCAAGCAATTCCCAGTTCAGTCTGTTGCGGCCCGCACAATTCACCGATCACAAGGGCTTACACTCAACACACTGGCTTTCAACCCCAAAGGAATTAGGTCTCATGGCCTCACATACATTGCTCTCACACGGATTCGTGACACTGCAAATCTATATTTGATAGAGAGCTTGCTACCCTGCAACATTCGCACCGATGCATCTATCCTCAAAAAGCTCCACAGGTTGAGAACAGAAGCAGCTTATTCCCCCATCCAGAAGCATCTGCATCTCCACCAAGATACACATTACATTGTGCAATCACTGAACGTCATCTCCCTTGGAAAGCATGCAAACGATATCATCCACGACAAAAGCCTGATGGCCTCCGACGTCCTCTGCCTGCAAGAGACTCGACAACATGCGACAACCATTCCAGGCTTCCACAGCATATCGTCAACACAATTACACGGCATCTCCATTCTCCATAAAAGCAACCTAATACCTACACAAATACACATCTGCATAAATCAAACTCTTGAAACGATCCATGCAGCTTTCCACTGCGTCAACAAGTGCCTGGTGACAGTCATTTCACTCTATAGGACACCGACATCATCACTCCCACGGTTCCTACACAGCATCTCCAATCTTCTCGATTCAACCCGCACCATGCGACCACTAATCATAATGGGAGATTTCAACATTGACGCACTTGAGGAAACCAGAACATATAGAACCCTCTCCACCCTCGTTCTCCAGCACGGGCTCCACCAATTGATACACCATCCAACCACAGTATACAACTCTACGCTAGACCACATATGGGTTAGCAATGACCTGCCGCAAACCATGTCTAACACCAACTACAACTACTAGTCCGACCACTCCACTACATACCTCCTCATTGCCAAAAACTAACCTTCTGTTGCTTTCTACATGCCATTGTGAGTTATCACCTTGTTTTAGCATTCAAGAAAAATAAAGACAAGATGTGAAATGAAAGGTAAGTCTCCATCATGCATTGAAAGCTATCAAAGTCCCCATAACCCAACCCAACACTAACGTTTCTTTTAAAAGCCAAAAAAGATTTGTCATCGTTAGTTTGCCATGTGACATTAATCCACATGCTTTATCCAATGGTCTAGAGATGCACCCCAAATCCAAGCCTTTACTTATGTAGTCCAATAACAAGCAAGGGGGAGGCCTTTTAGCTCAAAGAAATTTAGCAAGAAGTGAGCTAGTGTGAATGAGCCTCCATAAAAATCAGGCAAGCAGAATGTCATTTGACTTTAACAAAATTATCCAAGCTTCAAAGGAAAAAGTTGACAAGCGGCTCCAAATCAAATGTCACTTGGTTCAAAACTTTTTTAGGCGGACAAGTTATTCCCTAGTGTTCTCTTTCTATCTTTGCTAGCGTTGCAAAGATTGGTGCCTCAAATTAGAAGTCCTTGTCAACCCAGACCACTTAAACAAGACTTTTGAAAGTTATTTTCCCCCCAAAAAAACGAAACACAAGGCTAAGGTAAAGGGGCCGACTTAAGGCCACCAAAGCGAGGCGGAAAATTGCTCTCTCTGGAGCATTGTATTCAGCTTGGGAGGGCGCATTGGAGAGCTCAGCACGAGGACTTTCGGGGAGAGAAGCCATGTCGTGAATGATGAGACACGGAGAATGCACGATGCAAAACAAAATTTCATGCGTGTCAAAAATGGCAGAGAGAGAGAGAGAGAGAGAGAGAGAGTTCAGGAAAAGCGTGTCTTAGGTTAGCCTTGAGCTGGTTGAAAAATCAAAATAGCCGATTGAGGGAGCAGGAGAAGGAAAAAATCCGCTTGAAAAATCAAGAAAATAGAGTTAGATTGTAAAAAATGCCAATTATTTTGAAATTTTTTCTCTTTGAATCTACCGTAAAGGGAATTTTTTATCTTTGTTTGTGAAATTGATTTTTTCCCTACACTCGCGCAGAGAGAGAATCAATGTCTATAAGAAGAAACTAGTATAACAGTGCCGTCGAAGAACGGCGGCTATGTGGACTCTCTCTCTCTCTCTCTCTCTCTCTCTCTCTCTCTCTCTCTCTCTCTCTCTCTCTCTCTCTCTCTCTCTCTCTCTCCCGCACTATCCACCTAGGTCGTCGGGGTTGTGAAGGAGGATGATACTGAGATCTTTCCTAGAGTAGAAAGGCGGCAATTGAATTGATGCTTATAAAAAAGTGCCATGCCAACACTACTTTGATCATTACCATCATTGAATCTCGGAATTGTTCATGCTATGGAATGTCCTTTGCACCCATCTAAGGCTCTTGTACCCACTCTCCCCTCTGCTATACCTGCCTCATAAAGATTGACTACATGTGTTGGCTATTCTTGATGACGTAATGGTTGTTGTGAGTGTCATCACGTTGCAACCAAAGCACCTAGATGTTCTTGTGGTCATATTGCAACATTCACACACTCATTGCACAACCTCACTTACTACGTATGTACCTACATTGTACCCTTATCCACATCAATACCATGGATTGATTCATCGTCTCTCTCTCTCTCTCTCTCTCTCTCTCTCTCTCTCTCTCTCTCTCTCTCTCTCTCTCTCTCTCGCACGCGCTTTCTTTTTCTCTTCATCCCTCAGTTTTGTTTACACTATCAAAACTTAGAGAGGATATTTTTGTTCACCCCCCTGATCAGTGAGCTTGGTCCTCTCCCCCCCCCCCATTGTCTCTCTCTCTCTCTCTCTCTCTCTCTCTCTCTCTCTCTCTCTCTCTCTCTCTCTCTCTCTCTCCAATGAAAAACGCAGCCATTTTTTACCTAATAGAGAGTAGTTCACTCTTTTGATCATATCTTCATTCAAACTTCGATTTGGGTGACCGATAGCCTCAATCGAAGAGCACGAAGCCCTCTATGTATTGATGTAAAGACATAAATATTTAGAGTTATGGAAGGCATTTTTGTAGCAGCATTTTTGAAGTGAACAGGTTCAAGAAAATTGACTTTTATCTCTTATTTTACATACAATGTCTTTCGGCACTCGCAAGGGTTCTTCTTCTTCAACAAGGTCCACAACCATTGTGGAAAATGATCCAAAATCTCCTAAGTGTGGAGATAGCAACACAACCACCCAACCAACGACATTGAAAACCATGATCATGGCATACTTGGTATCATTGCAAGAGATCGTAAACAAACAAGGCAAAGACTTACGAGCACTTGCAATGGAAAATGGCACACTAAGGGTACTTGTGGTTGAGAATGAGAATCTCAAGAGGACACTTGAGATGCAAACAACACGTTTGATGCAACTTGGAGAGGAAGTCAAGGAATGCAAACGCTCTCTTGTGGACTTGAAGGCTTTGAAGGAGTGGATGAGTAAAGTAGAGCATAACCATGTATTGAAAGGGAAGAAATTTCACACCATGAGCCGGGATGTATGCGACATGAAAAATGTATGCACAAACAAGTCTTGGGCTTATGTATATGGTAAACAAGTCTTGGGCTTATATATATGGTAGCAATGTGGTTTCTAATTCCTCACTCATGCAAGCTATGGTTCAAACAAAGAATGTTGAGAATGTGGATGTGGAGGAGTTGAAGGAATGGGAGCGACGTTCTAAGAACATTGTTATTCGTGGAATCCCCGAAGAGAAGTTAGAGACACCTCCTTCTCTTGCCATTGTTATCAAAGATTTTTTCAAAACCCACTTTGGCATGTCCAGAATTATGGTATATGGAGCACATCGAGTGGGGAAGCAAAGAGCTCCTCACTTGGGAGAACGGCCAATTGTATGCACCATGCCGGATGTTACGACATTAGTCGCACATGCGGTCCTGCGGAGGTCTGGACATTGTGGATTAGGAGTCATGCGGTATGCGGTAGCCGTGGCGGCAGTTCTTCATGGGATATCATGGGACAGGGGGAGTGTGTGCACCGTTCTCGATCTGCGCTGGAGGAGCGGTTGTATATGGGGGGCATACCTATCTTTTGATGTAACTTACCAATCTCTATGTTATTCATGGCATCTGCTATTGTAACTCTGTGTCCGGATTACATATGAATGAAGCAAGAGGTGTTCTGTGCCTGTGTACTGTGTACTGTCTTCTATCGTCATTCTATGTGTTGATGTTCACATAATGTAGTTGCGGGTAATCATTCCAGTAATGCCTATTGCTCCTGTGTGGGCAATAGCCATTACACCGGATGAGACCAAGCGAAAGTTTATCATTGATAATAGTTGGATCTATTTGAGAAGTACAAAATGCTTTGTATGTGTAGATCACACTATTAAGCAACAAAATATGTGTCGCAAGGCATATGAGAAAAAGTATAAGAAAAACAAGGAGATATCTATCTCATGAAGAAAATGTGCCCAAGGAGAAGGCAAGTCCCTTGAGCAGACCGAGTTACAATTGAAAATATTATTTTGGAATTGTAATGGATACCCATGGAGTGCGGGGGTTGGTATTGATGAACTAACAAGCAAAGCCGATATTGTACTTCTTGTTGAATCTTGGGAGCATGATACACAAAGGATTAACGGCTTGGAGAACTACAATGTACTGATAGCCGTTTTTCGGCTTTCCATAATTGCCATAGTAAGCTACCTCACCCTACCAAATTCACCCAAACACTATGGCTATCCCTACCATTTCAGTGTAAATAGGCGTGTGTGAGTTAGGGGGCTTTTCCCATATCTTCTTAAAATCCTCAGCTAGCTAGTCACTGAGCCCAGTTGAGTCAAAAAAAAAAAAAAAAAAAAGGCCCATTTGTGCGTAAATATTGCATTATATATATGGCCTAAATATAGAGATTTTTATAATTATTTTGGTATTTTATTTAAATATTTATACTTAGGTGTGTGTTTTATTAAACTTGTGTATGCCTTCTTCATCCTCTTACACCATAAGTATATTTTTTGCCAATATACACATACTCTAACCTTATATTTTTCCTTTATAC
Source organism: Adiantum capillus-veneris (assembly GCF_014529385.1). Lineage (NCBI taxonomy): Eukaryota > Viridiplantae > Streptophyta > Polypodiopsida > Polypodiales > Pteridaceae > Adiantum > Adiantum capillus-veneris. The sequence goes on along the minus strand of NC_140938.1, from coordinate 127,282,517 downwards.
AAATCACTCCCACATTTTCACCCTCACCCTCGTGAAAACAAAAAATTGATTTCTACTCATTGGTCACGTTTATTATATTATTTACTTGCATACCTTTTCCTCTTTCACCCAAAATAATTCAAAGAGGGACCATATCATATGATTTTAATATCTTTACATATCCATAACTCCTCCATATTTTTATTATTATTTTTACTCATTATTCTAACACCATGTGCTCATTGAGCTAAAGTCCATGAATAGTCCATACACTAGTCCCACCATGTATATATTTCTTTATTCACCAATAATCCTCCTCCATGCATGTGTCAAGGGCAACTTGGATGCTTTGTATTATGATATGAAAAAGGAGGGGCTCACTCTTGGATGCATTGTACAAATTCAACAAAGGAGGGGGCCACTGAAGACTTTTTGTGAAGATAAAGCAGGTCTTTTGGTGGGATTTTTAATATCCATCTCCACTCCAAATTTGGAGCGGTGGTCAAAAGAGAATATGTAGCCCATGCTTTGAATAATCACCTCAAATTTGTTTTTGATTTTTCGAGCTACGAGCGGTGAGATATGATTTTTTGAGTGGACCCCAGTCTGCCCACTTTTCTCACAAGTAGCCCATAGTCTTCTCTCACCTCTTTCCACACTTCTACACACACACACACACACACACACACACATTTCTCTCAATCCCTCACTCAAACCTGCACCTTCAATGGTTTCTCTCACCTTCTTCACCATTAACCTCCCCACTTACTCCCATAGCTCTCATATGAGCTCTCCATGTACATACACCATCTCTATGCCTCTCTCTATTATCTCCAAAGTACAATTCCATCTTACTCCTTATATATATACATAAATTCAGCATGTTTACCATGCTTAACCTCTGCAAATCAAAATATCTCATCAACGGAATTACCATTTTCATCACGATGATCAACCTTGGCGGCGGTGGCGTAAAGAAGAGAAGACGAAGAAGAAGATCGATAGTCATTTTGAGAACCTACACAAGTAAGTCCAAAACTTCTTCAAGCTTCACCATCACAAGGATTTGCTCACTTCATTCAACCATCTTACTCCAACCATCCACCCCATTCTACCCATTGTAAATATATCATTAACTTTCTAGTGATTACTAACACTAACCACTAACATACTAACACAAAATAGCATTGACCTAACCATAAAAGACACCTCACCTCAAGACATGTACAAAATAACTCTCTCTCTCTCTCTCTCTCTCTCTCTCTCTCTCTCTCTCTCTCTCTCTCTCTCTCTCTCCTTACTTACTTTCACCTTATCTACCATCAATAATGCTCTCTTTTGAGCCCACACCCATGACTCAAGCAGACAAAGAAGGCCCACAATGTTTTGATATTCAAAAAAATCATAATCTTGATTTGTTAGCTTGTAAATTAGGATTTCCAATAATCTTAATGAGGGGTCTCCAACCTATAAATAGGCCCCTCTCCTTCTTGTAAAACAATCTCCAACATCTCACATAGCACCCCAACACTCTATGCGTGAGGAGAGACTTAGGTGTAGCAACCACTTGTGAGCTTCACTCTTGGTGTGAGAGAAGCCTTCAAGCTACACATTGCAAGTGAGAGAGCATGAGTTCCACAAATCTCAAAACCACTATTGTACATGCTCCTTCATCATCAATAAATTGAGGTTTGGTGCATCAAAGACGTGATTCGACGTTCAAATCTTCGTCCTTCCATTTGTGCAATACGGTTTGGTGAATTCAAGGTGACTTGTGTATTTTGAGTTTTTATCGGTTGATCTTGATTTTAGAAAGTGTTTTAGTGTGTTTTTCATTGCCAGTTTTGTTTCCATTGTAAGAGGGTATTGTGGTGAGAGGTCTCCCACACCCTAAAACAGTGTGTGTGTGTGTGTGTGTTTTGGCAATGATTAGCAATCACTAAGCATTGAGTGAGTTTTGTACAAGTTCTACGATAGCATCATAATGAACTATCTCCATTTGCAAGTCACAAATAAGGTATTACGCAAGATTCTTTCCTCTCTCTCTTCCCTTTGCTCTAGCTCTCTCTGGTCCATTTCATGTGTGTCTTGGTGCGAGGTTGCTTGTCTGTGTTGTGTGGTGCATCTTCTTGGTTGTGCCAAAATCTCTCTTGCGTCCTAGTTCGCATACCATAACTAGGTGGTGCCCCTATCTTGTTTGGGTTTGGCTGTGGGTTTGTTGTTATGTTGTGCTTGTGGTTGCCCCAGCCCCAATTGAGCAGCACGGAAGCCTTGAGGGGTGTTTAGAGGTCGCCTCTCTTGTTGCCCGCCCTGGACCGCCTCAGTACATTCATTGATGTGCTCAGAGAATCTCAAGCAACAAAGAGGACAAGGAGGGGTAGCATATATGCTTAAGAAAAGATTGAAAGATTTTGTATCAATTGTGAATGATGACAAGTACAAACGTTATGTATGGCTGAAAAATATGACACCAAAAAGAGCATCCATTTTTGTAGCCGGTTGCTACATTCCGTATCATGATTCCCCCTTTTATGCCTGCATGGATAGAGATCGGCCATTTTTTGATTTAGAAGAGGACATTGCTTATTTCAAAGGTAAAGGTGATGTTATTGTATTTGGGGATATGAATGCTCACACAAAAACATTGCAACATGATACTCAATAATTTGATATGCCATACATTTCAAGGGCGTTGGAGAAAGTTCACTTGTATGATCGTACTTCAATGGATGAGAAAGAGCGGGATCACTATGGAAAGTTACTTTTACACATGTGTAATAGCACGAGTATGCTCATTGCCAATGGTGTATCTTTGTGGAGTGGAACCGATGGATTTACATGTAGGAGACATAATGAAAATATGTGATTGACTATATGCTACTCTCCAAAGCCATCATGTATCGCATAAAGAGTTTCATGTTTGGCCAATGGACCCCAAAATCCGACCATCGCACCTTATGTATTGACCTTTCATGTGGAGAAGCAACTAAGCATGATAATCTCAGCCAAATAAAAGAGAAATTATCACTATGTATGGATTTCAAAACGAGCACCAATGTACATTGAAATGGTTGAGCAAAAATTATGGATGACAAAGCTTCAATATGATGCACCATTGGAAACTAATTGGGAAGCTTTCAAGAAAGTTATATGTTCTTGTGCCGAAGAATGCTTTGCCATAAAGCATCTCCATGGTATCAACAAAGATAGATCACGCAAAAGGTGGTTTGATAAAGAATGTCAAGATGCTCAAAAGTCCTTGATAAAGCTTGATGCAACTATGGAAAAAGACAACTATCAAATTCATATGCGTACATGAAAAGCATTGATTCAAAAGAAGAGAAGAAGATGGGAAGTAAAGCAACAACTTTTTCAAGTCCAAGAAAAGGCACATGCATGTGGAAGATTTTGGAGAAACTTGAGGGGCAAGCGGGTTGAGAATTTTGGTAGCTTGAGTCGTGTGGATATGTACATACATTGTAAGCAATTATATGAGCAAGAAAATGCTGAAAAACTACTATTTTAAGGTTCACTCCCATGTATGCCCTCTTTTTTTACTATTGAGGATGTATGCGGTGGGCTTGAAAAGTTGGCCAAGCCGGAGATGATCAAATGGACGGGAGATTTGACCCATGAGTGGATGTGTGATATGTTCAACCTTGCACTTCAACATGGTATGCCTTTGCATAAAGAAGTGGATGTAAAGAATATAAACAACTACCGGACTATAATGATTGGGTCTCTTATGGAAAGTTGTTTGGGTGCATAATGGAGATCAAATTGAGTGATTGGGCTGAAGAGAATGACAAGAGTGCAAAGGGACAAGCGTTTTTGTCGATGCCATAGCTCCATTGATCATCTTGTCACTCTTCGCGTTCTCATGGAGGAAAGTCAGTTGAAAGACAAGAGATTGTATTGTTGTTTTGTGGACTACTTTTAAGAAAGCCTTTGATATGATTCCACGTAACAATTTGTGGAGAAGGATGGAAGAACTCCAAGTGCCAAGTGAGTTTATGCTTTCGGTTTCTCGAATCTATGAGAAGGTGATTTTTCAATTGCGCATGGGAAGAGAAATTTCAAAAAAAAATGTAAGCCCTTTTGTCCATTGTCACCAACTGTCTTTGGTCTATGCATCGATCAATTGGAACAAATGATACTTGACTTTTTGCAAGAAGAAAGCATTGAAGAGGTCACTATTTGCAATGCGTTAATCATGCTTTTGTTGTATGCGGATGATGTAGTGCTTCTAGCACACACTTTAGAATATGCACAAAAGCTTATGGTTGTCCTGGAGAACTTGTACTTGCATAGTGGGCTGATTGTGAATGAATCCAAAACAAAGTTTATGCTTGTGAAAACCAATCATAAGGAGAAGCCATGCATTGTGTATAACAATGAGACACTTGAAGTTGTTGAGAGCTTTAAGTACCTTGTCCTTGAGGTTTAGTCCAATCACAAGTGGCATGAATGTGCTATGTGTCATTTGGAATCGGGAAAGAGAGCATATTCTGCATTTGAGAACATGTGTAATGCGGGAAATATCATGTGTTGGGTTCTCAAGAAGTATCATTTTGATGCATTGATGACACCGGTTCTTCTTTATGGAGTTGAAGTGTGGGGTGGCAGCATCTCAAAGTCTACTTGGAAAGAGTTTGAGAATATCCAAAAGTGTTTTCTTACAAACTTTCTCCAAGTTAAGACACAAACACCATATATACTCCTACTTCTTGAGTTGAGGTTATAGGCATGGAAAGGTTTGTGGATTTCATGATAAAGATGCGTCAAAACCCCTTGCATCGACTTCCTACAATTGCATGGGCTACATGATGCTTCAATTGACTCCCAAGTGAATGAAGCTTTTCTACAACACCAATGTATTAAGGCTTGGGAGAAATCCGGTGGGTCACGCTTCATACATTACACCACCGATATTGCCCCCAACTACAAAACCATGTTCTTAGTTGAAAGAGAAAACCGTACTCACACTTACATGCTTGAGCCTATCCCCTTATCGGTGATACGCACTATCACAACCATTCGGTTTAGCTCCCATTTCCTTCGATGTGAGATAGGGCATTGGGGCAATGGAGAAGAGTCAAATCAATTGTGCACATTATGCTCACTGCAAGTTCGAGAGTCCAAGTACAACACACTACTAGAGTTCTCAGCTTTTGGTCACATCCGAACTTGCTTCTCTCACATTTTCAGCCATAACATAGACCTACACACTTTCCTCTCCCAGCCACAATGTGGGCTCTTCATTGCGACTCTCATCACCACAATTTTGGAGCATCGAGAGTCACTCATTAGTCATACACATACTACATCACATGTAGCTTTGGCCTCATAGGTCATATTTGACCTCCGAGAACGATAATAAAATCTCAATCTCTCTCTCTCTCTCTCTCTCTCTCTCTCTCTCTCTCTCTCTCTCTCACACACACACACACACACACACACACACGACACAATATTGTGCACATTCCTCCACTTTTGTGAGTTGAGAGAGAGAGAGAGAGAGAGAGAGGAGTCATCACTCATTTCTCCAACACTGCTCCAAGTCCTACAAAAAAAACACACTCTGCTCGCTTAGAAAGTTTGGGGTAGAGAGAGAGAGAGAGATGCGTGGAGACTTTGTATTAGAGGACTCAAAATCCGTGCAAGGGAAGTCTTGTCACAGGTTGACATGCATTGGAACGTTCAAGGGGCGTCCTCAAAACACAGCAACAGGCTTGTATGTTCTTGTCGTTTCCACAACTTTGATTGCACCCGGTGACCCTGCACACCTCTCTCTCTCTCTCTCTCTTTCTCTCTCTCTCTCTCTCTCTCTCTCTCTCTCTCTCTCTCTCTCTCTCTCTCTCTCTCTCTCTCTCTCTCTCTCTCTCTCTCGCATCCTTTATTACAACTGATATGATTTGATCAAAAGCATGTGTGTGGTTAGAGGTTGGTGTGGAGGTGGTCTATGCACATGCATCACCGACACAAAGGCACACACATAGAGCATGAGAGCAAAATGGCATACTTGATGTGGCCCTAACACCCAATTTCTAGAGCTTGGATGTGATGGTGATGACATTAATGTGTAGATGGATGTGCTGCTAATGTGTCTTGTTCAACTTACAGCACAGGAGGTGATCGTAGAGATCTCTCTCCACCTCTCGTGTTCAACTTGCAGCACAGGTCGAGGTCGCAGAGCTCTCTCTCCACCTCTCTCGTTCAGCTCAAAGGAGCTCGCTGCCAATGTGTCTTGTTCAGCTTACAGAGCAGGAGGTCGCAGAGCTCTCTCTCTTCACCTCTCTCGTTTAGCTCGCAGTACAGGAGGTCGTAGAGCTCTCTCTCCACTTCTCTCGTTTAGCTCACAGGAGCTCTCCCTCTCTACTACAACTTGAAGGTGCTTGAGCGAAATAAAGGAAGCGGCCTTCATATTTGACCCATTCGCTTTCAATTGGACCCTCAGCCGGAGCAATTGGATAGATTCTCTCTCTCTCTCTGTCCCCCTTTTATAATAGTATAGATATAGGTATAGCATTTCATTTTGTTTCTCTCTCTGTCTGCCCGTTTGCTGTCTCGGGGGACTCAGTAGAGCAATAGCATCTCTCTCTCTCTCTCTCTCTCTCTCTCTCTCTCTCTCTCTCTCTCTCTCTCTCTCTCTCTCTCTCTCTCTCTCTCTCTCTCTCTCTCTCTCTCTCTCTCTGCGCCAAGCTTCAAGAGGTGCCCCGTTCTTTGACGCGTGGCAAGGCTCAGCATGCAGGAAATTTTTAAGATCCATAATAAAGTAGTATAGAAACAAAAAAAAACTAGAGCTCATTGGTAGAAATAATTGTAGTCCATAACATAATATCATGGGCAAATCTCAACAATTTGTTTTTTGTTCTTTGACACCATAGAGAGCACACCTTTAGATAAATCTATCGCATAACAAAATCACTGGAGCATGACGTGGGGGTGGTGTCGACATGGCCACTTTGACAATACTTTTGGACAAAAATATCTCGTTGGTATATACTGGTAGGGTTAAAAACAAATTCATTAGTGGGAAGATTCCCCCCCTTTGATCCCCTCTCCCCGTGCCCCTCCTCTGCTCTCCACAACCCTGCCCATGAGCTCTCCTTCCCACAACCTTGCCCTCATAGACAGAGAGAGAGAGAGAGAGAGAGAGAGAGAGAGAGAGACTTTCGAGGCCTCGTGCGTGCACGCACACACACTCAGAGAGAGAGAGAGAGAGAGAGAGAGAGAGAGAGAGAGAGAGAGAGAGAGAGAAATATGGTATATTTTGCACGTTATTATATTTTATGTTTTATCAAAACCTTAGACAAAATATTTCAAGTCCTTCATATATCCAGGAGAGAAGCCTCATGTTCTCCTTGTCTAAGTATATTAAACTGTGTGATGCAGTTTGATTTTTCATGTCTTTGGTTCATCTATGTATGTTGGGATGATGTGTTTGACCATAAAACTTACTAGTATGTGACCCGACGCTGCTACGGCCAAAGACACATCACATCTATTCTCATAACTTTATTCTCATAGCTTTATTTTGTATTCTATACTATATATGAAACATCTTAAAATTTTGGAGGAAGGAGAGACCCTCCATGCATCACATTCTGCTTCATTTCAGAAAGAACCTTTAAATAACATTTAATTGAAAATGCAAAAGTGAAAGATAAGTACTAGGATGGTAGAAAACTAAAAGACTTTACGAGGGAGTCTTGATAGTGGAAAGTCAAAAAGACCTCTAATTTATAATATTTAAGCCTATACTTTTTTGGGAGACCATGTCACTCTAGCTCTCAATTTCAAGGCTCACCACTAACTACTTTTATTTTTGAAAATCATTTGAAGGGTGGATTTCCTTTACATTTTGAAGACCATAAAGAATTTTTCTCCATGTGTCGCAAAATGAACCTCCTTTTGGAGGTTTGCACGGACCTTCTATGTTGTAAATGACCTTTGACCTTGATGCTCGAAGTTCAAACGCTAAATGTATGTATTCACCTGCACGCAATGCACGTGTGTGTGTGTGTGTGTGTGTGTGTGTGTGTGTGTGTGTGTGTGTGTGTGTGTGTGTGTGTGTGTGTGAGTGAGAGAGAGAGAGAGAGAGAGAGAGAGAGAGAGAGAGTGAGAGAGAGACCCATTCTCTCGATGTGTGTGAATATAAGAGACAAAGTCGATCTGCCATTCCCCAAGAGGTTGGTGCATTGCATGAAGACTTCTCACATTTTCATTGCATTAGTGAAGTACATTGAGCTCGACAATTCAATGATAGGAGTCCAACAATTTGTTATTGATATCTTGCACGCATTGTGTGTGTGTGTATGTGTGTGTGTGTGAGAGAGAGAGAGAGAGAAAGAGAGAGTGAGAGGGTGAGAGGGCTCTCACACCGACACTAGAGAGAGAGGGGAAGGAGAATAAGCATTGGTTTTACAATCAGCAATCAACAAAGCGATAATCGACGAAATCCACAATTGAGAATCAAAAGTTAAAAATTGACATCGACATCTATGAAATTGAGAATTGAGAAAATTGAGAGTTGACGCAATTTGAAAAGTTCAATTCGATAAATCCAAGGCAGAAGATGTGCAAGCCCAAGGTAGAAGCAGATCTCGACAAACAACAAAGTTGGATGACGAGAGCACGACTATTTTTAAAGGTTTTTACGCTAGATTTCTTTGAGTTTTGTCAGTGTGTTAGCGGCTGGATACACTCAACGGAGGATGATTGCCCGGCGGGATACTAATTTCTTTTGTAATCATTCTTTAATTGAGAAGAAACCGTCATTTCACCATTATAAATAGTGGGGCTTGCAAAAGCTTCCAAATTGTATCTCATTTTTTACATTTAGACTTAGTGAATGGTTAAATTGGAACATTAGGGTTTGAGATAATAAGGTATTTATTCCACTTTTGACCTTAATGCAAAAAACCTTTTTGTCATTTTTATAAGTTTTGTCTGTGTGAGTCGAGCGTACTCTCTGTACGAGAGAGAGTGAGAGTTTATATTGATGCTACGCGCACACTGGTGGTCGGAATCAAGTGCGGAGAAGTGTAGCGTGTTGCCCTCGAAGAGAGCTACGCGTCAACACCTACATTGCAGGTGTACGACCCGGCTTTGCGAGATCGATCCACGAGCTATATCTGGTGATTCGGTGAGCATACGTTATCCATTTTTGCATTTCAGCATATCCACGCGTTCGCAATGAGTAGAGCTACACATTAGGCACTTTAGTTTTCAGAAACGACGCCCTGTAAAAACCTGTCAGATATCCTACGTGATTCTACACCGGGTATTTAGGGTTGGAGTTTTGGGTCACGAACCTTAGGGAGAGTGACCTATTGGTGTTAATAGGATTTCCTTCGAGTTCCATAGCATTTCGAGAACGTTTGATGGGTATTTGGATCTTGAAAGCGTTGTAGAAAATCTCCTCTTGTGTACTCTTGAAGGCTGTAACTTAGACATTGGGTAGAGACCTCTGTAAGAAGTAGTCAATAGTCGGTCGAGTGTAGGATGACACCCTATGCTTGCTTCCACGCGCCTGCGGGTCGCGATTCATCCTTAGCTGACAAATCTTGAGTTCTCGTTGTGCTGATGTCCGTCACGACGTACCCGCCAACATTGGTGTCGTTGCCGAGGACGAAAACCCTAGGTAGGTGACTGAGACTAGTCCTTGAGGATAGGGATTCTCTGGCTTGCCAGAGTCTTATTTTACATTTAGATAGGATCAGAGGGTGGGGGACTCTCTAGGTCTTAGGAGGAGTCTAGGGAGCGAGTGTTTGGCCTAGATCCTTCAACTTAGGTAGTATTAGGTAGGAGAGTAGGAGTTGGAGTGGTAGAGGCAGTGAAAGGATAGCTTGAGAGTCCGGGGAGTCCAGGAAGCAACCGAGACACCAAAATCATCATCTCACATAATGAGTAGGAGTAGGGTAAGTAGGACATCATGATTTATGATCTGGAGCACTTCATGCATGTTATATTTGCTGTTAGCTCATCAAAGAGCTGTAAAAAACGGAAAAGAGTGTTTAGAAGCTGAGTTGAAGTTCAAAAGTTTCTATGAGTATTTCTGAGAGAGCTGCAGAGCATAGGGAGTACTGTCAGAAAAAATTTAAATTTTAAGACAGTAGACATCCTACACGTAGCTTGTCTCTAGGGGGTTTTTAGCAGGGAATTTGGGAAAACTGAGGTCACATGTGTGTTCAAAGGGTGGTTTTCACCCTAGTAACATATAGACTTGAGTGTTTTTCCCTTATTGGATTGCCCAAAAGCTAAAAGGTGGACTCAGAAAACGTAAAAGTTCAAAAAAGGTTTAAATTGAGAGAAATTTGCATATTTTTGCACTTGTAAGGCATATTGGCACTTTCTGAGAGCATAGGGAAGGCAAAGTAGCACTTCTGAGTCTGAGAAAAGGAGCAATAGAGTTGACCAGTGTGTTTAGAAGGTATAACTTACCCTATATTCACTTGGAAGGGGGAACTTGACCATATCTTGATACGATAAGGCCAAAATACGGAAATTGATAAACATCTTACCCAAATTGGGCCCAAGGCATTATTTTAAGACCAAAACCATAGGATGTCTTTATGAGCATGATCTACATGATTTATTTAGTGCATGAGAAAGGTTTCATCTTAATTGGGTGAGAAAATTGGGTTTTAAACAAACTTTAGCATTTTTTATTGAAAAAGGCTAGAATAGGTAAATTTGGGGTCTTATGAAATCCAAACTAAAATCTAAGCATAGCATTGGGTTGCTGACATCAAGGGGAAGCTGTGGCTCAAGTTTGGAGTCAAAAAGAGCACTTAAACATCCTACATGTAGGATGTGTTTACAATGATTTAGCACTCCAAATCCAACTGTGAGCATACCAGAGTGTGATCAACACCTTAAGAGGAGTCTGTGGTTTGAATTTGGAGCAATTTTGAGCAGTTAGACATGCTACGCGGAGTATGTCTAAAGCATGATATTGAAGTCAAAATCTGAATGTGGATATAGAGTGGTGTTCCAATTGACTTAAGAGTTCCATAACTTCTTTCAGAAGTGAAATTGGACCTTGTTTGACCTTTTGACGGATCAAAAATGGAATTAAGACTTTACCTCTAGAATGACAAACACTCGAGTAAAGTACAGTTCCAGATTAGCAGACCTAATCAAGAACATCTGAAGTGTATAGAGTACGATAGTGGTTGAGGTTAACCCTCCAGTTATACCAATCATTACTAAGACCACCTCTAGCAGTTAAATTCTTTGATTCGATTGCCGAAATTAAACGCTTGTGTACAGGTATATTCAGCGGCAAGGCAAGAAGTTGTGCAGAAATTGATCCCTTGCCAGGTGAGTGGTTGGATTTGTGATAAATTGCATTGCTAAGTTTGATGAATTTAAGATCAGGAAGACACATTCCTAGAGACCAAAAAGTGACAGGTGATCAATGTAGCTTAGTGTCCACTGAGGAGAGTGTAACTCAGGCAAGGCTAGATCCATTAGCACCGATCATTGAGGAGGATAGTGATACTTACACTTCATCAGATAAGTCCTTCTTCATGATGGGTAGTCAACAGCCATGAGATTTTTTGGTGAAGGACCAAAGCTAGGAGGAAGTACCTCCCAAAACCCTTTGAACGATGCCAAGTTCACCTATAATCTTCTTAGAAGGAACAAACTCTAGGGGAGCCCTAGTTTATTCTGACTATCGGGGACGCAAGTGTATTTGTATAGAGGAAATACCTTCTCAGAGACTGGAGATAATTCGAGACTATGATGATGGAGATAGATTCCGAGACAAAAAGGGGAACCACTATCCGATAGTTAGTAACCCTGAGGATTACAACAGATATGGAGATAATGTGGCAAAAGGAAAAATGGTCTCAGAGGCTCAAGAGCCGCCTCCAAAAATTGATCGACCTGGAGCTTTTTCTATGTATGATAAAAAACAACCAGGGTCTCTACCTATAATGAGAATGTGGGAATTTACAAGCATGAGAGCGAGCGAGTAGTCTCTTATTTTTGATGCAAAGAACCCTACCCAAATGAATTAAGCAATGACAAGGTTCTTTACTTATTCTCTTATGAAATTGCTATGGGGAAGGATATCATTTTTGTTGATAGGTACGGGCGAGAATACAAACGAGTTCTCCCAGAGGAGGTAGAAAAGGCAACAGTTCCAGAAACATCAACATATGCCCTTGAAGAAGTACCAAGGTCCACCTATACTCCTAACAAATCAAAAAATCCATTTTCAGAAGAGTACAACGTAACATCACATTCTAACCGACAACAGACGTTCAACTACCAGAACCAACAAGCAACCCAACCGTCATTGTAGGAATGGCTTCAACAAAGTGCGACATTAGAGAAAGACCGAAACAGAGACGATTATCCAATCACAAGAGGGCTAAGAGATTTACAAGAACCACCACTCTATTCACGATATCAAGGCGAGAGTAAGCCAAAAACTTAAGAGTCGACAGAGCCCGGAAGACAAGCCATAGAACGAGTTAGAAGAGATGAACCACCTCTTGCAAGAACCATCACAAATTATGGCTTAGGGGCACCTCTGGGAGAGGAACCCTCCCACTACCGAAGGCCAGAGGAGGTGTATCGAGTAGGACAAGGAGAACCAATGATGGGATTTATAGACCATCATAGAATTAGACCTTCTCAGGTGCAAAAATGGGTAAACAAAAAATAGACGGGAACCAGAGATACTAGGGATCATGTAGCAGCCTTTGTGCATGTAATTAGAGCTGAAGAAGTGTTGGACTTCCCTACTCAATTTGCAGGGTTTGGGCTTACCCTAGAAGAGGATGCCTCTACTTGGTTTGACTCTGTGGAGCATAGAGATTTCGCGTCTATGGAGGAGGTTTTTGACGAGTTTATTGAGGAATTCTCACAAAGGGGGATAGCTCATAATACAGTTTCACAAATCTATAAATTCAAACAGAAAGAAGGGGAATCTGTGCGAAAGGCAGCCCTACGACTAAAAAGATATATGAAGTTCTACCCTGTGGAAGAACTGCCAACTAAGTCCAGACTTATGTTTATATTTATTCAAGGACTAAGGAACGCAGATCTCCAGAAGGACTTACATATGAAGAGAAGCACGACGTTAAATGAGTTAACTAAGGAGGCTCTTTACCTTGTAGACAATTGTGCGGTCTACAAGGAGGGTGAATTCAAGGATCTTGATGACGATTCATCCTCACAACAAAGTGGAAGCAAGTCCGCTAAGACAGCACTGAAAGGAGAAGTAGATGTAATCCAGGAGCAGCTTGTGGAGGAAGTGCTTAAAAAAATTAATATGTATGCCAAGCCTCAGGCTAAGCAGCTGAAGTGGTGTGCTATTGAACAAAAATGGACAAACCATGTGACGGAGGAATGTCCACTATCCAAGAAAGAAAAATCATAATGACACCACCAATAAGGGAAAGAATAAATCAGGAATCTTACGATAGGCCAAAAAATACAAAACGGATAGACCTCGCTGCGCCAAGCGAAGAGCCTCAGCCTGTCTATATAGCAACTGATTTAGAACCTGAAGAAGAAGAAAGGCTAACACAACTTCTCAAGAAGTATAAATATGTGTTTGCATGGTCCTACAAAGACCTCAAAGGAGTTGATCCATCGATATGCCAACATACAATTTCTTTGAAATCAGATACCAAACCTAGGAAACAGCGTCCTTACACATATAATGACACATTCGCTAAACGAATCAAAGAGGAGATTGACAAGCTGATGGATGCTGAATTCCTCTATGAAATCGAGCATACAGATTGGGTGTCACCCATTGTGATTGTCCCCAAAAAGAATAGAAAGTTGCGTGTGTGTGTGTGAACCTCAAAAAGGTGAACGTAGCCACAATAAGGGATAATTATCCCTTGCCGATCACAGAATATGTGCTTGAGAGGGTGACTGGAAAATGGGCCTATTCCTTTTTAGATGGATTTTTGGGGTATAACCAATTGGAAACTGCAATAGAGGATCAACACAAAACAGTATTTTCCACAGAGTGGAAAATATATGCGTATAGAGATATGCCTTTTGGCCAATGCCCCAGCTACCTTCCAAAGGTTAATGACTCATGCTTTCAAAGAATACCTGAGAATATTCTTAGAAATATATATGGATGATCTTTGTGTCCACTCTCTTATACAAGAAGAACATATTGACATTTACAAAAGGTATTTGAGAAGTGCAGAACATATCTAATTTGTCTCAACGCGGAAAAGTGTATTTTTATGGTAAGGCAAGGCCGCATCTTAGGACATATTGTCTCAAGAAATGGCATAACCACTAACCTAGACAAAATTAGAGTCATAGTAGACATGCATGGCCATGCCTACTTATGCTAAACAAGTACAATCTTTCATGGGACACTATGGATACTATCGAAGATTCATATATATGTATGCGGTCATTGCACAACCACTATATCGCTTATTAGTCAGTTTCGACTGGACTGAGGTGTGTGAAACTTCATTCCAAAAGCTTAAGAAAAACCTTGTATCAGCACCTGTACTTAAAGCACCAGATTGGGAAAAGATATTCCATGTTCACATTGATGCCTCTACATACGCAATTGGGAGTATTCTGGCTCAACCTAGAGAAGGAACAATGGATTTCCCAGTTTGTTATGCAAGCCGACTGCTAAATAGTGCAAAAAAGAACTACACCACCACTGAAAGAGAGGGATTAGGAATGATTTATGCTATAAAGAAATTTCGGCATTACTTGGTTGCAAACAAATTTGTGTTCTTCACAGATCATCAAGCTCTTTTGTATCTAGTAAATAAACCATGCAATATTGGGAGAATTGTATGGTGGTTTATTATATTGCTAGAGTTTGACTTCACAGTGGTAGTAAAAAAAGGTAAAACTCACCTACGGGTGGATCATCTTTCAAGGCTACAAAACGGGGAAGCTCCTGAAGGAGTAGATGATGACATACCTGATGCTTATCTTTTCAATATTGAAATGATACCCAAATGGTCTCAGGAAATTGTTAGCATTCTTTCCTTTGGAGGTAGATTTGATAACAAGAAAGACAGATCCAAACAACAAACGTTTCGACAAACAAAAAATTTTCAATTGATTACAGGACGACTGTACCATCTAGGCTCAGACCAAATTCTACGATTATGTATAAATCCATAAGAATTTGAGTGTTATCTTGAAGAAGCACACATCCAAGATTGTGCATTTCATTGTTCAACAATGAAAACACACCAAAGATTGAAACACTTAGGAGTTTATTGGCCAACTATGTATGCTGACACACATGCTTATGTTAACAATTGTACTATATGTAGTGCCAAACGACCGGTGGATCACGCGACATTGTTTCAGGTAACCATTGCACCGGCATGGAGTCAATATATCATTGATTTCTTAACAACAAGGACATTTTTTGAAAACATAACAAAGGCGCGAAAAAGGGCTATAGAGTTGGAGTCTCGAGACTTTAATTTAATTGGAAATCAACTCTACAAGAGAGGAGAGGACAATCAACTTAGAATCTGTGCAAGTGAAAGTGAATACCTGCTGATTCTAGAACACGCACATGGAGGAATAAGTGGAGGCCATTTTTCAGGCGATAAGATGGCAAAAATTGTCTTAACCGCATGAATATGGTGGCCTACATTGCACATGGATGCCGAGGAGTTTGTAAAGCGTTGTGATGCATGTCAGCGCACTAAGGTGCCGATAAAGAGAGATGAGATGCCACTACGGCCAATGATGGGAGCACGGGCATTTGCAAAATGGGGAATTGATTTTGTGGGGCCTATTTCACCCCCTGCATATCGCACCCATACCCAATATATCATGGTGGCTACGGACTATCTCACAAAATGGGCTGAAGCCAAAGCAACACAAAAAGCAGACTCAAGAACCACTGCACAATTTTTGTATGAGAATGTCTTTGTACGATACAGATTACCAAAAGAAATTGTCAGTGATTGAGGAACACATTTTCTTAATGAAGTCATTGAATATCTGGTAGAGGAATTCATGGTCATACATAGAAAATCTGCTCCATATCATCGACCACAGGCAAATGGACAAGCTGAGGCCACAAATAAAACACTATGCACTATTTTGACTAAAATTGTATCAGAGTAAGAAACGACTAGGATCAACAATTACACTCAACACTATGGGTATAGTGGGTAGCTTATAAAACATCTACTAGAACAACACCGTACAACATGGTGTTTGGTCTAAACGCTATATTACCCATAGAGTTTTTAGTTCCAACTCTACGATTAGCAAAACTCTTAGAATGGAGAGGCCATGAGCTCTCTTCAAGAATAGATGATCTTGAAAAGCTAGATGAACTTCGATTGCGAGCTGTAGCTTCGATCTATGCTAAAAAGAGAAGACAAAAAGAGTTTTTTGACAAGCATATGCGTACGAAAGAGTTTAAAACAGGTGATTATGTACTTGTTTATACTTTGAAGCAACATGCCAAAAAACTTAAAAAGCGAGGGATGGGAACCTTTGTGATTAGTGACTTATCACAAAGTGGAGTTGTCAAACTTGCTACATTGGCAGGAGAAGAAATGCCAAATTGGCTTAGTAGGTGTCGGTTAAAAAAGTATCATTTACCACTAACACAGGATATGCTTCAACAAATCCATCAAGAAAAACAACGGATGAAGGAGAAACAGAGGGTACGAGAAGAACCAAAAGCAAAAGCAAAAGAATGCATTGCAAAAAGAAGGCTTCTACGACAACAACAACAAATGGTATCACCGTTGCGAATAAATGCTATTTGATTAACGAATTTTGGTGAAGACACAGTGGAACCAATAATTGTAGTCAAAGTGGGTAGCAATCAACTTGAATCAACGGCATTGCTTGATTCTGGAGCTCAAGCAAATCTGATCTCTTGCAAATTATATAATCAGCTCCAGCTTGAAGATCAACTACATCCTACTCAACAAGTGCTGGAAAGCAGTACCTCAAATTCATTAAGCACATTGGGCTGGACGATATTGCATATACAAGTACATCAGAATGTTTATCCCCACAAGTTTTATGCGGTTGAGGATGCGAGCACACTACACCCCATGTTGTTGGGACAACCTTGGCAGAAAGAGTATAATGTGCAGATAGATTGGAATTCGAATACAGTCAAAATTCAGCATGCACAAGAACAACAGGTGGTAGCCTTTACTCAGCCAACCCGAAAGAACCAGATAATAGCACCACCATCACTGGATAAAGAACAAAAAGGATGGGTGCCAATAAAGCACAACACGATACCCATGGAGAACAACCAGGGAACTGCCAACCATGTTACAAAAATAAGACAACACAGTGAATAGATCAAGGTTAGCAACATGCGAAAAACAAGTATGGGTACGGAAGGATAGAGGCGACCTATCATATAAACCACAATACAATAGCAGAAGTCAGCAGAAAAACAAAGTTAAACCAACAACCAAGGGAATAAAAAAGATATGGATCCCAAAGAGAATGCTCAGTAACCACTTAAATGTGACACGCATTTGGATCCCCAAACCAAAGCAATAGGAAATCCCTTTAATACAAGCAACACAAGCAGCCAAACACTCACTACATATGAAACCGGCAAACCGATCTATGTGGGTGCCGATCCGCAAAACAACAATGATGACCAAGGACAAGGCAATAAACCTACAAAAGCCTCCACAATAAAACTCCAAAGGGCAATTAACAGAGAACAAGATTATAGCTATACCAGAAATGACACTTCCATCCACGGAAACAACCACGGCCATATCGACAGTAGCGGCTTTTCAAGCAACTTTTGCAAAAAAGACGATCAAACAAAGAGCTGTAGAGTTACAACTTTTACTTGCAAAGAAAATCTGCCAACCAAATCAACAACAAACAGGGAACCTCGACATCGAATGCCAATAAGCATCTTGCTTATTCCCTCCTCTCGCATAACATTAGTTTTTCCATGCATTGACTGAGTATGCATCAGATAGGGCCACATTACAAGGCCACACATTAGCACAATTTTTAACCCATGCACTGCACATACCCCGAGGTGATACCTTGTCATCCGGGAGGACTCCGACTAGGAGAGGGGGAGGCATTCTCAATGAGGACCCAATGAAGGAGAAAAGAGCAAAAAAGGGCATGTTTTTCGACTATTTTAAAGGGTTTTCGTTTGATTGAGAAATTTTTTGAACTAACCTAAGTACATATGCCCTTATACTACACAAATCTACAAGTATATGGGGCCAAACGTCAAATTAGGCCTCTAGGTGTGTGTATCTATGTAAAAATGGCCATTTTTCGGGCAAAATATTGGTAAAATAGAGAAATCCGGCCATAAAAATTGCATGTGAGTGTACATAGTGTTTTGCGATGCTGTTTTTGAGTTATTATGATTTTTGGGGATTTTTTGGGTTTATTTTGCTATTTTCTTTTTAATTTTACTAATTATCGGAAGAAAAACTTCAAAAATACAAAAAGCAAGTGAAATACGGTCGTAATGGAAAACACAAAATATGGGGATAATAAGTGACTATAGGACAACCTATGGTACAATGGGGGTGCAATTATGTGAATGTAGCGGGAGGTGTGTTTTGGTCAGACTTTGACCGAAACGTCAAATTTCTCGAAAACTGGGCAAACAGAGTCCAAATCAGGAACTTTTTGAGCCTAAACCGCATCTTGCAAAAAGTTAGGAGCACATGTCAAACTTCATAGAAAGTGGTCCGGGGACCCCCATTGTAAGATTTTTTCACTTCACTTAGAGCTCATTTCTACTATTTCCTTCTTGAGAGAGAGCTCTAGCCACCTAGAACGAACCGGACTTCCAGCTACTTCTACGATGCGCACGACCACCCGACAGGCTCCAGATATGAGAGGTAGGCTCAGCACCTTGAGGTTTTCGCGTATGTTTGATGTTTTATCGCGAAAAGTAGTGTAGGGTTCACACGGGGAACGAGCAGTAGAGACCTGCAAGTAGAGGTAGCCACCTAACGGCTAACCCAATAGAAATAAGGCTTCATAGGGGGTTTACCCTAGCATAGGAGACCACTCTTGAATGCACAAAGGCGGCAAAAAACCAACGGGAAAAACCCTAACTTCTAGAGCCCTGCAAGAGGCCACCAAGTGGTAAATCGGTGGAAAGTCGCCCAAATGCTACCAAAACTCATGGGTAGGAGTATCTCAACATTCTCTACAATGCTATATAGCCCACATGGCCATAAGGCGACCCGAATCGGGACTAAGCTTCAGAAACGGCATCGGACACACAAAGCGTCAACTGGCTCTCACGGCCAAACCGGATGTCCGTTTGCCACCAAACTTCACGAGCGGCTTGCCTAGACCATCAACAACCAACTCCTATGGTGGTAGACCACCACAAGTCATCGACGGCATGCAAATGCAACCATGGGCGCTTCTAGAGCGACAAATCACCAAACGAAGCTCCGGCGAAGCCAAAGCCAACAAAAACCATATGGCAAGGTTCCCCAAGGAACCATGAGGCTATGGAGACTAACATCAAGAAATTTCATCACTGAAAAGCACTCCAAGAGTCAGAAAACGATTCAGAGGCTCTGAAAGCCAAACATGGAGTTTCTATCTATCTTTTTGACTTTTTTATTGAAATAACGCTTAAAGGGACTCAGGGGGGCTAAGGGCATATACTAGTAACATTTCTTCCAAAAAATTCCTCAGGAGACATCCTATGCGTAGGATGTCTCAAGGCCATGTTTGGGCACCCAACTCAATATCTCACCTCATACACAGCTTCTACATAGCATATACATGTTAGCCATCAAGTTTCATCACATTTGGACAAGAGTTGACCTCATATGCATCAAAAAACGGAAAGTCAGAGCGTAGAGGCAATAAAGGGTCATAGACCTACCAAAACTAGTCCAAATCACATGAAACTTGCACAATATACTCATTATCACATTGCCAAGCTAACTATGGAGTCAGATATGAAAAATAGTGAAATAGATAACCTACACATAGGATGTCTAAATGCCCTATTTGACCTCCAACTGGTGTTTTTGAGTTCCACATATCTTTATAACATCTTCACAAGCTCATATATCAAATTTCAAGCCAGACCCATCACATTTGGCCCCCAAAACCTCAAAGATGCACTTTTTTGAGCCTAAAAACACTAAACATGCTCCTAACAACACCAATACTTATCCAAATCAAAATCTAAGAATAGGGCCATGTTCTACATGCTAAGGGCTACCAGAACCAAAATCAAGTCATTCTCTAGGGTCATATTGACCTTCTCTGTAGGAATTGACATCATGGGAGTCTTTTACATGGTATAAGAAGCCTATATATCAAATTTCAATCCAATTGGATATCATTTGTCCATCCATATAGGACATCCTACCCATTTTGTGAGCCAAAAGCCTAAATCTGCTCAAATTGCACTTTTTTGATGTCCAAACCAAATTCCAAGTACATAGCCATGTTGCACAGGTCAAGGGCCACAAGCATGTCAAGTTTCATCAAAATCAGAGGAAGTAGACATACTACACGTAGGATGTCTACATGCTTATTTTTCAGCCAAAAACCTACTATGGGCACATGCATGGCTTCCCTAGTCCCTTTTGAGTTCTTATTTCAATTTTCACGTCATTTGGGTAGTTAGAACTCAGTTTACCAGCAAATCTGTGAAAAAACGCTAACTTTGGACTACTGAGTGCAACAAGATCCATGGTAGCCACAAAGTCGCCTGCAAAGAAGAAGAGGATGGGTATCAAGGACTACTTAGAAGAAGTGGAGCCTTTTGTTATCCCAGAGGGAACCCTAAAGCCCACAAGCACTTGGATTCAAGATGACCTACTAGAAACCAATGATCTGAGAATCTACCAAGGAGTGTTTAAAGATCCGGAGGGAAATGCAGTGGAGCTACCCATGATCCCTCAAGAGCTCAATGAATTTGTCAAGATCAAGATGGGGGACTACTTGGAGAAACTGGATCTACACAATTACTTTGAAGCCTTGCCAGCAGGGATTGATGTTAAAAGAGTGTGGAAATTTGTCACCACAATCAAAGAGGACGGCATAGCCAGAGTTACAGATCTCAAGGCCGCAATCCTAATAAGATGATTGTCATCACAGAGAAGGTGGTGGCAGCAACACTTGACCTCTCTAACCAAGGAGACAGTGTGACTAAGAGGCGGGATGACATTAAGGTCTACTCAGAGAAGAAAAATAACTATACATTTGAAGATATCGCAAACCCGAAGGTGGCCATCATGAGCCAATTATACAATGAGTACTTCCACATGTGTACCAAGCGGCCACAGAAATACAAGATGCCACCTGGAGTATTCCCACCACTTTCACTTGGGCGATGCAGAAGAGCCGCCTGAGGGAGATAAACTATGCCGCTTACATTCACTACAGCCTTGTGAGAATGGGGACCAAAAATCCCACTTATATTGTTCCTGGTGAGTTGATAACCAAATTCATCTATAAAGCATTGGATGCCAAGGGAAATTGGCCTCTACCTCCCTCCCAAAATGATTGGCTCAAGCTAAAGGAAGACAAAGAAGAAGATCCTCCTAAGGCTCCAAGGGTAGCCACAAGGTTGAAGCACCGTTTAGAGACAGTGCCAGAAGAGCTGCCACAACCCAAGAAGGGGAAGAAAGCAACTCTACAGGTGCCAGTAAAGGAAACAAAGTCACAGAAAGTAGCAAGGCTGGAAAGACTAATGGAGAGTTTCAGAGCTGAGAGGATGCTAAAAGGGGATCTGAGCGAATTATGGAAGCCCTCACTTGAGGCTATGTCTGGATCTTCTCGAAGGACTAAAAGGGATCGCTTCGAAAACTACATAAAGAATTTCAAGATCTTAGATGCTACAACTGAGAATATCCCAAACATACCTTTTATCGAAGAAGAAGTTGATGATGTGAGGCGGAAACTGCTAGAAGAGCAGGAAGGGGAAGAAAGAGAGAGGAAAACAAAAGCTGACCGGGATTTCAAAAAGAAACCATCAACCCCACCATCAAGCCGAGAATCCAACCCTCCACCATCACCACCTCCTCAACCCCGACAAATCGAGGAGTTGAACAAATCTAATGGGCAACAAGACTCCAAGGAAGAGGAGAACAAAGAGAAAGAGCAGAAGGCAGAAATTGAACCAAAAGATGAGAAGCCAAATCCAGAAGAAAAAAACTATAGAATATTCCTTGATCTACTAGCTGTTGGATACTCTCGAGAAGAGACAGCTCATGCAGCTTTTCAGCTGTCTAGCACTAGGCCCAAAGAATATATGTTGAGCCCCCAATTGGTTGAGTTGAAGGAAATGGCCACAGATACAATGGATTTAAAGCCACAAGCCAATAATTGGGATGAGGTGATGCAAAGACTCACTGGGCTCAGAGCAAGGTCTATGGCCACTGAGATTGAGTGTGATGATCTCAAAGAAAATGAAGTTCAAATCAAAGCCGAGGTGGACTCACTGCAAAAGCAGGACCAAGAGAACACACAGAAGCAAGCCAAGCTGCAAGCTGATCTGGACGCGGCACTAAAAAGATGCCAAGAGCTGGAAAGTTAGAGTCAGGCAGCAGACCAAAAGCTTCAAAGAGCAAATGAGGAGTATAAGAAAATTAGCAAATCACTAATTGATGCGGAGAAAGAAAGGGACAACTTGACAGTCCAGCTTGCTGATGAGTCCAAAGAAGTGGAGACTTTGAGGAATGCTAAGGAAAAAGCTGAGCTAGAACATGAGGCCAGCCAGGAAGAAGTTAGAGAGATGAAAGATCAAATAAAAGTGAAATATCAGGCAATCTAGAGACTAAGGGAATCTTCGGACAGAGTTAGAGTCAGAGCCACGGCCTCAACTAGCACTGCTTCAGAGAAGGATATGTATGAAGAACAGAAGAAGAAACTCCAAAAGGAGTTGATACTAGAGAAGAGACAAAGATTGATGATGGCCGAGGGCTCCCTAGTGATGAAAAGCCATTTGGAGGATGAGAACAAGGCCATGAAAGATGAGCTAGCAGCCTTGATAAGGAAGATGGACGAGGATCTCAAGAAGATGCAAACTGAAAATGAAGACACCAAGAAGAAGCTAGAAGAGGCTGAGAAAGCCAATGCTGAATTGAACGACCTTTTAGTGACCACGAGGATCAAGCTGAACAGGAAAAGAAAGCATATCAAAAGCAGATTGATGAGCTAAAAGGACAACAGCAGACTGAAGAGAGACACTTGAGCACAGGGCCAGCAGTTACGGAAGGAATTGATATAGACAATGTGTCAGATCCAGTGGACACAACAATGCAAGAGGACATCCTTGTGGGACCATCCCAAGAGGCCCAAGATATGACACAAGAAGAAGAAGACAATCTACAAAAGGCAATAGAAGCGGCCATAAAAGACACCACCAAAGAAGCAATGCAGTGGGAGCAGAGGATATTGAAGTCTATGAACATTCAGAAATTAGCTGCAAATGTTTCTCAACATGAATGGCTACAACCCTCTCTCCCATATCCTCGTCTCAAGTATGAAGCTGCTACACTAAACAACAGGATTAAAGAGGAGCCGATAGTACCACTTTACGAAGAAGATATCACCAAACCAGAAGGTCTTAAGCTTATTGTGGACTCTCAGCCAAAATGGAGGAAGGCATGGCTAACTAAATACCCACAGTATTTAGTACATATGGTAGAGGCACCTAAAATAATCAAAGACAACCTTAGCTTTTTTCCTCTACCAAGGATGCGGACCTGGAAAGAACAAGAACTGCTGAAGAAAAGCCACCCCACGTGGCTCAACTACCCAAAGCTACCAGGCTTGAAGGCAGGTGAGAGAATGAGTGAGCAATACATGGTGAAAACCCTAACGGGCGACATTAAATTGTTCGTTGGCTAGCCTGACCTCTCTTGCATTATGGAAGATATGTAAAACCCTTCTGGCAGTTTTTGAGATCTTTAAACCTAGACAGGCAACAGACAACATATTTTTCTTCCAAGATACATACAGATGTGCGTATGAACTGTCTGCTCAACCTTCCCATGAGGTGATACATGCCCTCTACCAGCGAATAATGTTTTTGCCCTCGTACCATCTCCAGGCCTTTGAAGAAGCCTTCTACACCGGTTTCTTCACCATCGATACAGATATATTTTACCCTACATTACTGGCCCAGCATGCACGGTATGAGTCTGTTCTGAAGATGCACGAAAGCCTCCACTAAAGAAGCAGTTCTATTGTGATGTCGAGGACAACATGATCTAGGAGGGGGGGTGTTAGCGTCTAGACACACTCAACGGAGAATGATTGCCTGGCGGGCTACTAATTTCCTTTATAATTATTCCTTAATTGAGAAGAAACCGTCATTTCACCTTTGTAAATAGTAGGGCTTGCAGAAGCTTCCAAATTGTATCCCATTTTTGACATTTAGACTTCGTAAATGGTTAAATTGTAACATTAGGGTTTGAGATTGTAAGGTATTTATACCACTTTTGACCTTAATGCAAAAAACCTTTTTGTCATTTTTATAAGTTTTGTCTGTGTGAGTTGAGCGTACTCTGTGTACGAGACAGAGTGAGAGTTTATCTTGAAACTATGCGCACACTGATGGTTGGAATCAAGTGCGAAGAAGTGTAGCATGTTGCCCCCGAAGAGAGCTACGCGCCAACACCTACATTGCAGGTGTACGACCCAGCTTTGTGAGATCGATCCACAAGCTATATCTGGTGATTCGATGAGCATACGTTGTCCGTTTTTTCATTTCAGCATATCTACGCGTTCACAATGAGTAGAGCTACACATTAGGCACTTTAGTTTTCAAAAACAATGACCTGCAAAAACCTATCAGACATCCTACGTGATTCTGCACCGGGTGTTTAGGATTGGGGTTTTGGGTCACGGACCTTATGGAGAGCAACCTATTG
Source organism: Adiantum capillus-veneris (assembly GCF_014529385.1). Lineage (NCBI taxonomy): Eukaryota > Viridiplantae > Streptophyta > Polypodiopsida > Polypodiales > Pteridaceae > Adiantum > Adiantum capillus-veneris. The sequence goes on along the minus strand of NC_140938.1, from coordinate 127,257,654 downwards.
GTGTTAATAGGATTTCCTTCAAGTTCTGTAGCGTTTCGAGAACATTTGGTGGGTATTTGGCTCTTGAAAGCATTGTAGGAAATCTCCTCTTGTGTACTCTTAAAGGCTATAACTTAGACATTGGGTAAAGACCTCTGTAGGAAGTAGTCAATAGTCGGTCGAGTGTAGGTTGACACCCTATGCTTGCTTCCATGCGCCTGCGGGTCGAGCTTCGTCCTTAGCTGAAAAATCTTGTTAAGTGAGTTATCGCTATGCTGACGTCCGTTGCGGCGTACCCGCCAACACAGTGCTTGGGGCTTTGGGTTGACTTTGAATTCAAAGGTAAATTTCAAAATTTGTAAGTGGAATTGCAATAAATCTAGGTTTCTTGAGCGTTTAAAGGCAAATTACAAATTTTTGAGGCAAATCTCAAAATTTTGTAAGGGAGGTTACACTAAATCGAGTTGAGGCATAGAGCTTTCTCCTAAAAACTTAGAAAACTTGCATATGAGAAATTTTAGGAGCAGCTTGATCATATTTGAAGGCTTTTACACTCAATTTCTCTATACTTTGTAGGTTTCCTCACCTTCAAATCTATATTTTAGAGATAATTTCAAAATCTGCAAGTGGGACTACAATAAATTGAGGATTTTTCGAGCATTTGGCTATATCATACCTGTTTAGAGATAAATTTCAAAATCTGCAGGTGGGATTACAATAAATTGAGGATTTTTCAAGCATTTGGCTATACCAAACCTTTCTTCAAACATTTTAGAGGCAAATTTACTATATTTGAAGGTTTTTGCACTAAACTTATTCACACTTTGTAGATTCTCTAAACATTAATTTATGTTCTCTAACCTTTGTAGTTTCTTTTTTAAAAAAAAATAAAAGGTCTTGAGATCTTGATTTGAATCAACTCAAAAAGAATACATGCAGACCTTGGCATATCCTTTGCACAAGGGTCTCCAACCAATACAACATATGTACACTGTGACCCAAAACATACCCGAACATTTTTGTAAGTACACTATATTTCTATCAAGGACCTATCCTCTTCTTCTTGGCAAGCCGCTTCCTTCATCTTGATAAAATCCATTCACAATTAGAGGTAAATCTCAAAAATTATAGATGGGATTATACTAAACCTATGTTTTTTCCTCCAATTGTTGTGGGTGTCCTAACATTCAAATTAAATCTTACGAATGTGTGGCCCTTCCTATGAGGGGGGAGAGAGAGAGAGAGAGAGAGAGAGAGAGATCCTTTTCTTGACACCCAATCCACTCTCTTTATTTCTTTACCTTGTTCTAAGTGGAACACTATCATTACTCTCTTCCTACATGCAGAGCTTATTGCATTTCTAAAAGTGATGCATGACACAACCTCTTGAGATAAATTCTAATAAAACATGAATATATGTAAGATGTTGCAAAGCATTCTTTGATACCAAGCTTGGGAGCTTCTCATAGACATTATTTATCACGAGGTGCTAGCCCTTGTTCAATAAAATTAGGAGTATTCTACTTCTGCTGAGAGAGAGAGAGAGAGAGAGAGAGAGAGAGAGAGAGAGTCCTCGTTTGGTCTATCTCAGTCTAGTAATGGTACCAAGCTTGGTTATATAGACCAAATAAGCTAGCTTGATTATATAGATCAGATAAGTTAGCATGGTGTGAAGAGATGAAAGATGAGAGAGAGAGAGAGAGAGAGAGAGAGAGTTTAGGCTTGGAAAAAGTGCTACCAAGTTTAGAAGTGAAAACTAGGTTAAAACTTTTGCTTGTCTAAGAGTGGAGATGTGAAAATATTAGGGCTCTCATAGTTACCATTGTATCATGAAGGAGAGCTTCAAGTTTGAAAGAGATGAGTTGGCCTTTTTGTTTTTGCAAAACTCACAATTGGCAGTGAATTATATTAGTATAGCCAAAAAATTACAAATTCAAGTCATGCTCAAGCCCATGATGTCTCCTAAGTAACCATAGGTACATCGGGTGACACGTGAGCCACCCCGTTGTTGTGCCGTGGCACATGCATAATGTGAAACTAAAATATCTACCTCGCTCTCAATGATTTTTTTATGTGGGACCAAATGCTATGATTTACATAGTGTGATATATGCACTACAAGAGGTACTTTACATTAGCGATGCTCGCAATGCGACGCTTAAAAGTGAAAATTCACGGCATTGCTATGGGCATCGCTAGTTTATTTGTAACATAGCGACACCCATAGAGATGCCGACAGGGGTAAAAAATAAACCGAGAGCGCTCGAAAACTCAGATCTCAGATCTGAGTTTTTGGCGCTCAAGCAAGCAAAGAGGTAACCCGCGCTCTCCCTCTCTCTCTCTTTCTTCTCCACACAGACACACACACATACGAGGAGAGGAAGGAGAGCCAGGTATGCTCCTTTCATCTCCTCTCTCTCATGTTCCCTTCCCCTCTTTCTCTCTCTTTCCCTCTCTCTCTCTCTCTCACACACACACACATTGTGTTTTTGAGAGAGAGAGAGAGAGAGAGAGAGAGAGAGAGAGAGAGAGAGAGAGAGAGAGGGAGGAGAGAGAGAGAGAGAGCACATGCATAAACAAAACAAAAACACACACATGTGCATAAACAAAGAATGCATACACACGCAAATTGAGAGAGGAAAAGAGAGAGGGAGGGAGAGAGAGAGAGAGAGAGAGAGAGAGAGAGAGAGAGAGAGAGAGAGAGAGAGAGAGAGAGAGAGACAAGAGAGAAGAAGAAGAAGAAGAAGAAGATATTTTTAATGTCGTAGGAAACTATCCCAAGAGACCTTAAAGATCTAGCCGACGAGGATTTGAACTCAAGACCTGTTATTCAAGTGAGAAATGGCATAACCAATCTACCACACTTGGGTGATAGAAAGGTTATACCATGTTCCTCTTTTTATTGGCACACACACACCCACACACACACACCCGAGAAGAAGAGAGTTTTAACATCGTAGGAAACTATCCCAAGAGACCTTAAAGATCTAGCCGACGAGGAGTTGAACTCAAGACCTGTTATTCAAGAGGGAAATGGCATAACCAATCTACCACACTTGGGTGATAGAAAGGTTATACCATTTTTCTCTTTTTTTTGGCACGCACACACACACCCAAGAAGAAGAGAGTTTTAACGTCGTAGGAAACTATCCCAAGAGACCTTAAAGATGTAGCCAACCAGGAGTTGAAATCAAGACCTATTATTCAAGGGGGAAATGGCATAACCAATCTACCACACTTGGGTGATAGAAAGGTCATACCATTTTTCTCGTTTTATTGGCACACACACATACACACACCCGAGAAGAAGAGAGTTTTAACGTCGTAGGAAACTATCCCAAGAGACCTTAAAGATCTAGCCGACGAGGAGTTCAACTCAAGACCTGTTGAACAAAGTGAAAGAGAGAGAGAATAAAAAACCAAAGAGACAGAGAGAGGGGGGGGAGAAGACGAAAGAGAGAGGTAAGGGGAGAAAACAAAGAGAGAAAGAGATTATGTTAAAAAATTAAATTAGATTCCATTTAGACTTATGTTTATGTTGAGTTTAAGATTAGGTTAGATTTAGATTTATGTCAGATTAGATTTAGGTTTATTTTGAGTTAGATTTACGTTGGATTAGATTTAGGTTTATTTACGTTAGATTTAGATTTATATTAGATTAAATTAGATTTAGGTTCATTTTGAGTTTAAGATTAAATTAGATCTAGATTTATGTTTGATGGACTAGCTTTTTTTAGATTTAGGTTAGATTTTAGTGCATGTCAATGAAGGTGTGCTTTGCATGTCAATGAAGGTGCGCTCTTGATGTTAAACATTGTATGAAAAACACTTGCTCATATGAAAAACACTAAAAAAGACTTCGTTTTCCTACATGAAAAAATTTCCTACGCTCACAGCCTCGACAATCCATACGGACCAGTAATTCCACCTGCATGTTCGACTGCTGCTGCCATACAATAAGCCGTCATGATCAGCCAATGGAAGATCAAATTGAGCCTACACAAAAATTAGTGATGCAAGATGACGATTCCAAGGGTCACACACACACACTACACAACCCGTCAATCTACAGTAAGAATTAAGTGCTTTGCACAGGCATCAGCTACATTGCAAGAATGGTGTACCTGCATGCTACACACAAAGATCTACTGTGAAAAGATGTTAAGATGCTATGAAATGCTACAGCTAGAGAAGAGGCAAAGGGGTTTGGTCCACTACATGCACTATCATGTAGACATGAGTGTGTAGATTTCTTATACCCACAAATATAGGCATTGACCAATAAAAACAAGATTATAACCAGGTGGTTTTGATCTCCGTGCACCTCTAGACCGAGGTGTGTGGGGATTGGACATGACTAGAGAATGTGAGGTAGTTTACAGTGTGAACAAAGAGAGAGAGAGAGAGAGAGAGATAAAAGATGGAGGATGCCAATAGAAGATTAAATTTATGTGCACGTTATAAGGTTTTCACCCTCATTATGAAAAGTGACTAGGATGTGGGGACGTCCAACCGAAACACCTATCTTTCAACGAGGATCTTATGTCCTTGTAATCAATGCAAGCATGATGTGCGACGGACAAGACGTGTTTCTTTGCAGCACGTTTGAGAATTTGGCGAGTCCAATCCATCTATTATAGATCGAGTTGTTGCCAATTATAACTCCTCGAACTCTGACACTGGCCAACAGGAAGCAATCTTGCAACCCAATAGACATGTTCGCAGGCGCTTTGGTCAAGCAGCATATGTGAGTCCACAAGATGTAGCCTTTGACATCTCGGGGAATGATCATGCAGACCACATTCCCAACAAGTCAACGTTTGAGCCCGAGATCGATGAAATGATCGAGACGATCATGGACTCAGAAAGGCTTATCTATGATGATATGAAAAGTGAAGCCGATACGCCATTGTATGATGGAGCACCTGTGTCTAGATTGAAGGCGCTCCTGGTTCTTCTCAACATGCAGACAAAGTTTGAATGGAGTGACACTAGCATCATAGCGCTTTGCAGGTGATCTATTACAATGTGTTTACACAATTGTACCGCATTTTTTTTGCTGTGTAGATTGCTTAAAGAGAACATACTGCCAGTAGATAATGTGATGCCAGATTTCAAAGAGGAAGCAAAAAAGATCTTGAAAAACTTGGGGACGGATTACAATTCGATCCACGCTTGTCCTAATGATTGCATTCCCTTCAGAGGGGAATACATAGACATGGAGAAGTGTCTGCAATGTGATTCCGAGAGATATCGAGTAGATCTCCACATAACAAAAATTCCACAAAAGGTTTTGCAACATTTTCCTCTGATTCCTCGCATCAAGCATTTCTTCGAATGTAAGTCCATGGCCTCCCTAGCATCATGGCATGAGGAGAATAAATCTTTGGATGGTGTGCTACGGATTCCTGTAGATTGTGCAGCCTGGAAACATATAGATGAAACATGGTCGGATTTTGCCAGAGAAGCTCAAAACTTGCACCTAGGCCTGGCTATGGATGGCGTAAATCCATTTGGTCAAAGATCAACATCTTACAATATATGGCCCGTTGTCATCGCAAATTACAACATTCCCCCGTCGTTGACTACGAAGAAGGGACACCTATGGCTAAGCTTGATTATGCCGGGGTGGTGTAAAGTGAAGAATATGGATGTTTATCTTCATCCACTATTAGAAGAGCTACAGCAATTGTGGATTGGCATAGAAGTTGCGGATATGAGTCGACACACAGGTCGACGGAATGCTTTGATCAGAGGCATTCTAATGTAGACCATGCATGACTATCCCGGACTAGCAGAATGCTCAGGTGACTTAAACTTAAACGCTATAAATCTTGGTTTTTCTCAAGCTTATCTATTATCATGTGTATACATGCAGGGCTTCAAACAAGCGGATACAGAGCATGTGTCACATGTGAACCTAGACTGAATGTACGTCGGGCAAGTCATTGAAGAAGAAAATCTACGAAAGTCATCAAGCATATCTTCCAGAGAATCATGTGTTACGCGATGGCTTTTTGGGAAGAGAGCCCCCGAGGATGTCTTCACAAGCATGGTTAGAGAAGAAGGAGATGTGTGATGACGGTTTGCCCCCAGGGATGAATAGACTCTCTCTATGATACGGGTTACCATACTGGCCCCGACTCATGATCAATCACTTGCTCGATCCAATGTACATATTCAAGAATGTGGGTAATCTGCTATGGTTCATTGTATTTAATGGTCTTTGCATCCACTCCAGGTACTTATGCTCTAGGTATGTTCTCACAAGCAGGGACGACGAGCACTGTGCTCCGAGTGCGATGGAGACTGAAGCTGCAATCGCTAAGGTCTGCTCAACATAGATGCTGCTCGTCCCACTGCTAGATCTAGTTGATTGGGTGAAAGAGACACTATGAAGCACTACTACTGCTTCTCAACGTCTCTTTCACCCGATCAAATTAGATTTAGTGGTGGGGAAAGCAACTTCTATGAGTAGACCTTCGCGATGCAGCTTCAGTCTCCATCACACCCGGAGCACAATGCTTTTACAAATTCACAGAAATTCAACAAAATCTCTCTACACAGGAATCCCTCCCCCTTTATGAGTCCTCTCTCTCTCTCTCTTTATCTCTCTCTCTCTCTCTACTTGTCCATGTTTTCTTCTCCATTCATTCAATATTAAGATTAAATGTTCGTGTGTTTAATGGAGGTATGGATGATGATAAGTTTCTTTCTTCTTTGTCACCCCAACAGAGACAGTGGTACGTGGAGCGTCATCGCTCTAGAGAACCATCACGTGTTCCTACTCCTTTAGCGTCTCCCTCTGTTTTGGAGCATTCAACGCGCTTTGAATCTTTGGTGTCGACAAGATGATCTTCACACTCGTCTAGGCACCGGTGCTCTAGTGGTGGCGGTGGCCGTTGTTGTGGGTATGCCGTCGCCGATGCCTTGACACCACCTCGTGTTCAACAAGGCTCTTTACCCTCCCCTTCTTTTCCCGCCCCCACACCAGTCACCACATTGCCATCTACACCAGGTTTTGCGCGGTTGACGGCCGTTCCTAGCAACCACACACCACTAGCTACTCCTCCAGGAGCCACTCCAATCGACACTCCTCGCTTCGAAGCCCAGACTCCAGTGGAGACACCTGACGTCCGTGCCCCCATCGATATGCCGCTCAAGACCCCTGCTGGGACACCCAAGTTCACGCGTCACCAGCGAGAGGGCTTGCCTTACTCCGTCGACTTCAGCGGCGGCATCATCTTGGATAATGAAGGCAAGAAGGTGATCTCGCACATGCGCGGTCTTTGCTCTCAGGTGTTTAGAAACTACATACTAAAGACGTGGAGTGAAGTACCAAGTGATTTAAAAGACAGAGTCATCAGCATGCTGCATGACGAGTTTCCCGTTTCAACACGGGATGACCTCTTCAATGAAGACCTGATGAAGGTTCGAATGCGTGAATACTGCAAGCACAAGTGTTCCGAAGTGCAAAAAGAAATTAAGCATGGGGGGAACAGACCAGATTGGCTGGCCAAAGAAGATTGGAAGAATGTGAAGAAAGAAACCCACGAGAATCCTGACAAGTGGAAGCAACAAAAGGAGGCAGCCAAAGCGCGAGTAGAGGTAGGGAGCTCGCACCACTTGGGGAGCGGCGGATGGACATCATTTGAGGCCGATTTTGTAATTGTTTTCACATTGCTCTTTAGGTTTGATAGTTTAGGGTTTAGGGGTTTTTAAATTCTAACATAATGGATTCTTTGTATGTTTTGACAGTGGTCGATGATAAGATGTGATCCCACACCATACAAGCGTGAGTACGCAAGCAGGAAGGGCTTAAACGCCCTGATGGACATTCTGAGTTCTCACGGTGGCATGGTTAGTATTAGGGTTTACTCTTTTCTATTTGTTGTATTGTTTTATAAATTATATGTTTATACTTATAAAAAGCTATCTTATTGTTTTCTTTTTCAGAATCTGACAGATACGTCGCTTGGACGCGATGAGACGTCTGATTAGACGATGTTAGTCTAGCCGTAGCTAGATAGCATTAGTTTCCTTTTGTCATAGCATATGTATCATGAAATAACGTTTATACGTCTTTTTGTAACTATTGGAAAACCATGTATATTTTTCCAATAATGATAATGGTGTTGTAACTACTACATTTGCAAAGTTTAACAATCAAGTGATTTTGCCTATGATGTGTACAATTGTCATTGATTTACTTTCATCAATTTGCTTTTGTCAATTTTGTATCTTTATTCTGCAAACAATACTATGGATGATGGAGTTAATGGTTATATTGTCTTGTGGGTGACTACTTTGGGTCTATATCTGAGCTTGCACTTTCTTTCAAAGGTGAATCTGGGCTTATCTTGGATTGATTTAGGTTTACTCAATTCTTGAAACACTCAATATGGTTGATGGGTGGCAGGGCATTGAATGCCCTGCCGCCAAAAAAAAATTCTCTCTAGCGTCACTATGAGCGTCGCTATATAAAGTGCTGCAACGTTGTTATAAACATCGCTATAGGTGGCTTGTAAACGTCGCTATAGGCGTCGCTATATAGCGACGCCTATAGTGACGCATATGGCGACGGTTATAGCGATGCTCATAGCGATGATGTTCCCGTAATGATTTTGTTAGCGACGGTCTTAGCAATTCCGGGGAGTATAAAACCCCAATGTATTTCCGTTGTTAATAGCGTCACAAGTGCACACAACCTCTTGTAGTGATGCGGAAATAGATGTCACCGTTGCAATCATGTACATACCTTGTCGAGAAGTCGAGGCCCTACGCGTGGCACTATGGCATTCCTTTTCACATAAAAATATGTATATTTTTGTTTAGAAATGTATAAATGTCAATTGTTTCAATGTGGCATGCTCGTTTTGCCTAGAAAGTTCAATGCGGGCGATCTCGGCAAAAAATAGCAGGTTTCATGCACGGACATAAGAGATGCATCTAGAGTGCTTTCCAAGTGGTAAAATGAGATTCAAGATTAAATTTAATCCCAATGGGACTTTTCCACAATTTTTGGGATTTTTCCTAGGTTGTTTGGGCTTTTTACGGGCAAAAAAAGGCATTTTAGGGCTAAAAATGACCAAAAATGGGCATAAAATGGTCATAAAATGGTCAAAAATGACCCAAAAATGACTCAAAATGCCACATCACTCCTAGTGGCGTGATTATGAGGAGTGATGGAATGTTTTAGAAGAGAGATATCAGCACGTTGAGCTCCTCTATGAAAGGATCAAAAGCCTGCACCTTGATATGCTAGTGCAGTCATGTGCTGTTCCAACCCTGTATTCGAGGCTGTGAGGCCACCAATTAGGGTTTCCCCTATTCAAATACCTACTTGGGAATGAATAATGAAGTTCTGAAGCTTCCATAAAATGGCTACGATGGAGATTTGAAGTGTTTGTATAGGGTTTTTATCAGGCGAAAGAGCACTGCAACAGTGTAATTGGCAGTGAGGCTACACCAAATCATCACACACACAAGAGTTTTGAGTTGAGCTTGGTTCTTTTTCAAAGAGAATCTTTCATGGCTGGAGTTTTGTTCTTTTTGAGTGTGTTTTTATCCTCAAATATTCTATGACTTGCTTGATTTTGTTGCGAACTCTCACAGTCAGAGGCCTGGTGCTTTCCTAGCCGCACTCTGCACTTCTTGACACAAGTTTGGTGAACCCGACGCAAAAAAGGCTAGGATGAGGGTCCAAATATTTATTGAAGGTATCAAAACAAATGTTTAAAGCTATAGAGCAACAAGGGGTTTGGTTTGATCTAGTCACAATGCAAATGTTTCAAGTTTTTGCGGTGTTTATGCGGCAACAACATGCTGGGAAAGAAGGGAGCTTTCCTCAACCAAAGCGCTTCAATCTGTGGTGAAGAAAATGGATCAATTTAAAGGTAAATATGTAAAAAAGTATCTCTATGGATATGTAAAGGAGATGGAGCTTCATCGAGTGCCCGAAGCAGAGATGGTGCAAAATTTTGAACTAGCTGTGGTTCTCGATATCAGAGAGCATGTAAAGGGAATTAGAAATGAGCATGGGGCAACTTGGGAAGCATTCAAATTATCCTTGAAAGAAGAGTATTTCATGGAATGCTTTGAAATGGTGACAAATAAGACTTTTTTAGAGTGGGTAGTTCGGCCAAAAGAGGGACTTCCGCCTACTGAGCTGCTAAGGAGATTTGAATGCTGCTATAATCAACTTTCAAGGACTGAGAAGGCTACCCTAAACTCAACGAAGACGGAGCTCTTTTTTCAAGATGCAAGCAAAGAGATTCAAGAGAAGTTAGAGTTACTACTTGAAGATAAGGATGCGGAACAGGGCTTAAAGATTGATTGGAATGAGGTCGAAGATGCCATTTCACTGCTAATTAAGAGACAACGATGAAGAGACAAGATGATAGTCAACCCTACTCAAGCCCCAAGTGTGGTTTTACATGAAGTTGGAGACTGCATTCGACTAGAAACAAGTTGGAACGACCATGTAGATTCTTTGTCAGTGCATGCATACATTGCCAAATGTCAAGCCAATGAGTCCATTGTTGAAGAGAAATGTAGGCGTGAGAATGGGGATGAAGGGCCTTCAAAACGGGTGACAAGGAGTGGGGGCAAAAATGACACAGTGCCTCCTAGATCACCTTCCCCGCAACATATGCATGTCCCTGAAGTGCCTATGCATGAAGCCTCTAAAGAAGAAGGATGCAACAAAAGCTAAACCAAAGGGTCCGGCCTACAAACTCCAATCTAATATAGAGGCAGCAATTGATCTCAAAAAGGTTTTAGAAGAGAGGATTTTGAACAGTAAGGTGGAATTTACCCTGGGTGAGGTCCTTGGATAGCAAAGAGGGAGTTCCATGAAGGTATAATTGATATCATTAAGAGGAAGCGACAGTCTCTTACTGAATCTATCCATGTACATGGTGTATAAGAGACTTTAAATGCACATGGAGTACATGTCTATGGTGAGCAAGGTGATGAAACTATTGTTGGATGCTACAAGTCTAGGGGAGGAGTAAAATAGGTTCACTTCTTGGATGATGATGATGAAGTCGAGACCATTCACAAGAGTTATTACTCCAAGACTCATTGGGCAAGAGCGACTACAAAGACCCTAGTGAAAGTGGGAGAATTAGAAGAGCCATACATTGTGTTGATAGATCATGGGTCAAAGATTAACCTTATGTCAAAGAGTCTTTATCAGAAAGGAAAATGGCCAGTTGATATAAATCATGGATGGATGATTCATGCAGCAAACAACTCATCAGGGGAGTTGTACGGATCTTGTCCAAATGTAAAGGTGATTATAGGGGATGTGAGATTACCATAATTTCTTTGTTCAAGAGATTTCTACATACCCTCTTATCCTTGGGCAGCCATACATTACTGCTACTCACATGGAAACCAAGGTGATGGACGATGGGTCAGCTTCTACTAGGGCAAGGAGCAGGGATGGAAATTGTGTAGTACAGTTCCTTACTGCTTGTGTGGACCATGAAAGGAACTGTGAAAGTCTTAGAGAGCAGCCCTTGCCAAAGAAAAACGAAGAATTCAAGGACTATAGGGATATGAGGGGTTTTGGCCATGTACCATTATAGGGCAGGATTGCACTGGTACAAGAAGAGAAAAGTTCTTTCATGATGTATATGCAAAGGAAACTTTATCTACAGGTTTTGTAGGATTATCAGACTATGGATCTATTGCTTTTACAAAGTGTGAGGACTTAAAGCGGGGTGAATGACAACATGTAAAGAGTGTACAGAAATGTTGGAGGAATGCATAGCAGGTGTGTTTGATGAGTGTTCATTTGTGGATACCATGCAAGACTTGGAGTCTTTAGTGGATTGCAATTTGTGTATGGGAAGTGATGTTGTGAAAGTTTTCTCAATAGAAATGTACAAAGTCATTGAGGATTTCAAAAATGCTCAAGGTGTTGATGTACGAGTGAAGACTAAGTATAAGTCTGTGGCAAAGAAAGTGAAACTAGTGGCATTACCTCTACCAAAAGATTGCCCAGATAAGATGGAAGAAGCTGCTTTGCAACCTAGCCTTCGTGACCCAAGCAAGATTGGACACAAGTTCATACAGGATTCCTTGAAGGAGTTAAAGGTTGGTTGCAAGAACAGCTTGACAAAAGCTGAAAAGATATGCTTTGAAGACATGCTTGCCAAACAAAGCTTTTGCATTTGAGCCTCATGAGATAGGGTGTGTTGATCCATTCATTGTTGCTCCTATGGTAATCTTCACTATCCCTCATGTACCTTGGAACTTGAGGCCTATTCTAGTTCCAAAGGCTCATTTGCCAAAACTCATTGAGTTGCTTAATGAAAAGATCAAGATGGGTATTTTGGAGCCTTCTTGTGCTCCATATTCAAACAGGTGGTTCACAGTTCCAAAGAAAAATGGTTCTTTACGCTTTATTCAGGATATGCAACCCATCAACAAGGTTACAATTAGAAATATGGGTACAAGGCCAATTGTAGATGAGTTTGCAGAGGCATTTGCAGTAAGGGTAATATATTATATGGGAGATTTGTACTCAAGGTATGATCCATTCCAATTAGCAATGGAAAGCAGGGACATGACTACCATGAGGACACCTTTGGGCTTGGTAAGGATGTGCACCTTACCTTAGGGAGCAAATAATTTAGTTGCGCATATGATGAATGGTATGAACAAAGTCCTACGTGACTTCATACCTCAAACTACAATGCCTTTCCTTGATGATGTGCTAATCAAAGGATGTGATATAAGGATATAGATGTGGCTCTGGACTTGAGGGGGTTCTGCAAGTATGTGGCAAACCATATCAATGATTATGATAAGATCTTGTCAAGGTTGGAATAACTGAACCTTACCTTGTCTGGGCCATATGGTAGAAGGCCTTGTCCAATGAAGATGTAATTCAAAGAATGTAAGAGACATGTATTAATCTAACTGAGGTTAAAAGGTTCTTGGGTGCATGTGTGTTCTATGTTATCTGGATTTCGCATTATGCACATGTGGCAGAACCTTTGTATCAACTTTTGAGAAAGAACCAAAGGTTTCAATGGGAAGAAATGCATACCCATGCCATGAGAAAATTAAAGTAGTTGTTGCTTATGTCTCCAACTTTGAGGAAAGTAGACTGAATGTGGAAGACATGTAATTGTGACAATGGATACTAGCCCCATAGGAATTGAATGGGCGATTGGGCAAGATGATAATAATGGCAAGCGATATGTAGTGAGGTTTGGTGCAAAAGTCCATGTTCTCGTCAATGCATGTATCCACAAGTAAAAAGAGAGTTATGAGGAGTAGTCACAGCTTTGAAATGTGACAAAGAGCATTTGATAGGAGCAAATGTAATAGTGGAGACTGATTGTCTACCTCTTCTTGGGATGATCACAAGCTTCTCAACTCCCGACATTGCTATGTTGAGATGGATTGCCTACATAAAGTCCTTGAATCCTGAATTTAAGCATATTGCAAGGAAAGATAATTCACTTGCAGATATTCTTTCAAGAGCAAGGTATGAAAATGAAGAAGACATGGTTGTCGAGGGGGATAATGTAGGCACAAGGTTCTATAGTATCTCTCATACCAAGGGTGATCACGTTTGCCTATCAAATGCACTTGAGTCATTTACAGAGGACCTATATCAAGGTGATTGGTTGCTCTGAGCACTTTGACAAGGCAAGAAGGGTGGACTAATCAAGAGTTCAAAAGGATACAGAGAAAGGCCTATGGATACTTTTTGAAAGATGGGTACTTATGGAAGTGGCCAAAACAAAGAAATGGAATGCCATTGAGAGTTGTGAACGATAAGGATGCTCAAAAAGAGCTTATGAAAAAGTTTCATGAGAGTCTTTATGCTAGACATAGAGGTGTATGGGCCACCTTTACTATAATTAAAGAGAGGTAATGGTGGAAAGGTATGTAGAAAGATGTATCTCACTTTGTGGAGTCTTGTGAAACATGTCAAATGTATTCAAATGTACGTCATCGTGATGGGTTGCACCCTACCTACCCATTGGCCATGCATTATAAGTGGGTAGTAGATTTGGTTACAATTCCATTGGGTCTATGGCAAATGAGATACATAGTGCTTGCACAAGAAGACTTAACTAATCAGGTTGAAGGTTGTGCTCTAAGAACAAAAAGCACAGAATGGATATGTAAGTTCCTCTTGGATGATGTAATTAGCCGTTATGGTTGTGTTGGGAAAATAACAGCGGCGAAAAGGGGTAAGTTGGATGCTGACAAAGCAAGGGATTTTTTCTCTAAATTGGGCATTAAACTTGCTCTCACTACTGCATACAATCATGAGGAAAATGGTAAATGAGAGCGTGGACATCCTCCAATCAGTAAAGCTTTGGCTAAGGCCTGCAAAGGTAAAATGGGAGAGTGGCCTAGGTTATTACCTTATGCTTTATAGGCTGATCGTACAACTCATTGCTCAGTTATTGGTTATATGCCTATTGAGTTGATGTATGGTCAGAAACCTATAATGCCACTTGAGTATCTAATTCCCACATGGAATGTATTGCCTTGGGAAGATGGAATGATTAGGAAAGACCTTCTTGCTTTGCGTATACAACAATTAGAAAGAAGGCCGCAAGATATTGAGATTGCAGTAGCACAATTAAAAGATGCAAGGTTAAAGAATAAGATTTTGATGTGAACTCTTACAGTCAGAGGCCCAGTGCTTTCCTAGCCGCACTCCGCACTTCTTGACACTGTAACATATCTTGATAGGAATAGACCTCTACTTTAGTAATGACTATCCATTGCGGCATCAATAGCCCTATTCATTTCCTTATGGTGACAAACACTTCCATACTTTTTTGTATGATCTCAGAAAATCGAGTAGTTTCCAAGACGCTCTCAAACAGTTGATGGTTCCTTGCCTTCTAGACGTGTTTGAAGAAATCAAACGTCACAATTTGTGTGCCGATAAGTAGCACATTGTTCTAGAAAAACATCCCACCCATTAGCAGGTCGTTCTTGAAGAAACCAATCTTCCAAGTCTTTTATACCCATTTGCAAATCTTTCCTACTATGCCAATAATTGTGATGCACTCCTTGAATAAGCGAGGAGGGTCCTCTCTAGTTGTTCTGCAATGCAAGCCTCTATCTGGACCAATACCTCTAACATGAATCTTCAAACTCGTAGGTAAGGCCCCTAAATCTCATTCCAAAGAAACACCTTCATCTTAGGAGGCGGAAGAGGGCACCAGATGTTCTTAGTGATTGAAAACACCTTATTCCTACCATTTCTCTCTCCCCTCTTAGACAAAGTTATAACTCCCCATCATTATGGATTTAACAAAGGAAGGTCAATCTATGACAATATTCTAGCAACCATGGTTGGCATTGAGTACGTAGCATTCTTTGAACAAGAGTGTCTTCTATTGCAATTGGATCTCAACAAGGTGTATGAAAGGATCATGCGGTCATTTATTGAATATTTTATGAAAGTACTAATAGCCGTTTTTCGGCTCTTTGTAATTGCCACAGTGAGTTACCTCACCCTACCAAAATCACCCAAACACTGTGGCTATCCCTACCATTTCACTGTACATAGGCGTGCGTGAGTCACGGGACTTTTCCCATATCTTCTTAAAAAAACCCTCAATTAGCTAGTCATTGGGCTAGTTGAGCCAAAAAAATAAAATAAAATAAAAAATATAAGTATATTATGGCCCATGCGTATGTAAATATTTCTTTGTATATAGGGCTTAAATAAAATTTTTTTTCATAATTATTTTGGTATTTATTTAAATATTTCTACCTAGGTGTGTGTTATTTATGCTCTGTACATTGCCTCACCATTACCACAATTTTTTCTTACCATTTTTCATACTCTTTATTCCATATAGAAATATTTTCATGTAAGCTTCTCTTATATTTGATGTAACTCCACCCCAACAAAAATCCAAAAAAACTAGTTTTATTTATGTGTATATTTTTTCACTATTGTGATTTTTCCCTTCCTACATCTATTTTGTTTTTTTTCTAAAAAATTAGAACACCAAAAATATTTATCTTTTTATGGTAGCCTCATAATGAGAGAGATTTCTTTTGACCCCTTTATATTTTTTCCACTTATATTATTTATATTTGACATGTACATATTTTTTAGACCCCTCAATATTTGATTTTCTTAGTTGTACTATTCACTTATATCATAATCTCAACAATATCTTCAATTATAGACCTACCAAATAAGGTCAAGGGTAGGTGGCATGCATACATGCACTATGGAGGGCTCACTCTTGGAGGTATTCAAAAGAATCATCCAAAGAAGGACCCCACAAGGACCTTGTGCAGTGGAAAAAAACGGTCGGTTTTGCTGAATTTTTAAAGTCCACTTGCTCTCCGAATTTGAAAAGGTGATACAAACAAAAGTTGTAGCTCGTGGGCTGAACTTTTGCCTCAAATTTTTTCATATTTTTTTGAGCTACGAGTTGTGAGCTATGATTTTATTAGTGGACCCCAGTTTTCCCATGCTATGCAGCCACACTCTCTCTTCCACTTTATCATTTTCCTCTTTCACACACACTTCTCCACTCATCATCCCCACCTCTCTCACCACTCCTCTCTGCACCCTACTCACCTTCTCCTCAACCTTGAAGAATAAGAGAAACCATGGTGAACTCATACCTCCCACACACAATTCCATTCCAAAATTGACCACCTAGTCTCATTTTTCCTCCTCCAATTTACCCATATCTATCAAAAAAACCACAAAATTCAGCCTCTTCTCTTAAAAGACAGCATCATGGTGGTTGATTACTCAGCTTCAATTACCTTGTCTCTCAAGGAAGGTCAAGAGTGGAGAAAAAATGTACCGTCAAAGCTAGTGGTCTTCAACAAGCGTCAAAAATTGGCCCTACTCAAGACACTTGGAGCATCAACCTTGTAAGAAATCCACCTTTTCTTACCTCTTAAGAGTTTTTCTTCCTTATTTGTATCCTACATGGATACTCCCATTGTAAATATCCAATTCCATTTGTAAATTAATACTAACTCTACTAACACTAACCCACTATGAAAAGTCCTATCACCTCCATTTCTCTCCTCTCTCTTTTCCCACCAACTTCTTGATAATTCCAAGCAAAAGAAATTAGATAAATTGTGGAAAATCTAACCCAACCATGGTTAGAGGAGTAACCCTAGCCTTCAAAATTGCTATAAAAGGAGGGTGCAGCTAGCACAAAAAAGGGGGAGCCATAAGCAAGAGCACTATGTTATAGCTTGAGAAGCCAAGCTCAACCTCTCTAGAAGGAGCTCTTGAGTGGAAGCTCATTGTCTTATGCATGTGCATGTGTTGTCATAGGGGATTAGCAAGGGAACTCTATGCCATTGTAAGAGAGAGAGTGATAATTCAATTGAGAGTAGGAAATATATCATTTCTCCTACTAGTGTAAGCCCAACAATTGATGAATCAAGGAGGGTGGATTTGGACTAAGCTTGGATATTTTGTCTCCCTTCCAACGTGAAGTAATGGACAACAATGATGAGTAAGTGTCTTGGTGTTTTTTGTTAAGTTCTTGATAGCTTGTCTCTGGTGTTGTCATCAATCTAGCCATAAATCCCACATACTGTAAGAGGGCGACAGGGTGGAGAGGACTCCCCTGGCCTTAAGACAGTGATTGGGGTGGCTTTTCTTGTGATGTGTTGTGGTGAAATTTACGCAAGCTATGTTGAACAAATACTAATCTCACTTTGATTTGTCATGACAGATTTGTAAGAAGGTATTAATGCAACAAGCACCCCCTCCCCCTTTCTCTCTCTTTCTTAAATATATAGTTGTGTTTGCTTGATCATTGCCGGTACGTTTCAAAGCAACCCGAGCACTATCTCTCTCTCTCTCTCTCTCTCTCTCTCTCTCTCTCTCTCTCTCTCTCTCTCTCTCTCTCTCTCTCTCTCTCTCTCTCTCGTGTTTTAGTGTGTGAGAGTGTTCCATTGGTGTTAGGGTTAGTGTAAATTCCTTGCTTGTTTGTGGGTTGCTCTAACGATTCTCCTCTTTTGCGTCCTAGTTCGCTCTTAAACTAGGTGGTGCCCCTTGTGTAGTTGGGATTTGGCTGTGGGTTTGTTGTTTTGGTTTGTGTTGTGTTGTGCCCCAGCCCCATTGAGCAGCACGGGAGCCTTGAAGGGTGTCTAGAGGCCACTCTTCTTGTTGCCCGCCCCGGACCGCCTCAGTACTAGGCTTTGGGTCACGAATGTATTGCCTAATCCGCACCCTAGGTGCCAATAGCCAATCTGAGCTCATGTTCAATGAAAGAGTTGTGGGTGTATTTGAGGTCAAAAGATCAATTAAGAAAATCTTCCCTTTAGCCTCTCTATTGTTTGCCACTAGATCTCATCCTTTAGTAACAATACTTGAAGACAACGTTGTTAGAGGAGAGAGTCAAGGGTTGTCTCTTGATGACAACGACCAAATTATTGCAGACAGTTCCCTTCTTTTTCTCAAAGGGTGCCCTCAAGTGATCAGGAAGGCTTTGAAGATTGTAGAAACTTAAACCATTGCATCAGGATCAAAGTGTTGTATTGAAAAATCTAAGTGGATTTTTCTCTCAAAAAACAAATTGGTTGATCCTACCTTGTGGACCATCGGGGAGATCGTATCAAAAGGGAAGGTATTTTGGGCAGTAGGGGGACCATTGGGGGGCTGGAATTTATCCACAAGAAAAGTTTCTTTTGGGTTTTGGATAAGGTTATGAGCGAGATGCAAATATGGGAGATGTCCTTCTTTATTTTTTGAGTCACGTAAAGGTGGTCAATTCAATGATTCTCCCTTACATAGCCTTCATCAGGCCTTTGCTTAAGCTGGCCAAATGCAACTGGAAAGAGTTCTTGAAACCGGTGAAAAGATTCTTGTGGGAAAAAAATACTAAAGATTTGACACTCTCATAGTTGGCAGGTGGGATTCCATGGCAAGACCTCTTGAGCAAGGCGATATTGGATCCTTAACCCTTGCATTCATGCGGAGGCCTAGTGTGCCAAGTTTATGGTATCATTTATGAAGCAATACCAAGCATGGGAAATCATGATGAAATCCATGATAGACAGTGCCAAACTGTGTTCAAATGGCAGATAGTGAAAAGTGTTGAGATGTAGAGAGAAAGAGAGAGTGAGAGGGAGAGAGACGAGACAAGAGATTCATGAGGAGGCCTAGTGTGCCAAGTTTATGGTATCATTTATGAAGCAAGACCAAGCATGGGAAATCATGATGAAATCCATGATAGACAGTGCCAAACTGTGTTCAAATGGCAGACTGTGAAAAGTGTTGAGATGTAGAGAGAAAGAGAGAGTGAGAGGGAGAGAGACGAGACAAGAGACACACCATGTACGCTCCCAAATATTGATTCATATTGAGGAATATATATATATATAGGTGAAACTACGTTGAGTAGAGTGAGCCATATATAGCTCCAACACCCCCACTCAAACAAAGATCTCTAGCTTTGAATTAAAAAACCCTTGGGGAGTTCAAGGGAAAACCCAGGCCCCTATACAAATTTGAAAATATGAAACAGCGATAATGATTTGAAAGTGCATTGTGTATCTATGTACAAATATACAAGTGACCAAGAGGTCACAGTGTGCAAGTGGGGACTGTACACAGTGCATGGTACCTATATGATTACAATGTCATATGTATAAAGCTACCATAATAGCAAAGAGGCTAATCTAGAAAGAGTGAGGCCGAAGTAACTCCAAGCTCCGAGTGCAATAGGATGAATCATAACTTGTTGAGGCCTTTGGTAAGCATGTCTGCAATCATCTAGTCACTTGGATAGTGTTCAATCATGATAGTGCCTTTGAGTACTTCATACCGGATATAATGATAATGCACAACAATATGCTTGGACTTGTCATTTGAACATATTCTTTTGCAAGATTAATTGCACTTTGGTTATTACATTGCAAGGGTGTTCTAGAAAGAGGAGAATGACCAATATCAACCAATATTTATCGAAGCCAAATCAACTCACGAGCTGCAAGTGATGCAGCAATATATTCAGACTCAATCGTAGAAATTGCAACACAGCATTGTTTCTTACTAGTCCAAGAAACAAGACAACCATTTATGAAGAAGCAATTTCCACTAGAAGATTGCATAGATAAATGGGAGCTCGTCCAATCTACATCTATGTAACCCAAAAGAGAGAGAGATTGCACAGAGTTCAATGTCAATTGTCGTCAATGGAATAAACCAAAATCAGTAGTGATTTTTAAGTATTTCAATACATGCTTTGTTGTAGACCAATGCTTAAGATGTTGTCCAAGATAATTAGCAACAATCAAAATATCACGACAAGTGTGCATGCCAACAAACTAAAGACATCTGATCAAGTTAGCATAAGTTTGATTTGTGATAAGATCACCGCCACTCTCAGAAGTGTTCTTTGTAGAAATCGCAAAACACGATGTATTAATTGAAATGTGCAGATTTCAAAACAAACTTTTGAATAGTATCTGCAATAAACTTTGACTAATGAAGGAACAAAATACCTTTTGTGTGGTTCCTTTGAATCTAAATGCCAAGTCACGAGGAAAGCTCTCCAAGATTCACCATATCAAATATTGAAGACAACAACTTTTTCACTTGCTGAAGAAATCCCAAATCATGGGAAACAAGGATGGTACCATCCACATAAAGAGCAAGAATCACAAAACTACCACCTTGGAGCTTTATATATAAGTTGGGGATCGAAGAGCAAGAGATAAATCCTTTGGAGATGAGAAAAAGATCAAATTTTGTATATCATGCCCACAAAGCCTGTTTGAGACCATATAGTGCCTTCTGAAGCTTAGCAACAAGGTCTTCCTTACCTGGAATAACAAACCCTTTTGGTTGCTCCATATAAATTTCCTCTTTCAAATCACCATTCAAGAAAGAAGCTGGCACATCCATTTGATGAGCTTCTAAATTGAGTTGAATAGCAAATGTCACTAAAACTCAAACACTTATAATACGAATAGCTGGTGAAAAGGTCTCTTGATAACCAACACCTTCCACTTGGGAGTAACCTTTTGTAACTAAGCGTACCTTGAGCTTGTTAAAATATCCATCTACTTTTACTTTTGTCTTATACACCGAATTACACTTAATAGATGTACAACCAGGAAGTAGTTCAGTTAGTATACATGTACCTTTAGAGGTAAGAGAATCATATTGTGCTTCAAATAGCCTCTTGCCATTGATCCTTTTTGTGGAGAAGAGGTAGCTTCACTATAAGTAACGGGGTCTTCAAAAGTAGAGAAAACATTATCAACAATATCATCATCATAAACATACATTAACCATGTTCAAAATCAATAGGCAGATTAACAAAAGTGTTAATATCATCATTTAGTAACATTTAAAATGGGTTTATGTGAAGAAAAAAGCTGCTATGTAGGAAGAGTTTCATAATCTAAAGGAAATGGAAAATCTTGAAGCAACAATTTAGTATCATCAACATCATCCATGGACCATGAGCCTCCCATAAGCTGCTCGTTAAAAGTAGTAGCATGATTCACGATTACTTTCTTGGAGAAAGGGTCATAGAATTTGTAGCCTTTGGAAGTGTCAAAATATCCAATAAAAATAACTTTAAGACCAAGAGCTTCAAGCTTTGTTCGTGTTTCTTTGGGAACATGAATATAAGCGATACATCCAAAGGTTCAAAAATGAGATACAGAAGGAATGCCACATGTCCATGCTGTGATGGGTATCATACCAGAAGGTGCAGTAGTAGAAAGATAATTTTGAATAAATACTGCTATCAAAGTAGCTTCAGCCCAGAAAACACGAGATAATCTAGAATGAATCAACATACATCTTACAAAATTCAGAATAGTGTGATTCTTTCATTCATCAGTAACATCTTTTAGTTGAGGTGAATATGGAATAGTGTGTTCATGATGGATGCCATTGTCTGTAAAAAAAAATTCAAAATCTTGAGAAACATATTTGCCTACATTATCATTGCAAAGCTTCTTGAGGCTGATCAGTTTGAAGTTTCGCAGCCTTGTGGAATTGCTTGAAAATAGATGAGGCCTCAAATTTTCGTCTAAGCAAAAAAACAATCGTATATCGTGAGTAATCATCAATAAATGTAATGAAGTAACGATGTTATGATCTTGAAGAAGATAGAGATCCACATATATCAGAATGAACAAGATCCAATAAATCATGAGAATGAGCTGCATTTGAGAGAGGAAAGGGTTTTTTATTATGTTTCCTAAGAGC
Organism: Adiantum capillus-veneris; assembly: GCF_014529385.1. Lineage (NCBI taxonomy): Eukaryota > Viridiplantae > Streptophyta > Polypodiopsida > Polypodiales > Pteridaceae > Adiantum > Adiantum capillus-veneris. Next base: position 127,235,454 of record NC_140938.1, on the reverse strand, counting down.
AAAAAAATCATAAATTTCCATCTGGGGATGAGCTTTAAGATCCATGCCATGAACAAGATCATGACGATGAAGATCAAGGAGTTTTAAGAAATCAGCATGAACAAAGCGGTGATGCCATACCTTGCAATCATAATCACCTGGAGTAGTGACAACATTTGTTATAGCATCATTGAGAGAGAGTTCAAGTAGATTACCATTTCAAGAATTAGTGGCCATAGTTTGTCCATCTTTCTCAATGTGGCATTTGGTATGATCAAATCCAACAAAAAACCCAAGATCAACAAGCCTAGCAACTGAAAGAATATTACGTTGAAGATCTGGAACATGTAGTACCCTTCACAAAACTTGACTAGAAGAAGATAAGGTACCATGATATAAATCTCCAATACCCTTTACTTGACAAGTCGTATCATCCGCAAGATAAACAACACGTTGATGGATGATAGTTATGGATCCATTTAGACTGATATTTCATATAACCTGTAGCACCCAAATTGATGATAAAAAATGAACCATCATATACATGAAGTATTCTGTCTAGAGAAACCAAACATAGGACACAACTTGTTTCTTGTACAATATTGTTACAATGTTTTATTAGCATATGCTCTATTATGATCTATGTCAAATCGACACGTATAGCACAAATGAGTGGGATGATCAAATCCCCCACAATATCCCCACAAGAAGAAAAAGAATCTCTAGATAAACATGGTTGTTTAGTGGTAATATTGTGTTCTTTATCATATTGACGTGCCCAACAATCATCTTTACTGTGGCCATTTTTGTTGCAGTAAGAGCAGTGCTTGTTAGAAAATTTGAAACGAGAGAAAATATTGCGACGAGAAGTACCTCTACGGTTTCCTCGTTGAAATGGACGCCTTCGAGCATAAAAAGCACAGTCCATATGTTGTGATTCAGTCTCCTCTTGTGAAATCATAGTTGCATCATGACTAGCATTACGTCCTCTTGACGTTGAGAGTATTCAATTAAAGATATACAGGTTTGGTCAAAATCAAGACCATCCTTGTTAGAAATAATGGTAACAATGTTATCATAGGAAGAGTCCTTCACCGTATCATCAAGAAGAAGTGTAATCAGCTCTTTTTTGGGGACAAGATCACCGACAGAAGCAAGCTTATTAATAATAGATTTGAAAGACTCAATATGTGCATCATAGCAGCTAAATTGCATTTATACGCCCGTATAACAAAAAATTATACGTATATTTTGGTATTATACATTGTATACCCATATTATACATGTATCTTCAAATAAACATTATTTCGGTCAAAATAATGTTTGCTTTATAAAAAAGGGCACCACGACAGTTCGTTCAAACTATCGTGATAGTGATTTGTTGATAGATAGATAGAGAGAGAGAGAGAGAGAGAGAGAGAGAGAGAGCAAATTCGATAGCGACACAGCCCTCACGAGTCAAGTAATTTCTTCTTCTATTTTTTTATGTTTTTTTTGTGAAATTTATTTGCTAGCGCTGATGTTGTGGAGCTTTGCTTGCACCTCAGAATTAGTTTGCAGGTTGTTTTTACTAGCACTGTTGTTGTGGATCTTTGCTCATACCTCAATGTTAGTTTGCAGGTTTAGATACCCGTCCTTGGCTATGTTGATCCTCGTGACACACTACAAGGGGGGTTAGACTTTAGACGCTTTGTCCTCCTTGGCTGCTGCTAACCTTCGTGTTGCACTGCAGGGAGGAGCTTAGGTTGTACAACTAGGTTTTCCGTCTTTGGTTGTTGCTGACCACCAAGTTGCATTGTAGGGAGGGATAATCTATCTTACATCTTTTTCTTCCTAGTTGTTGTTGACCATTGCATCGCACTACTGGAAGATCAGATTTAATAAAATAGATTCTTTATCTTTTTTTGTTGACCGTGTTGCATTGCAAGGAGGATTTTAGGATTTTTAAATCCTTTGTTCTTGATTGTTGCTAATCATCGCGTCGCACTGCAAGAAGATTGGATTTAATAGATTCCTCATCTTTGTCTGTTGCTAACCACCATGTTGCACTGCAGGGAGGGGTTCAGTGTTGTCAAATCCTTCGTTCTTGACTATTGCTGACCATCGTGTCGCATCGCAAGAAGATTGGATTTAATAGATTCCTTGTCTCCAATTGTTCCTAACCACCGTGTTGCACTGCAGGGAGGGGTTTAGGGTTTTTAAACCCGTCGTTCTTGGTTGTTGTTGACAATCGCGTTGCACTACAGGAAGATTGGATTTAATAGATTCTTCATCTTTAGTTGTTGCTGACCACCATGTTGCACTGCAGGGAGGGGATAGATATTTCACATCCTTTGATTCTGAGTGTTGTTGACCATCGCGTCGTGCTACAGGTTGATTGGACTTAATAAAATTCTTGTCTCTAACTATTGTTGACCACCGTGTCGCACTGTAGAGAGGGGCTATATGTTATTAATCCTTCATCTCTAACAGCTACTGACTTCCACGTTGCACTATAGGGAGATTGATATTACACATTTTTTGTCTCTGGCTGTTGCTGACCACCGCGTTGCACAACAGGAAGGAATAATGTATGTTTAGGTCTTTTGTTATTGGTTGTTATTATTGTCCATGAAATGTTTTTGTTCAGAACTATTTACAATCATATCTGTCAAATTTATATCTGCTCTAAATTTACCTTACTTATATTTGCTTCATGTATTTTCAGGCTTCAGGCATGGTAGAGACAAAATTAACGCGTCAGCATCGCAAAATTGTTTGTGATGCTCTAGTTTTGTCTCTCTATGGAGCTTCAAACGATCATTTGCGTCGGGCATTTGATCCACTGCAAGAAAAGTTCGATGATTTCATAATTGAACTTGTGTAACAGTTTTGGTTGAAACTGTGCAGTGCACTCCCTGTGTCATTTGACCCAGCTCTGCGCACTAATGGAGTAATGCATAACACAGTAAAGCAATTATTTGGCCAGGTTACTAGGAGCTTTGAGAGTATGGTTCATCCAGAAATCAAAGCCAAACCTGGAATCAAAGAGTGAATGCAGCTTGTGGCACAGATACATTCAAAATTTAAGAGCAAAGATAAGGTCAAAGGCTCTTCAAAATTTCCTAGAACAGAACAGGATGCGCCTCCTCTTTCATGTGTTGAGCCCTTAGTTGTACACCTGGATGATACTACATGTCCTTCTATCCTACACTTACTTGGGTAACATTCTATCTTTCACTTGCAAGCACCCCAATTAGGTGAAGGACGTTTTGCAAATGTTTAACAAGTTTTAGTGGCCCATCCTCTCTTCAAAGATCCTATCTATGTGGCAAAGATCTACAAGGACAAGATAGGAAGTAAGCCAACATTACAAATTGTGCTACAAGAAGCAACTGCTACTACTGTTCAGCATTGTGGCATGATATTGCCACGTGCTCTTGTTCGTTATATCAAAAGGCCTTTGTTGATCTTCAAGCTTTGGAATGGAGTCCATATTGAGTAGTGGATTCAGGGATGTCATCATGATGGAAGCAAGCCTGCTATCAGAGAGTTTCAACACACATTTGGAACTATACAACAGTTCATAGACAACATTTTTCCAATCTGCAATGCTCTTTTGCAGACGATGAAATTCGTGCATAGTCACAACTTCATTGACAATGATCTACACATTATAAATATTCTACTACGTTTTGATGAGCGAGGAGCTGGAATCGCGGACTGGGAACAAAGTACACCATCAAACACTTTGGTAACATTTCCCAAGCTGCCAAATCTCACCCCTCAAAATAGAGCTCAATTCAAGCGAGATTATCCATGGACTGCCCCTGAAAATATCAGCACCAATCCTCCTCCTTTCACCCAAGCATCTGATATATTCTCTCATATATTCTTAGAAGCTTGGTTGCATTCTAGAGCCCTTTGAGGTTCTCAAGCACAATTTTTTGTGAAATATAAACAAACATCTTGCCAGTGGATAGGCCTAAAATATGGGATTCAAGCCTTTTTTTGATGGAGCCCATAATGTTGGCTATCATGTTGTAATCAAACCTGCCTTGAGGCCTATTGATGATTAGACAAGTAACAATATTTTTTGTCATTAATAATGTACAATGTGTCGTAATATCTCAAACTAGATCTTTAATCGTATTTCTAGTTATGTCTTTAAAGTTCTTCAAGTTAAGGTTTTAAAGTATTTCAAGTTGGATCGCTGAAATCCTCTAAACCATCTCTCTTTTTTTAGTGCTAAGACTTGTCTCATTAAAGTTTATTGTTTTGCATTTCAGATATGGAAGATATTGCTCCCAACCAGAATGCATAGCAACCTAATGATCCTTTGATTAATCATGCATTGGCACAACAAATTTACAAAGAGGAAGAGATTCCGGTGGCTCAAGGAGATCTTAGCGCTTTGGCTGCATCCCAAGAAGATGAATCAAAACTTCAAGGGGAGCCATTGAATTACAGGCAATGCAGACATCTATGCCCAAGTCACTTTGTACGTGATACATTATTATGAGTTAGTGGAAATGCCAAGGCTTTCGCTCCCTTGAAGTTTCACATTTGCAACACACTGTCCGCTAAAGAAATATCCTTTCAAGATTTATCCAAGTGTACAGATCGCCACCAAATAATAATCAAGTGGCAATTTGCTTTGTGCAAAAATGCTATCGTTATTATGTATTGCGGCTCAAAGTAGATTGGAACGATCGTCCCACTACATGAGGCATCGACAGAGGACGCCCAGCCGAGAAGATTCATGCATGGGAAGCCAATCAAGAAGATCTTGCTCACGAGAGAGGCTACACATATTAGCCCAAAGAAACTGCAGTCATTGAGCAGCTCACAACCCAAGGTGTGGATTTGGCAAGTCAAGGAGAGACCCCAGCCATGCTGTACACTCATATAGCAAAGCTAGAAAGAAATTTAACATGGTACGAGGCAAGATCTGGGCCTGTTATCAAAGAAGAGATAGGCAATGCGGGTCCAAGTGATTCATTCGGCAAATTCAAAAGTTTGTGTATATGATCTTTTAGGGGATCCATCCCATGATTTAAATAAAATCTCCCAAACAATATCAAGCTCTTTTTGTATCTTAAATCTCAAGATTTGTAACAAAAACCTCTTTTTGATATGTAAATCTCTATTTGTTGGAACAAATGAACATGTCCGATATTGTTGTAATTGTGTAAGTTTTGTTCTCTCTCCCTCCCTCTTTTTGACAATGATAGAAAGAAGATAGAGAGAAAGAGAAGCAATGAGAGAGGAAGAGAGAGAGACAGAGACAGAGAGAGAGAGAGAGAGAGGTGATTGTGAAGCTAAACTCCACATTACAAAATTAATTAAGAATATAGTACAAACTTTATAGCTCATCTGTCCTCTCAATCACAGGCACCATGTCATCAATTTCTTCGACATCTAAACATTCCAGATCAATATCTTTCGGGTTCCATTCCATTTCATCATCGGAGTTGAGCTCATTTGCAATTACTTCACGTGTTTGAAAGTTCCCGAAGCTTTCTTCTGTGGCACGTGTGGCTAACTTTGTTGGCTTATGCATAAGTCGCATGTTACAAAATACATACACCAAGTCCGCAGCTTGTTTAGGACTTAAACAATTTCATGTTGTAGTATGCACGAAAGCAAATGAAGGCCAATTCCTCACAACTACCACTTGAGAAGGCAACAGACAATACTCTCATAGCCACATGTTGAAGTTACACTTTTTTTCCACCATATTCTTTCCACCAAACTGGTGTGCTCATCGTCTTGATAGCAGCTATATACCAAGGATCCCCAAACATTCCTTCTCTGCTAGTATATGCAATCTTTTGTGTGTATGCCACCTGTCCATCCACATTGCCTAATAGTTGGGCACACACTTTCTTGAAATCATTGATCACTTCATTTTTTGAAGATTGCTCGTGCATTTGGAACTTGGGATCTAAGAAAAACCTTGCTCCATGTAAAGGAGTATGCAGTTGTTCCCATCGTCTTTTGACAAATGACATCATCATGGCTTTCTCTTTTCATGCATAAGATGTACAGTATTTTAACTTGCGAGAGGCTTCATGCATGTACCAATAAACCCGTCCAAAGATAGAGGCTTCTTTATTTACTAATTGTATCAAATGAGTGAAGGGTTCTGTGACAATAACAATTTTATCTACATTTCTCCAAAACACAGGAGAGCTTACAAGTTGATAGCATTTGGAAGTAGTAGGTTCATACTTGGGATATTTATCAATCTAAATGTCCCATCTTCTATCTACCATTGTTTCAACAAGGGCTGCTTTAACCTGCTCTGCAGTGTAGAGAGAACGTACTATGCTGTCGCAAAACGGGTCACACAAAAAATCTATAATTTTTTTGTTGGGGACTTTGTTCTAAACAAAGACTAAGAAAATGAATTCTCTCTTATAAACTTCACCAAGTGGTTTGCATCTAGAAGAGTTTGCTTAATAGAAGGAACTTTTCCAAAGTCCTTCAAGAGCAGATTCAAAGTATGAGCAGCACATGGCTCCCATGTAATCTCTAGATACTTTGCTTCAATTGCTTTTCCAGCTGCTTTATAGTTAGATGCATTATCTGTGACAATGGCTATCACAGTTTTAGGTCCCCCTGCTCTTCTGATCGAACGCTCATATACACTAGCAAGATATCCACTAGTTTTCTCTTTCAGGTATGTGTCAATTGCTTGAAGAAAGATGGAATCTCTTGAATAAATCAACATCACATTAATCAATGGTTTCTTCTAACAATTTGTCCAACCATCTAGAGTGATTATGCATCCATACTGTGGCACATAATCAAGAGTTGTGCGCTTTAAAATATTCTATGATGTGGTTTTCACTTTATCTAAATAATATGTACGCATCTTATTATAATCAAGTACCACAAACCCTTCTTGGTTGTGCTCATTAAAGCATCTTTGAAGATAGGATTTTGAATGACATTAAAAGGAATTTCACATGCAATAGATGCTTGTGTCCACTTAAGATAGAGTTCAAGCAGCCATTGTTTATCAAATGCTTGATGCAAACTTAGGATCACTTGGTGCAGGTTCTCCTTCAGTCCATGCTTCACTTCGTCTTATATTAGCAGAGCTTGCGGTAGGGTTAGAGCTACAAGCCCCAACAAAGGATGAATGATACCCTCCTTGACCTTGATCAGGGGTCGAGGAAGGTTTTTGATCATTCTCGATTGTAGTCTCCATGTCCCTAGCCATAGATAGAGCCATCATTTTGGGACACCCCTTTTTTTCCCCTTAAGATGTACTCTCTTTGCCCTAAGCGCCCACTCGGGAAATTTTGTTTCAATACCTTTGTTTCAATACCTCTTAGGGGGGTTTTGCAAGCTTTCACGTTTTCAAGAATTTTGAACACATGTTCTTTTATCCTGTGAGCATTTTCACTAAAATTATGGCCGCAAGTCTTACACCTCAACATTGATGTAGTCTTTCCACTGACCAATTCATCTACGTAGTTTCACTCATATCCTTTCACCATCTTCTTAAGATTTGCAAACTCAAACAGGACTAATTACTAAATACACGTCTAAAATCGAACTCTAATACTATTTACATTACTTTATTCGTCAACGTTTTTAAAAAAAAACATAAATTTTCAAACTCTTTAAATTATAAAAACCAAAAAAAAAAATCAAGCGTGTGCTTTCACTCTATACCTGAATCATGATAAATAAATTGTTTAATCTATTTCAATAACTTCCAAGTGTGAGTAAACTCTACACAAAGTAAGATATTTGTTAAAAAAACCTACGTAAATTACCTCCAAGTGTGAGTGTAACTCAACACATGGCAAGCAATCAAAATTCACTACTTATCTAATTCTATTCTAGGTGTGAGAATACCTCTACAAAAAGCAAGAGATTATTATTTAATCTACCTAAATTGTCTATAGTGTGAGTATTACTCTACACATGACAGACAATCATTAGATAAATCTAACCTAAGTTAGTTCCAAGTGTGAACATAGTTCAACACACAACAAGTAACTCCTAACTTTACTATCTAACTTAAGTTACTTCTAAGTGTGAACATAGTTCAACACAAAGCAAATAACTACTAACTTTAACTATCTTAAATCACTTCCAAGTGTGAGTTTTCTCTACACAAGGCAAGTAATCACTAACTACTTTACTTAATTTACCTCCCAATGCAAGATATACTTCACACAGAGTAGATAAAGACTAAACTCAAAACTCCAAAGCCAAAGAAAAACTACATTTAACTAATTTAACTTTTTATCGAAAGCTCTAAATTTTTACTAAAAAATATATATAGCTAAATTTAAAATGTTTTTTTTATAATTTCTTTGATATTGTAAAGCTCACCTATAGATGAGAAAAGGGGGAAGAGAGATTAATAGAATGAGGAAAACAATCCGTTTCCACGGTATATATAGAGCTATATTTCGATCAAAATTCTAAGAAATTATACGACATGGTGTTTTTGTTGATGTGGCACCATATAATACGGTCAAATAAAGATAGGTGTCATATAATACACCCATTTAAAGTGTATTATACATACACCGTATAACATGTAACGCAACTTAGCTCCCTAACCTAGCTATTATCCACTTCTTATTCTACACCCACTTTTATCTCTATCTCTACATCTACTTCTACCTTTATCCTTATCTCCATCACTCTTGTATCCTGATTACTAAACGCATTCAAGCCACAACACTCCGCCAAAGCTATGATCGACCTTCTTGGAGAGCTATGCTAATGCACAAGGTGAGTAGTCATATCTTTACACTCTCACAAATCTCTTTCACTCTTAGAAGTTCATTCTCTCTACAAACTCTAGGTTCTCCTTGCTATAGGTACATCTCTTTCCATAGTATCCTTATTGCTTACGAGCAAGAATAGGGCTTGGGAGGAAAAATTCTCTTCTCTTCACTTCTCTCATATCTACATTTTGCACATAGTAGAATTATCCTAGACGAATAATCCACATGATGTGAATTTCTATCGCTTTCACTCTGTGCGATCATACTACCCCTTCTAGACTATAACTTTTCTTTTGATATAAGTGTAGTTATTTTGCTATTAACCAAAAGGATTTGTACACACAATTAATCCATATCACTAGACAAAACATATATATCATAGTAAGCACAAAAGTATAGTTCCAAAAATTATTTGTAGCTTGTTTGGTCATCAAAGGTTGAATGCCATTAGCTCATCTTTAACCCTTTCATCCCACCTACGATAACATATGACCAAATCCTTCATGTTTTCATCTTTGTGTTGTTTTGATTTTCTCTTTTGTGTTCTTTCTTTGTGTGTGTAAGTGCAAGAGAGAGAGAATGGGCTTCTTTGATTGCACTTCCTACCAAACTCTAGACTTCATAGCATCTATGGCATAACTTCATATAGTTTTTGGAGTTAGTTCACAAATTCTCATAGCAAGAAGCCCAGTGCTTTCCTGGAAAGGCTGCAAACTTCTCGACAAAGTGTAAGCCATATTGCCAGCTCACTTCAATATTTTAAAAGGCCCATAATATCTAGCAATGATTTAGGTGTTGGCTTAGTTTTTTTACTTTTTGAATGTTCTAGCACACGTAGGAATAGTGTATGGTTCTCCTTCCATCAAGGTTACCTGTTGACGTTTCTCATCAGTGTACTTTTTATATCTATCTTGTGCTTATCGTAAATTTTGACGAGCCAGTCTTAGCATCTCCATATCATCTTGGTTAAGGTCCTTTACTTGCTGAAGTTTCTTTAGTTCCCAACCCCATCATAATTGATGATCCCATGCAAAAAAAACCAGCTCATGTGGATCAAAAGTCAGTTGCCACATAAAGGTCATAAAGCAGCACTCGTGAATCACTTTAGTATGTGTTACTTCCACATTGGAAAAATGAGAAGAGGATTCTAGGGGAGGAAATTACACCATGTGCACAAATTTTTCACTATCGTGGGTAGCAAATTTCCCCTTAGGACAATCCTTTTTGACATGTTCACTTTTTATGTACTTATTATATAACTTATCCTTCTTTGCTTTTTCAAACTCCTCACTAGACGGATTTTCCCTTGGACTTTTTGGATGCATCAAATGAGCTACCAAATAGACTTCCTCTTATTATGACCATGTTATACTGTGCATTTGAAGTGTTAAGCATGTATGTGATATGCAATGCCTTTTCATATAGATCATCATGGATATGAGCCTACACTATAGCTTGGGGAGTCCACTATGTAGAAATTGCATACAGCACGTGTGAACAAGAGGTATTTAAATAATTCCTTCCCTGTATATTTTCATGTATTATATGTATCCCTTACGTATTCATTTTTGTGAAAAAACTAGCCCTTATGTATGAAAATTTTCACTTTCTCAATTAAAACTCTCGGGGGGTTCACCAATTCCTATATAATGTGTGCTCACGGGGTATTATAAAAAACCCCTCCTTTAACATGTCTAAATGAATAAAATGACCCCTTATTTTAGGAATTTTTTCCAAAATTGAATATAAAAACTCCTTATTTTAATGTATCTCTGTTAAATTGTCTAAATTTTTTTCATTTTAAAACCCCTCCTTTTGAACTCATGTTATACATTAACATAATTACATAGTGCACCCCCCGAGTTTAAAAACCCTTTATGAAAGTATATTTTTTGTAAATGTACCTAATTATAAATCCCTTATTTTGTTCACACGTCTATCTTACATATTTCCTAGTGAACGCCCCTGGGCACTATAGCTTCCTTAAGCTGTGTCTTGGGATCTTGGAGTTTCACGTGAGAGACAACAGGGCAATAAGTTTTTTCAACCCCCTCCTTTCTCTATTGTTTTAAATGCACAAACACACACTAAAGAGTAGAAGTAAATCTCACCTCTTTCATGATACCTTTTTTGCTTCCTTGCGATCTATTTGTCCTCTTTGCGGTTCGGTTTGTTTGCTTGCTTTTCTTGCTTGCGGTGTGTGATAATTAGTATGATTAGTGAGAAAGAAAAAGACCGGAAGAAAAAAATTAGTGTATGATTAGTGAGAGAGTGAAAGATAGGGAGGAAATGATTGCTTGATTAATGTGTATTGGCATTAATTAATTAGTGTGAGATAGAGAGGAAAAGATTGATTGATTGATATAGATTAATGTTTAATTGAGTTTGCTAAGTTTGGAAATAACTAAATGAATAGAAAAACAATTGAATGGGTTTAAAGAAAAAAATTATTTAAAAAAGAAGAAAGAGAGTCTAAAGAAAGTTTGAAAAAAAATAAACTTTTTGAGTAGATTAAAAGGGAAAAGTAGAGAGAGAGAGAGAGAGAGAGAGAGAGAGAGAGAGAGAGAGAGAGAGAGTAAGTAGACACAAGCGAGAGTGTGTAGAAAGGGAAAGAGAGAAAGACAAGGTAGAAAAAGAGTAGAGAGACAGAGAGAGAGAGAGAGAGAGAGAGAGAGAGAGAGAGAGGGAGGGAGTAAGGAGAGAAAGACAGATAGAGAGTAGGTAGATAGAGAGAAAAAGAGAAAGAGAGAGTTGGTAGAGAGAGAAAGAATGAAAGAGAGAGATCGACATGTATGCTTATATATACGTATGTATGTAAGTGTGTGAATATATGCATGTATGTAGGCACTAAGAAAAGGAGCATAGCCCTAGATGGTTGAACACTTCCTCTCCTGTATAGTCCTTTTTTAATCATGGCATTGTGATCCTTAATCCACTAATGTGTGGATTCCTGCATCGTACCCTGGGTTTTACCATGATTGAGATTTTGATTATATATGATGTGTCTATGTGTGTCTGTATATATATGTAGGCTTGTATGTACGTATCTATGTGAATGTGTTTATATATACATTCATGTATATACATATACATATATATATATATATATATATATATATATATATATATATATATATATATATATATATATATATATATATATATATATGTGTGTGTGTGTGTGTGTGTGTGTGTGTGTGTGTGTGTGTGTGCATGTATCTATGTGAGTTTGTGTATATATGTAAGTTTGTATATACGTATCTATGTGAATGTGTCTATATATGTATGCATGTATATACATATAAACGTGTGTGTGTATATATGTGTATATGAGAGATCTTGTATGTATACACCTAATGGGTCTCTCTATATGTGTCTCTTTGCACACCCTCTCTCTCTCTCTCTACCTTGATTAGATAGAGAAGTAGACATGTGTAGATTAGGTATAGAGATAGATAGGAGGAAAAAAATCTATCTAAGGCTCTCACTCTCTCTCTCTCTCTCTCTCTCTCTCTCTCTCTCTCTCTCTCTACACCTATTCTACCTCTCTTTGAACATCATCTCTATCTACCTTGATTAGATAGAGAAGTAGAGGTGTGTAGAATAGATATAGGAAGAGAGGTAGATAGATGGATAAAAATATATCTACCTCTCTCTACACACCTAATCTACACCTATTCCACCTCTCTCTACACACCTAATCTACACCTATTCCACCTCTCTTTCTATGCTCTCTCCATCTACTTTGATTAGGTAGAGAAGTAGAGGTGTGTAGATTAGGTATAATTAAGGGATACATAGCGACGTGCAGATTAGGTGTAGAGAGAGAGAGTAAGAGAGAGTGGATAGAGAAAAAGAGTGTACACATATAAGTGAGTCTCTCTATGTGAGTGTGTGTGTGTGTGTGTATGTGAGTGTGTGTGTGTTTCTAGTCCGGCCTTGCCCTTGTCCTAACATTACTCCCCCCTTAAAGAAGAGTTTTCGTCCTCGAAAACAAAAGTGGGGAACTTCTTCTTAAGAACATCAATGTTTTCCCAAGTGGCGCCTTTCTCAGGTCGATCTTTTCACTTGATTAAGGCTTGTTGACATACATGATGGCGCGTACGTAAATCATGATAGTCGAGAATGCGTTCAGGTTCATGCGGTAAGGTAGAAGGTTCAACAAAATCAACCAAAATCTGTTGGTCAATGACATTGTCGTCCCCAAGTAACCGCTTACGTAAACGGCTTACATGAAACACCGGATGAATAGGAGAATGTGTAGGTAGCAATAATTTGTAGGCACGATCACCTACTCGCTTGAGTATTTTGAAAGGCCCACACTATCGTGGAGATAGTTTAGGTGTTGGCCCAGTTTTCAGACTTTCTGAATGTTCTGGCACACGTAAAAATACTTCCTCCCCTTCCTCAAAGGTAACTTGCCAACGTTTCTCATCAATGTACTTCTTATACAGATCCTACGCTTGTCGGACATTCTGACAAGTGAGTTTCAGCATATCCATGTGGTCTTGGAGAAAATCCTTAACCTGTTGGAGCTTTTCGGTTGCCAACCCCACCGTAACAGGTGACCTAGGTTGAAAACCATACATAAGCATGAAAGGACTAAATCCAATTGTGACATGCTTAGCACTATTGTAGGCAAACTCGAGAATAGTTAAATATTCTTCCCAGTCTGACTGTTTTGCTAATGTATGCTCTTAGCATATCCTCTAGCACTTGGTTAACTCGTTCAGTCTGACGATCTATTTCTGGATGATCGGCTGTACTGAGGTTCAGTTGTGTACCCAATTGTTTGAACACATCCCTCCAAAAATGACTATTAAACTTGGGATCACGATCACTGACAATGTTACTTGGCAAACCATACAACTTTTATAGATTTTCCACAAATAACTTGGCTAGTTCTGGAGTCTTCATTGTTGATTTGTTTGGAATAAACTTACATAGTTTAGTCAACCGGTCTACGACCACCCATACCGAGTCATGACCTCGTACAGTGGTTGGTAAACCGACAATACAGTCCATAGAGATACTTTCCCATTTACCATTGGGAATCTCCAAAGGATGTAAGAGTCCTCCTGCTTTCAGGTGCTCTGCTTTGTTAACTTGATATTTTTGGCAATGCAAGACATAAGCTTGAACAAAGCCATGTAAACCTAGCCAGTAAAACTGTCGTCGTACGAGAGTGTAAGTCTTTCTAATACACAGGTGCCCTGCACTTGGACTACCATGACATTCATAAAGAATTTGGCACCGAATGTCTGTGTCCATCGGTACACAAACTCTCCCCTTATGAAGTAGGTACCCATTGTCGATGGTGAAATGCTTCCATCGCTGTAGTTCATCACTCGATAGAGGAGAACTATGTGTGGAGGTTAACGTTACACTACCATCATTGGAGTCAGAAGGATCCCTCATTTGTACCTGGCTCCACACTTTGGAATATGCTTCATCATGCTCATATTTGCCCTTTAGAGAATCCAAAAATTCACTGCGAAGTTCCGTGAACAAGAGAGAATTGATCTCCGGCATACGACTTAGAGCGTCAGCCACATATTGTATCGTCCTTTACCATACCGGAGCTTGGCGTCATATTCCTGAAGAATCTCGGGCCACCTGGCTTTTTGACCCTTCAAATCCGTTTGTTGTGTAAACCATTTGATGCTTTCATGGTCAAACACAATCTCAAACTGAGCACCATACAAATAATGCTGCCATGTTTTTAAGGCAGACACTATTGCATAGAGTTCGCCCTCATAAGAAGAGTAGTTCTGTTGTGCTACATCAAGCTTCTTGCTTTCAAATGCAATTGGCCGTCCGTCTTGTAACAAGACTGCTCCAATAGCACGGTCACTGGCATCCGTTTCCAAAATGAATGGTTTCAAAGGATCTACAATAGCTAGTATGGGAGTTGTAGCTAATGCATCCTTGAGCGTATCAAAATTGTGCTGTTGAGCGGGTCCCCACTGAAAAGATTTTCCTTGGCCTTTTAGTTGGTTCGTCGTAGGAACAACAATATTAGCATAGTTTTTAACGAACCTTCGATAAAAACCTACAAATCCTTAAAAAAATATGTAACTCCTCCAAATTTTTTGGAGAAGGCCATTGTCGGATTGTATCCACTATGGATATGATCCATATATAGCCCATTGGCTGAAATAACATGCCCAAGATAGTGAATTTCTTCTTTCATAAAATCACACTTAGATACCTTCGCATATAATTTATTTGTTCGTAACAATTCGAGCACCTGCCTCAGATGTTGTAAGTGTTCTTCTTCAGAAGCACTGTAGACTATAATGTCATCGAGAAAAACGATGACAAATTTGCCCAAGTACGGATTCAAGACACTATCCATAAGTGTCATGAATGTTGCAGGCGCATTGGTTAACCCAAAGGGCATAACCAACAACTCGTAGTGTCCAAACCTTGTCCGGAATGCAGTTTTGGGTATATCAGCAAGTCGAATATGGACTTGGTGATAACCTGACCGCAAGTCTATTTTCGTAAAAATATGAGCATGAGTGAGTTTGTCGAACAAGTCATCCACGCATAGCAATCGGTACTTGTTCTTAATCGTAACCGTATTTAAGCCACGATAGTCTATGCACATGCGCATACTGCCGTCTTTTTTCTTCACTAATAGGATAGGAGAAGCCCATGGTGAAGAACTGGGTTGGATAAACCCTCTGCTAAGGTATTCAGCAAGCTGACGTTCCACCTTAGCAGCTTCAGAGTAACTCATACGGCAGGGCGGTTTACTGACAGGTTTATTGCCTGTAACCACATCGATGCTATGTTACACCGATTGTGTCGGTGGTAATCCTGGTGGCAAATCACTAGGAAAAACATCGTGAAATTTCTTTAATAAATTTTGTAACTCACTAGCAACTTTTGCTTGTTTGGAAGGAGCCATTGGTGGAAGAGATGAGAGAGAAGCATGCGGCGTTGAGGAATGTTCAACAGATTCAATGTTAGACAGAACATGAGACAATGAGTAACACAATAAAACTTGATCTATTTCATTATCAGAAACGAGCTGCATAAGCTCAGCTGTACATATCAATGGTGAAGAAGGTACATCCTTCTCTCCTAACAACAACACATGTGTACCATGGGATTCAAACATCAAGTTGTTGTGCTCATAGCTACGCTTCAGTGATGGTCCTAGGCTATGCAACCATTCCCTACCAAGGACCACATCTGCCCTCTCCATGTCCATAACCTGAAAATCCAAGGATGTGGAGTAGCCTTGTACTTCCAACGGAACAGCTCAGACTTGAGTATCCCAGATTTTGGTATCATGTCCATTCATCATTGCTACCTTGTAGCGGTGGGTACTTGGAGTTTGAGGCAATTTGAGTTTTTTCACCAATCCGTAATTGATAAAATTATGAGTATCACCGTCATCTACCAAGATGTGCACCTTGTGCCCTTGCAGAGAGTCGTGCATATGTACTGACTCATGTGGTCCGAAGGTCTGTTGCCACATGGAAGCTGTGAGACAGCATTCATGCACCACCTTGGTGTGTTTTACTTCCACTGTAGAGAATCATGAGGAAAAATCAAGAGGCAGCAGTTGCACCGTGTGCACTGCTTTCTCCTTGCCATGAGCAGCAGATTTCCCCTAGAGACAATCCTTTTTGCCATGACTGCTTCCTAAACATTTAAAACATAATTTCTCTTTTTTAGCTTTATCAAAGTCCTCAAGAGAGAGAGGACCTTTGGGCCCCTTGGGTTTTTTAGATGCTTCTGAATTGGCTACTATAAATTTTCTTTTATTGTGTCCGTACTGTGTGCGTGTATTACCATGTGTATTAGCAGGTACATGATTATGATGTGATTTCTTTTCATCTGGATCATCGTGAATATGTGCTTTCACTATGGCTTCCTCAAGTGTGCTTCTTAAGCTCTCGTATCATACCACGTATAAACCCCCGTACTTGCTGAAAGGTATCTAGGCCTTCCAACTTGAGGATAACATCCCTATAGTGAGATATATATTCAAGTTATGATGGGTATTGGTGCATGGAACACGTGTCCCAAGCCGTCCAATTGAGATCTGCCTCATTTGTAGGCAAAAATTCTTTGCAAAACATAGCTTCAAAAGCTGCCCAACTCTGTGGTATGATATTCTTCTCCTTGAGAGACATCCACCATTTGTAGGCCTTGCCTTCCAGAGTTAAGCTTGTTTGCAGTGCTCTAACTGCATCCGGGGTATGCCGTAAGGCATGAATTCCATCCCACTTGCTAAGAAAGATATTCACTACATCCTTATTGCAATCTCGTTCCTCTCCCTTAAAAGTCGGTGGTTTGGTGTTTTTCAACAACTCATCCACCTCTTTTGCAGTGAGAGTGTGCAAAGCATCAGCAGATGGATCTTGTCCCTGATTAGAAGGGCCTTGCCCCTGTATAGCAACATGCTCATACATGTGCGTGTCAGCAGGACCCTTGGACTGCTATTGCATTAATTGGATCACTAACGTGGATAATTTAGTGACGTTTTTATTTAAAGATTTAAAATTTCCTTCCATGACTCATATGTGTGTCTGAAGTGTACGAAATCCTTGAATATCAAGCATTTCATGAGTGTCGTCACCTACCGTAGCGTCGCGAGCACTCTCCGTGAGAGCATCAGGCCGTGAGCCATCATGGACAGAATCAGGCATATTTTGCATGAAATCAAAAGTCATATTGATATCTGAATCCATGGCGACACAGTGCAGTGAAAGGAATAGCAAGAAAAATACCTGATGTCGACAAGATATTCCGTAGATGTAGGATGTACCGTAACTGGTAAATATCGATAAAGAATCCCGTTGATAGCGGTAATTAGCCTTGTGAATTTCTTTCATGCTCCAATTGCTGCTGAGGATGTAACCTTGCTCCGGGTTCCAAGAAAATAATCGGTTAGTGTAGGTATGATTGCCTTGAGCACCAGTACTACACTGGTCTTTGTATTTTGGAGAACTTGAAGACGACTTGAATGAATTTATGAAAAGATTATATGTAGTATACGCAACAGAACTAGCAACTTTTGCTTGGTATTTCTCGGCCTTGTTTGCGAGCCACGGACTGCCTTTGCTCTGTCGGTATGCCGAGCCTTGCCCGAAGCTTCACAAGAGGGTGGGGGGTACCCTGCTGTGGGAACCTACCCTTGGTTGTGGAAAAAATTAGGGTAGCCACTAACCCAAAGGGTTGGGCGCCCATTGGGTATGAAAAAAAAATTTAACATAGTCGATGGCGGGCTCGCAAGCTTCGCGAGGTGCAAGCAAAGCTCACCCCACCTTGGGGGTTGGTCAAAACCACACGCCACAAGCACGCAAAATGCTCAGAAGTCTCGCGCGATGCTGTCAAGCTCGAGAGGGGGAGATTTGGCGCAGGTCTGGTTTCGGCCCTTCTCCTCACTAGCGGTGTTGCCCACCCAGTCACGTCTTCGTCGTCCTCCTCACAGGAGATGAGTTCCATGGTTCTCTTGACCACGGCATGCAACTCATGCAAAGCTTTTTCTGGCTCTAAAGCACCATGCCTGTCCTTTCCCAAAATAGGAACTTGGCTCTTGATACCAATGTGAGACAAGGGGAACTAGTGCTTTGGAGTCCACCTCCCAACCACCCACTATATAGCATGGCTCCTAGTCCTTTACCCTAGTTGGACTCCCTTTTCACACTGCCTAGCCCAGCCTTGCCCTTGTCTAGTCCGGCCTTGCCCCTATCCTGACAAATAGTACCCAATAGTTGAACGCTTCCTCTCGGGTATAGTCCCTTTTTAATTGTGGCATTGTGATCCTTGCCAGTCATGTATGGATTACAATGTACACTTGGTTTTACCATGATTTAGATTGTTCTATTGGCCTATTGGCACTACTAGCCCCTACTTAGGTCAAATAGTATGGTCCAGGTCTATGTATTTAATTATAAGTGTGTATATGTGTGTGTGTGTGTGTGTGTGTGTGTGTGTGTGTGTGTGTGTGTGTCACATATATGAGTCTGTAGATGTAAATCTATGTATATATGTATGTACGTGATTGTGTGTATACATCCATGTGTATAGGCATTGAATAAGGGATCATAGTATTTGATAGTTGAATGCTTCTTCTCGGGTATACTTATTAATCATGGCATTGTGATCCTTGATCCACTCATGTATGGATTACTGCAATGTACCCTTCACTTTACCACGATTGAGATTATGATGATATCAAAAGAGTTGTGAGTAGACTATTGGCACTACTAGCCCCTACTTAAGTCTAATAGTATATGTGTATGCATGTATATACATATCACTGATTAAATAAAGAGAAAATGAGTAAAAATTATGGATATTCCAAAAAACTTCTTAAATTATATTTTTTTTCAATATACCCTAGGTATTGTGGTAATTTTCCCTTAAATAAATGATATATAGGACTTGTCTTAAAGTTACAAGCACTAACTTTCTATGTCTAAAGAGACACCACTAGAGAATGTAGTGGCATTGTTATGAAAGTAATAACAACAGAAGTGTGAATAAGGGAGCCCAAAGTCAGTATGAAAGGATATTAGTTGTACTATACCATTTGCAAAACAGATAGAACAATGTGTGACCTTGTTGGTGATGATCTCGTGATGATACAAAGAAAGGAAGCATGGAAGAATACTAGTTGTACTTTGCAATTGGTAGAAATTATAGAACAATCTGTGACCCAGTTGGTGATGTATGAACTAGAGACATTGAGTTGTACAATTGATAAAACAGAAGGAGACAGATTTGCAAAATTGCCGATCTATGTGATATGGCTCATCAATAGATGTCATGTTGCCATGGTCAATGTAGGCACAAGCAACTACTTAATTAGGATGCACCTTTAAGAGACTAGTAGATTCTCAGTAGATTAGTGGTGAAAATTGGTGAGTGATTCACATTTGGTGGTGGACAAAAACAGTAATCAAGGCATTATGTGCTTGGAGGAGAGCTCAGAGATTATGTGCTGAAGAAGAACACAAGCAAGCTTGATGAAGTCTGCATCTGTATAAGCGGGTGATTTTGTAGGGTAGATATTCATAAGCCGAGGCTCACTAGCAGCAGCATCTAGAGCTGTTGCAAATGATGGTAATGGGTGAGGTGATATCGATCCATTGCTGAAAGACATGGAGTTCATGAGAGACTTAACTGCAATAGAACATTAGGAGAAGTGTGTGAGCTGTAATTAAACATAGAAGTTATTGATTAGCAAGAGCTAATTACTGATTAAGAACTAAGCTAAGATTGTGAGTAGACAAGCTACCTCTATAGATATTACTATATGAATACTAATGCTTATGCCTTAATTATCTTTATGTATATGTTCGAGTTAGTAATTGCAACATTGCTAATGTGTCAAGCTGACAAACGTACCTGCACTGGGAAAGTCGTAGATATGGCTGCTGTTGCATGCAGACGATGATGAGGTCTGGGCTTCATGCGCGTGAATTGTAGCTGCAGGGGACAGAGACGACGACATATGCAAGAGGCCTGTGTGCTGATGCACCATCTCCCTGAAATTGAGCCTGCTGGCGGAGAGCTCTTTGATGGGCGCTTTGGGCTTCGCTCTCGACTTGCGCTTCCTCACTTTCCTATGAGTAGTACTGCCGCTGCCGCAGTCAGCCGCTCTTCTTACCGGATCTGCAGGGCTAATTATCGTCTCCTCCTGACGTACTAGAGGCCTTTTTCCAGGTAAGAAGCAATAATCAGCTTGAAGCTCGCTATCGGCGCCATCGCTAGTGCTGGAGCTGGCAGCTAGCTGCTTCCTCTTCGTCATCGTCTTCACAAGCTGCTGATGCGCAAGGCGCTCATATAAATATCAGTCTCCCTCTCTCGTGTGGCAATTAGCTGAATATCTTGTTTAAAGAAAGATTGCAACAGAGAGAGAGAGAGAGAGAGAGAGAGAGTTCATCAGATTTCAAACGGTGAGCTACAATTTTGCAGAAAGAATTATGTCTTTTGCGTCATGCCTTCGATAACGACCAGCCTGACCTGCCTTTGAAAAAAGCATGAGGGGGAATGACTCTTTGTCTTGCAGCTTAGCAGCCAAGCACTATATCAGTCAAAAACGTCGGGCTAAAATATAGTCAAAAGTTGCCAAAATTCTATATCTTCATTATAGTAGAAAAGTCCCTCAATTCACTAATGTCAAAAAGTCCCTGTCTTCATAGATATTGTCCAATTAATCAATACACTCATGGGACACTAGGAGGCCTCTAAATTGAGATGACCAAATAGTGACACTAAAATATCAAAGGGTATAATGGTGTCCCAATATGAGTCTTACTGTAACCCGAGCAAGATTTCTCGAGCAATGAGAAACCCGAACGAGTAGCAAAGTTATTATACAAGTATGAAAACCATGTCATGATCCACAACAACAATCAAAACTACAATTTTAATGCAAGATTTGTCGAGCAATGAGAAACCTAATCGAGTAACAAAGTTATTTTACAAGTATGCAAACCATGTCATGATCCACAACAACAATCAACACTATATTTTAAATTCAAATTTTAATAATAAAATCTTATGCAATTCAACAATGCTCATACATCTACAAAGTTTCTAAACTATATCAATAAACAATTGTCATATCCTATATCCAAAAAGAAAGATTTTTTAAGAATTGTAAGATAAAAAGTGGGATATGGATGCAAAATAGAGAGTAGCATGTTGTGCCTTTTCAACAACAACATTAAAAAATGTTTTAGTTTTCTCTAGTGACTATGAAGAGTCACACTCATCATCAATAAAAACATTATGCCTTTGAGACTTCTCATGGATGTCAAAATTGTATTGTACATAAGCCACCATGGTTTTTGCAATCCCCTCAGCATAAATTGGCAACACACTTCCATACAAAAAAAAAAAGGATAAGACTCACAATCCACATGTAAGAAATATAGAACATACATCATAGAAACAAGAAATATAAAATTGAAATTGTTGTTTGAATCATTATCCATAATTCCTACATAACGAACAATGATACCAAAATAGTGACAAAATAGCATAAAAGTACGATGGGAACATAATTTAGAGAGCAAAAGGAAGAGTAAGGTGGAGTCTCACTAGTCAACAAAGGGGTTGACACGCGAAGGCATGTCACCCACATCATCAACATCAAGAGAGGTGGAAGCCCCCTCTCTGCTCCGCTTTATAGGACGAAGTAATGGTTGCACATAATTTGAAATCAAGGCATCATCACTGTCAATGGCTACACACACCCACCCTGTACCTAAGCATGCTACCAATATTGGAGTTGTATCACATCCCAACTGCAAACAAAGACCTCCACAAAACATGCAACAAAAGAATGACTTTGTTGAAGGTCACCACGCCATGGCTCCCCTAATGATGATCTCACCTGAGAGGACTCTAGAAAGTCGTGCATCATGTAAGAGTCCAAAGGATTCATGCCACGTCGATTGAAAAGTGGTGTGCTCGCAAAAAGCAAAGTGGTTGCATGCCAGTCCTATGCACCATAAGTAGGAGAAAACAATGACACTACACCACAACATAGACAATTATAAGAACAATAACACTTAACACACCAAATGAGAAACAAACAAGTTAGTATAAAGAAGAGCATTACGTCAATCTGACCACCAAAGTTATTGACATCCTGTAAGCTCCATGATGGAGGACAGCAATGCGACGAATGATAGCCAACTCTGATGCATGACAAAATCTATCAACCCAGCCACCAATGGTATCTCCTACAAGGACATGTGTGTTCATGCTATTCCAAGTTTATATAGAACACATACCAAGTCAGAGAAATATAAAAGACATTGTGTTCTTGAATATATAGAAAGTCATGAAATCTACAAATTCATTCTTTGCAAGCTACTAAGTAGAGCTATCTCTGGCACTCGTGTATGATCAATAATTGTACAAAGCACACTGCAATGTTTCTCTCGATCAAAGGAGAAACTCTCTTTAATAGCAGCCATCCAAGCGACTGTTCTGTGGTTGCCCTCCCATACATAAAACATTTTATCAGAGAGAACTTAAAGATTAGGTCTTTTAGAAAGCTCTATCTCAAACTCTTTGTGTATGTCAACCCACATTGGGTCCCATGATGAAAGAAGGTCCTCTACAAAATACATAAGCACAAACAAAAAAGAACACTTAGCAACTATTTATGTCAACAAGAAAGAACACTTAGCAACCAAACAAGAACCGAAGTAGAAAAATAAAATACATGTCACATAAGCTTCCTCCTTGTTACAATTCCAAATTGAAACAATGAAGGCTCCTTTTTTTTGCATATAGCCCTCCTTTGCAAAAGCAGATTTCAATCCACTAACATCATCCCTTAAACCTCTCACCCTTGCATAGGGAATCAATCAATATAAAGGAATTGGTGGACAATCAAAACAACTGAAAATGCAAGTAGATTGAAGAATATCCTGTCCTCGATGCATTTAGAGCTTGTGCTCATCCCCCAACTCTATGCCACTACTGCTACTTCGACATCTCTTGCGACATACGGCACTATTTGTAAGCATGCCTCTTATGGAGCAAGAGACTCATCAACTTTATGTATGGAGCCAAGCCGCAAGTATTGACTTTGCATCTCCTCCTCTTCTGTCTCCCAGCCTTCTGTCATATCAGTGACGGCGATCGCACTTATTTGATCACTTCTTTCTAAAATACTTGAAGCTTGATTTGAAGAAGGTCGTCTTCCTCTCCGACCTCGTCCAGGAGTAGAAGGAGTAACATAACACAACAAAAACCAATTTCCTTACTTCACTCCATACCAAACCAACTTTACTGCAATTAAAAATAAATAAAAAACTAACTCAGAAATTCCTTCTAGCCAACCATGTCGGCAATATCTATGATGCCTTGGATGGCTTGAAGGAGCTAACAAATTCTAGCAAGTGATGAATAAACTTAAAAACAATCTCATGTGTTATCTCAGTGGTCCATTTTGATTTTTAGTAATGATTCAAAAATTATGCATCATTGATTTTATAGTTCTTAAAAACTCATGAGAAAAAATCTTCCAGTAGCCATCCACGTCTATAGATAGTTTGCAAATGATTTAGCAAGAATATCGCTCTCACGATAATGGTGTCTCTTCTCATGTTTCGGCCAAGAAACCAGCTCTGCATCATCATACTTAGCTTAATATGAAAGTAGCAGTAGTAGCTGAGCCATCCCTGATCAGTCACAACGTGCCATGTACTATTGCAAAACTATCATGAGAACGACCCCGATTTGTAGCAGTTGTGCGAACTAGAGCACTATTAGCAGCGAAGATTAGCACCATTATCTCAATGTTTTTTGTGCAGCAAGTTGCAACAAGCTATCAAGGTAAGTGTCGCTCAATTTTAGGACTTCAAACTCTTGTAAGCATGTGAAAGGAAGCCACTAAAGCTGTTTCCAGCTTGACTTGCAAAGGGTGCCATTGAGGAGTTCAAAATACCTAAAAGAGATGATCCGACTCATCCAGAGTCCCAGCCTGCTTGGCGTTTTGCAAATGGGATGTTTGGTCTAGTTCTTTCTTTTGGAGTTCTCCTTACAGGATTAAGGAGCAGGCAGGCTTGCGCGTGGTGCTACGAAGCAGGCATGCATATGTGCTATCTGTGTTTTTGCTTGCTTCATGTAAATTGAAAGCTGGCTATTTGTCATGACAAATGAAAGCTTATACTAAGGCGCACAAGAATCTTGTAATGATAAGCTTGGTTGGCTAAGAGCACTAATAGCATATTATGGTCTGCCAGTCATGGTACTTGTCTGGACTGGAATATCCTATGCACCCACAGAGCATGTGCCTATTGGCATCCTTCAACACCTTTTCAGCCCAAACCCATGGTCCCCTGGTGCAACCCGAAACTAGACAGTAATCAAGGTAGGCCAATGATATCTGTATAGGGTCAAGTAATCCGTGGTGACAATATAAACTTGCTCTCATCTCTGTGTTAAAGGACAACCTCATTATCCTCCACTCTGGCCCCTAGGTCCACCGCAACCAACAAATATGAGCACACACAGTTTTGGATATGCAAATGTACTTCCTCAGCCACTGCCGCCGCCGCATCCTCCCATGCAGGGCCAGGTGCCGTTAAGTACGCTTCAAACAATTGCAACTCCTCAAGTCTTCAATTCTGGGACGTATCCGGCTTTGAGATCATGATATGTCATCTTGCTATGGCAGGAATAATCTAGTGCATGCGATCATGAAACTGCAGCATCTAGTCGGCGTTATGAGGAGGCCTGCACGCTTAGGGTAAATAACTTCATGTAGCCATCCACGCCAGCATGGATTGCTACAGGTAGTTTGCAAATCTATTAAGAGCATGCCGCACTCAGTTTCCAGGCCATGCTGACCTCACCCACCCAAGGCCAGTATCTGGAGCCCAACCACCAAGAGTCCTGCCATCCGTCTCATACAGCCATGCTATTGAACCAGCCGGCTCTTGCTGGCCACCACTATCTCCGCCAGATCAGGTTCGAAACATGCTTAAAACTTGTGCCAACTGGGCGCATGAAATGAAGGGCTAAAAGCTTTGATGACCTGCCACAGCTATCGCTTATATCTCAGCTAGCACTGTTTTAGCTCATTAATTCCTCATGATGCGAACAAAGCTGGCTTGGGGTCAATAGGCCGGTATCGTGAGATGATCATGTCGGTGATTGTTGCCACTTTGTACTGCAACCACCGCGCTCTTCATACTCTCTAGTCAGGGTTCTACTGCAGCTATGGCATTGGAGGGGCACGCACGCACACACACACACACACACACACAGATAGAGAGAGAGAGAGAGAGAGACAGCGAGCGCATGCAAGCTTCGGCGGGGCAAGAGGGGGCGAGAGGTGAGGGAACTAACGACGTTGAGTTGATAAAAAATTATCTATCACTAGCTAAAGCCGCATTAATAACACAGCCATGCACAGTAACCTTAAAATTATGTAAACAAAACTGTCTGTAGCCATCCACTCCGGCGTGGATGGCTACAGGTAGTTTTCAAAGGTACCTAGGAGGAGGTTTCTTTGCGGATGATGACTCTCACCTTCGCACGAAGAAGCTTAAACAATGCCATTAGAGACAGTCGAGCTCTTGGTGGAATGCAAACCACAGGAGCCTGTGCTCGTGTTTGTGACGGCTTGAGGATAGGATTGAGGAAGTGAAGCACGTCAAAGAGCGAGAGAAAGAAGGAGGTTGAGCACTATAGCCTCTCTCTCTCTCTCTCTCTCTCTCTCTCTCTCTCTCTCTCTCTCTCTCTCTCTCTCTCTCTCTCTCTCTCTCTCTCTCTCTCTCTCTCTCTCTCTCTCTCTCTCTCTCTCTCTCTCTCTCTCTCTCTCTCTCAAGAAGTTCTATCAACAATGCATCACGGTGCCTGCATATTGGGCGCGGACGCAAGTGCAGCTGACTATGCATCCCTCCGATAGCGGGTTGTCCCTAACCATCTAACAGAAGGTGCACATTGTGCTGGAGGGGATGGGCAAGCTCCCTGCCATCTACTACCATGCTCCCATCACATCACTTGGGCTCATGTCATCGTGACGACTTGGTCGACGATAGAGATCACCTGCAGTTGATAAGTCTATTGATGCAGTAGCTGCATGGTCTGGCCTGCAGTGGTGGAGAACTATGCAATCAAAGAGGAGCAAGAGAAGGACCTGCAGTACACAAAAAGAGAGGAAACAGAGGAGGAGGACGAAGAGGTGGCCAACAGTATTGGTGGAGCAAATTTGGAAGCCATCTAACGTAGTATTGAAGGGATCACGTCTTGATGATCATGAGGTGGATATTGATCACACCAAGAAAGTAAGTCTAGCCAAGAAGGAAGAGCGATTCCTTAGCCTAATGGATCAGCAAGTCGGTCCACATCCACTCATCAACACCTGTTTGCAGATAGAGAGAGAGAGAGAGAATGTTGTAGCAAAGTGTTGTCAACAATGCATCACAGCTCTAATGTCAAAGATTAGCGCCTATTTGCAAGTGGGCAAAGAGAGAGAGAGAGATAGAGAGAGAAGCCCATGATAGTGCACCCCCGTTTTATAAGTGCATGCCGTGAGTGGGAGCCCGTAGCTCAACACATGCACTTGATCGTGAGTGCGCCCAATGCCTTAGTGCGCCTCCACATCTCAATGCCAAAGCAATGACCCTATTGGGATGGGATGGTGAGGGACAGACCGATGCGAGGTGGCAGTGCAATCGACGTTGAGACTGGTAGTTTAGAGGCGTGGTTCCAAGAAAACCTCCACGTAGGCTAGATGCATAAGGCTGGAGAGTGGGACGGGAAGCGCCTAGGCTGGAGAGTGGGATTTGCTGCCACCTGGTGCAATTGACTTGCTCTTTTTAATATAGATATAAGATATTAAAGAAAGCCATGATTGGCAAGTATGGATACATGAACGTACAAACCTCCTCAGGCGGCTTGTAGTTATGACTAGAATTTCAAGTAAAAATTTTGGAAAGAAATTTGAAACTTTGATCCAACCCTTTGTAGCAATTTGTACACTACCACTGCTTCCTTGTCGTTTGTATCAATATTTTAAAAATTCTGCTCGTCACACTATTAACCCATGGGGAGATGCATGACAGTTTTTGGGCCACGACATGGACATAAGCTAGTGCTAATGTTTGAAAGTAGATTTTATTCACTAGCAGTTGCTTCTGTGCAAGAACATTTTGAGCTTTGTGATGCCAATTTCTATCTTTGATCGCTAACATTCTTTGTACCACAAGTAAAGCTGGAGGCTACAATATCAGATGATGGTGAGCAAACTTTTATGCTTGATCATGAGCTGCACCAGCTCTACAAGGTAGATGTTAGAAGTGATGATCAAATTGGTGCAGGCATCGGCAAAGTTGCTCAAGATAAGAAAGACAACAATGGAGAAATTTAATGATGATCTGCACAAAGTAGATCACTTAAAGATCAATGCAAGTGTGATTGACATGATTAAGTGCATGCCATTGCAAAGCAGTTTCTATTGCACTCCATCAAGCCAAGAAGGTAGTCCAGACTGATAAGATCCCAATTAAATATGATGGCTACATTGCATTTGAATTGCCACCAGTTGATGATTCTTCAGGTATGTGGTATGGAGCAAAGACATGATAGTCACATGTGGACAGAGTATGTCACTTGCAGTAGTGATAGTTTTAATGGTGTTGTTAGATTTAGCAGATGCTTTGGGCATTTGCATTGCATTAACATTGATTTTCCATTTTATTTGCGCTCAAATATGTCCAATGAGTCTCAGTGGCGAGGTCGGCTTGTTAAATCATTTCCTAAAGGATTCGTCTCCTCTAGTATGCGTGCCTCTATTGGTTATAAGGGTCACATAAGTTTGTATGAGGTAGCATGTGCTATATGGCTTTGGCTGTGCTTCAAAGTGTGAAATATAATGCCTATTTAAAAGGTTTTGGTAGCTCTTTTGGTCTCAGCATTAAAGACTTAGCAGATCGCTTCATGAACCAACCTTCATCCTCTGCAACAGCAGTAGGAAGGAAACTAGTTGACCTAACACACTCTTTAATGCATGAAATGGGTGTCAATAGTCTTGAAATGAATAGAACTATACTCCAAGAAAAGAGTATTAGAAGAAAGAGGTCAATTTTTGTTGATGCAAGTATTATCTTGGTGAAGGACAGCCACCAACCAGAATATGTTATAGTGACAACTTCAATTGGTGGGCTCCAAACACACAAAAAATCCTTCAAGGAATGTCTCATATCTAGAGGTAATTGTAGCAAAGTCAATTTGGGCAATAAGAAGAACAGAACTTGGGCGAAAGATGACTTGTTTTGGTGTGGTGTCAAAAGATGGAGATCATTGTAGGCGGCTCATTAATGATTGTTCTATGGATTCCAAAAATGGGGTGCCCGCTCCTTGCTTCTAGGGTTGCAGGAAATATCTCCGATCTGGTTCAAACCCAGGAGGGCTCGTAGAAGGGTTCATTTGGTTTTGTAACTCCAATAACATGCACACTTGGAAGGTTTGAAGGGCCACCGGGTCTAGCTCCTGGTGTTTGGGTGGTCGCAAAGGGCACAAATTTGCAGCCTCAAGAGGTAACTCAATTGCAAGCCAATGGTTTTGTTTTGCAAGGAGGAGTGACTTTAACAACAAGAATTCATGAAACAATTACATTGAACCAAAGAGTTGCTAGCGGCATCCGTCCCAAATTGAGAGATGGCAAGATTGTAAAGTGGAGATCACGATTAGCAAAGGAATTTCATGGCAAGATTGTAAAGTGGAGATCACAATTAACAAAGGAATTTCATGGCAAGCTTGAACTAGGTAGAACCATGGCAGCAGAGTTCATGCAAGAGGTCATTGTGGTTTGCAATGAAACACATGTTTTCTATGTTAATACTACGGGGTCAAGTGCAAAGGGAGTGACATACTCTGTAACAATGCCGGATTTTCCTAGATATACTTATGAGGATTTTCAAAATCGAGAAATCAAATGCCTTGTATAAATGCCATGTAAGCACATTTAATTCATATTTTTGCAAGTCCTTGGCCTTGACCCTCACGCTCATGAGTTCATGCATGAGGCTTCCCTAACAAAAATAGAGTTAGTTCAAGCACTTGGAGGTGCACGGGTGAAGATGTAGCCTTGAAGGCTTGTGTACCTTGCAATGGTTGGAGAATTATTTTTTTGGTGATATATGGTTATGGGCGTTAAATTTTGTGCCAAGTACTCTTGATCGGAAGTATTGTTGTACATTGTACACATTTTTGAATTGTAGGTGCAATACATCTTTTTTGTCGATTTCATTGTTGATGTAAGATTTTTGGCATGTGTGAGTAATCGAACAATTGAAAAAGAGTTTTCTAAAGTAAAGAAACTATGAAGGGATTTTTCTAACCCCAGCAAAAATTGAATATGTATATAACAAATATATTGCACAAGGGTGTCACAAAACATCACATGTTTTGCTCGGATTTTGGGATTCCTCTCCCTATATGTGTTGGGAAGTTGGAAGATGCAATGCTCTTTCAACTACAAACTTCCAAATTTGTGGATATTGAGTGCTAACATAGACCGCTATGCACATGCAAGTAATGGGCTAATGCCAATCCTTTTGGATGCAACTATCGACATTGATATTGGCGATCATACTCGTCCTTGTTCAAATGTTATTTAAGATTGAAGGATTGCGGATTTGTTGTTGTTGAGTTTCTAATTGCTTGTGAAACTTATCCTCTCACTATGTGTTGTGTGCATGTATGTGTGTTTGGTTTTGGGGGGGGGGGGGGGGGGGCGGGGGGGGGGGTGTTGTTGTGTTACACCTGTGGTTTGTGAGCATGTTAGTGATGGCTCATCTCTACTATATGTTTTTATAGGTGCATGCTTGTTTTCAAGAACCAAAGCCTCCCTCTAGCTAATTTGTGCACAATTATTGGCTAATTACCCCTCGAAAAGTTCATCACTCTTCCGTATAATCAAAAAGGCCCTAAATTAAGCCCTCTTCACTGTGGGTGGTGGTAGATGATCTTGAACTCCAAAACAAAGTAAAAGCTACCATTTAAACATCTACCTTCATACAAGGCAATGGAAGATCTTTCTTTCTAGTCCACATCACGGAAGGATTTTGTTTCTCTCTTCCACTTTGTCGAAACATAACGAGCACACCCCCCTCTCGGCCCCTTGCACCCCCCACAACACCACCCCCACCCCCAGGCGCCCAAGGGCTCTTCCACCTTGACAACATGGGCCTCCAACCTATGGCCATTTGCCATGCAATCAAATGCCTTGCTTTGCACTTCCACCTTGTGTGAAACTAGGGTGCCGGAAACCTCCTTCCCTATGTGTTCTACCTTGAAGTGGTGCAAAGGTGCTTTTCTTCCACCACTCGAGTTTGAACCATCCTTAGAACCCTTTGCATCCAATCACCAAGAGTCTGGCATTCCCTAAGCATTTTGTGAGTCCCTTTCTATATCCACAAAATAGACCCATAACACAATTCCACTAGAAAACTAGATGCTATGGGGCTTCTCGATTGCAAGGTGCACTATAAGATACAAGCACCTCATAGGATGACTTCAAGTTACAAGCACGGCACAAAATTCACATATGCATGGTTTGAGCACCTCATAGGGCTGACAATCTGCAAGCTAGCGTAATGCAACGTTCTCAAATCCCATGGGAAGCTATTGGCTTTCGAAGCTGCGACTCTTCACGGTGCTTTCAAGCTTTACCCTAAATGTGCAGCTTGTGCATTTATTTTGGGGGGACTAAAACATCTTTTGACCCATTTGCTATGCTACAATCCTAATTGTGCAGCTTATGCAACTATTTTGGGGGTACTAAAACATCTTTTGGCAATCCTTATTCTCTCATTGCTAACCCTAATGTAAAAGGGAAACACAAGGTCGTCATTAATCGATTATATGTTTTTCAAGAGAGAGCAGTTGTTCTATACTTTATTGGGAATCTCCTTCTATGAATTATGTTGCAACGTCTATTGACCATTTTAGGCATCTAGCTGCTGACCAAAACAAAAAATTTGCAAAACTCACAATTGTGAGTGATTGAATTAAAATGCCATCAAAAAATTTACAAATCAACCTCAAGCTCATACCGCACCTTGAGGGTAGACGATTACCGTACTGCTACCGAAAGTCCACACCTTTACTCAGCAAGGCTCAAGCGGGTGGCGAGGGAAGCCCTAAGCCAATCATCCGAGTTTCGCGTTTTACCAATAACATATATGAACTCCGTACTTTCTTGTACAATCTTTGAGAGCTAGCCACCCAGAGGACGTCACTGTCAAAAACTCGGACGTTCTTGAGCTTTCAGATATTACTAAAGAAACAATATCGGACAATTTGAGTACAGATTAGAAGTGCAGGACTTCAAAATTGTTTCCCACCAATGCACAAATCCTTCTTGGAAAATCCTATCTTCCATGTTCTTTGTATCCATTTGCACCGTTCCCTGCCATGCCTCTTATTGTCGGGCATTCCATGAATAGGTGGGTGAGGTCTTTGCTAGCCAATTTGCACCTTGAATAGAATATCTTCATAAAATGAGGCCATTGGTGATTTCCAAATGTTATTCACAACCTCAACCCATCGAGCTTCCGACCAATTTTTCTTCCACTATTTGTTACTTGGGGCGAACCAATCAACCTCATACATACCTCTTGGTAGATGCCCTTGGTATGGGGTTTAAAGAATCGGCTACTCATGGGCCATTTCCAAGCTTTCCATTCAAAAGTAGATTCCCAAATCGGCATCAAAATATTGTCCACGCCCACTACCGCTCTACCCACAAGTAGCTTCTCAACGCCATTGAGTTGAAACTGGTTAACCAACTGGTCAAAGGATTTCCAGTACTTGTTGTTTCCATCCCAGAAGTGGATCAACCGTTGGAGACCATTATTGTTCATCTTTCTTGCAATTTCTCTCCAGTAAGGGTTCAAAATTACACCAACAGCTTTGAATAGCTGCAAATATCTGGTTAGTTCACCCCATTCCAATACCCATGTTGCTCTATTGCACTTTTGCACCAACTCTCCTGTGATACCACCCAGCCTCAAGCTAGACCACCCAGGGGCTAATAATTTTTCGTGCACCTCTATCCCTTTCCACTGACCACCTTTTGAGCAAAGTGTTTTCTTGTCCATCATATCCTTGGTCATGATAGCCCAAGACTGGTCTTGATTTGCGATTGCAAGCACAAACTTGGCACACAAGGCCTCAACATGGATAGCAGGGTTGAAAATTCCGAGGCCCCCTTAGAGAACCGGACGAGCAATAGCTTCCCACTTTACCCATTGCCATGGCAACAAGGTTTTAGTGTTTTTCCTTCATAGGAATATTTTGACAGGTTTCAGAAACTCCTTCTAGTTACATTTGACTATTTTAAGGAGCAAGGTAGTGAAGGCTATATAGGGAAGAAAAAATGAGATGATCACTTGGGCCCGACTCGGGAAGGAAAGCAGCACATACTCCCACCTTCTCATTTTTCTCTGGATCTTTTCCGCGACCCACTAGAACCTTTGCTTGTGTGTACATCCAACCCCAAGGGGACGCCCAGTTGCCGAAATACCCTTCCTTTAGACACGATCTCCCCATACTAGACCGATGTGTTGTTTTCCGTTAGGGAGATCAGTCTAAACTTCTCAATACTACACTTCGACCCCAAAGCCACAAAAAATGTCTTCCCAATCTCTAATTCCTTCCCAAGAACATGAGGGCAAGCTTACAAAAGAGGAGGGAGTCATCTGCAAACATCTTGGCCAAGAGCTGGTCGTTGTCGGGCAAAGTTAAACCTTGAAGTTCGCCCTCCTAACGTCCTCGAGCTACTACTCAGCCAGGTTGGCTTTTTCATTAACACGTACACATGAAAGAGTGTCGTTTGCGATCTTGCCGAGAAGAAATTTATGTGAACACCATAAAATTTATGACACTCTGAACACCACAAAATTACATTAAAACTACAAGGAAACTTCTTAATCCTCTCCTAAGGCTATAATTGAAATAGGGGTGAATAGCTACAACCAAAATATTGGCTTTTTGAGAAAATCATTCACAAAGATGGCAACTCCACTTAGACCTAATTGTCCTCCCAAGTCCTTCCTTTCTTAATTTCCATATCCTC
Source organism: Adiantum capillus-veneris (assembly GCF_014529385.1). Lineage (NCBI taxonomy): Eukaryota > Viridiplantae > Streptophyta > Polypodiopsida > Polypodiales > Pteridaceae > Adiantum > Adiantum capillus-veneris. Next base: position 127,202,148 of record NC_140938.1, on the reverse strand, counting down.
CACGTCTTCAAAGAGCTCTAGTGGCTATTCCATAGCTTTTTTAGCATACATTTTTTGCTATTTTGTGTTCTGGGCACGACACTCCTTGTTGAGCCAGCACGAGGTCAGAGTCAGCATGCCACCCTCAGAGGCCATTTGCATTTAGTTGTGGTGAATGGTCTTGACCCTTGCAATTCCTTTCCCTTCTTTGGTCACGAGTGCAATGAGGGGAAGAACTGTGAGTAGCCTTGCACGCTTTTTTTTATAAACACATCATTAGGCTCAAATTCCATAACCTGCTTTCCTGCTATCGTGCAGCTCCACTTCCATGGAGAGAAAGTGAGTAGAGCGATGCAAATTAAGCTTCATTGACGGCTATGTATTAGTGATTAGTGGTAAGGGCTTGATAACAAGCCAACTTTAGGCTAAAAGTAGGCCAAATGCGACTAAAAAGGGCCAAAAGTTTCCTTGTTAATACTAAAAGAGAGTATTCTTGAAATAGTAATAGCTAGAAGTTTATTGATTCAAATTACATTACTTGAAGTGCTCTACGACAGGGCTCATCAAACGGAGCCCCGGTGAGAAAGTTATTGCATTTTAAAGCTAAAAGTGGTTCCAGATCTAAGACGGACACGACAAATAGGGACGGATGGTCAGAGGCGGTTTCAGTGTGTAGATGCGTAGTCCTTGATTTATAGATCCTGCTGGTTTTTTCAGATCGACAATTGGAGCCAAGGTGAGAGAGATATTAGCACAGAAAGTTTTGGTGGGGCCGCTTATGTGCCCGTCCGACTGCATCGAGAATTGTTTTGTCCGGTATTTCTTTTGGCCTCGACACAGTTCGAGACACTAGTATACATCAAGTGATATTAGCAGGAATTGGTGGTGCTTCAATCGGAGTCCCAAGCAGTGAGATATGCAAAGTGGAAGTCTGGAGCAGTTGAGGTTGAAGTGGTTGCAGGTGACTTTTTAAAGTTTTGATCATCTCGGATTGCAGGCCCGACAAGATTGAAATGGGGTGGTGCCTACATGGACCATAGTCGGGGACCAAGTCTATAAGCATGGCTTTACAGATTTGCAAGGGGAGTCCTAAGCAAATGATTATGGCAAGAGAAACTGGGCAATAAAAAGAACTTTTATTTTAGCCAATATGGGGAATTTGTGAGGGCTTTAGGCTATGAATGCCCTTCTGCTGCCACGTGGCAAGATGGCGGGGGGGGGGGGGGGGGGATAATCCCACATGCAGAGCCAGAACGTGGAGTAAAGGGGTATATAACCCAAACAATTGACCCTTAGTATGCCAGCAAAGAGGAGAGATCTCTCTCTAAGACGATGGCCATGGCAGTAGCGTTGCGGGCGCACTGCGCAGGTGGTTGGGTGGTGGTTTTGACGCCCGAAGGCGGTGCGTGACTGTGTGGCCATCGGTAGTTGGTAGTGCTTGGCATAACGCCGTTGATGATGTGGCAGACTTGAAAAGGTTTGGTCCCGCGTCCTAAGGGCCAAACTTTTTTGAAGGGAAAGGGAGAGCCCCACTAGCAATATCGCTAGTGCAAGGGGCCCTCCCCGCATAAAGCAATAGATAGAGAGAGAGAGAGAGAGAGAGAGAGAGAGAGAGAGGAGGTCACCCCCCCAAAGGCCAATTCCACATGCAATGCAAGGACAAGTGTCCGGTGCCCTATAAAAGGGGTAGTTCGACATACAATAAAAGAAAACTTACTAAAAAAGAGCAGATGGGCTATAAAACCAAAAAAATAGCCATTTTTCAATTTTGTTGAAGATTATTGAGTGAGGAGGTTTTTTTTGCTTGGAGAGAGCAAGATCAGAGAGTTTTTGAAGGGAAAGAAGATCAAGAGGTCTTTTGGAGGCGGAAACAACATCGTCATCGAGATCACATCGGCTTACACTTCTTCTACGTTCTCTCTTGGCTAATATCTCTATTGATTTGTAATCAACCGAGTTAACCAGTTGTAAGGGAGTTTAAACTCCGTATTCTATAGCTTAATTACATTATGGAGCTGAGAACAATGCCGATTGGTCAACGTGCGTCTTTTCTTGTTCATGTTAGCATACCCATTTTTTTTCATACATTAGATCTTATTTCAAAGCAACTATTGGTCTACTGCACAGTGTGGTGTTTCTTGCTCTCCTCTCTTTTCTCACAGCTAGCAGCCCTGTGCTGTCCCGGCTCACCTTCGACCCTTAATCCCCCGACACCACATGGAGCCTCTACATCGTGGGATGCATGAGCATGAGCTCTCTTCCATCTTCACTCATATCTATCAAGACCCACGTGAATTTCATCATTAATTGTAGTGTAAATTTGGGTATTGAGATACATGAGTAACATATCTCTAGCAGTCCTCTTTGCGAGCATTTCTTTGGAGAAAAAAGTGCCCCAACGGTCCTAATTGTGTTCGCACACATCACTATCATCATATGATAACACAAGCTTCGTGTTACATGGCCAGCTGTAGTGTCGCTGCAGTTAGTGAAAGACATTAGTCATTATGAAGCTCAACAAGCTCATAAAGAACCATCAATTAAAAAGCAGGGGAAGGGCGCGAGGATTCCTTGGCACCAGTGTTAAAATGTGATACGGAGCAGGATGCATGGTTGCAAAGCAAAGATAATAAAGACTCCAAAAAGTTTCACATCCTCTTATCATCAGAAGGCTCAATTCAGTACTCAAGACACGGGTTGAAGGAAAACTTGTAAAATGAAAGATGTGGGCACATCACAAGCATGCTTCTTGATCTAGGATAAATAGTCTATGTACAGGACATCAAGAAAGAGCTATATCTAATAACAACCAGTATACATAGAAATTGACTGAAAGAAATCAAGTTTGACCCACGTCATTGTAGTACAGGAAAAAAGTGGTGACAACCTCTAACTAAGGAGTTTTTGCTGCCAAACATTTAGGAGATTCTCTAACCCTGATACACTCTAATCTCCAATAACAGATATTGTAACCAGAGGTCATAAAGCTGCAGACAAAATTTACAAACTGATGCAATGGTTTGACCATTAATAATTTCAACTTGACAATCGGAAGACCTCATTCTGCTCTCAGCTTGTTGAAAAGTACCTTCAAATAGCACTATCAACGGTTTTTCCTCAACTTATTGAATGCTCCATGCTTAGGGAACCACTTCCATTGTTAAGCCTTGACCACTGTAAACGGATGCTCAGCTTTCTTTAAATACCAGCAGGAAACAGCTCTTCCATGCTGTCATCATACCGGTCACAAGTCTTAGCCAATGTCTTACATTCTCCATAGAATTCAGAGTTTCAACATGCAAGGATTCCTACTAGAAAGCATTGCATTGTTTTACACACACACACACACCCCAAAACACACACACACACACACACAAAAGGAAAAAAAGAGAGGAAAAAGAAAAACCACATTCAGAGAACCCACAAACATGTTGTGAAGACAAAAACAATCCGAAACTACATTCACGCAGAGAAGTCTACCGAGGCTGGAGGCCCACCTTTTTCCAATCACTTCTATAAGGTCACCTGTAACCATGCTCCTCTTCTTCTGCAAATATGCCTCCGATGCTGTCTTTCGAACTAGAAGAGACCCAGCCATAGCTGCAACTAGTGCTGGATTTTTTGATAGCCTTTCAATAAAAGGGAGACATGTTAAGAATGAAGGATAACTACAGAGAAGGAGATAATGGGTAGGCAGAGTAACCTTTCTTCAACAAAAACTTTCACATTGTCATTGCCACCGGTCATAAAGAAAGCACGGGACCACGCCATGAAAGCTCCGATGCTTGCAAAAAAAAAAACCAAAAAAAAGTTTTAAAGCTGTACTACGCACACAATTCGCAAATAACCAAGCACACTCTATTGTACCTGCCAGAAAGAACGTCTCCCTGACCCCCACATCGACGAGGTGACCCAAAAAAATCTGAGGAAAGCACTGACACAAAACCACGCTGACAATTTAAGGTTTTGAAGCGAGAAGAAAAATGAAACTTAAAAGTTCAAGATTGAGTTTAGGACGTGTACCTGAGATTCCATCACTGATATGGTCTACATTGCCTTTCTGCACAATTGTGATTCCACCCATCCTAAACAAAGCAACAACCATAAACACATGATGAGAGCATCCATATATTTTATAGCAGTAGCTCACTCTCACTCGTGAGTCGCACCACAGACCAGCCAACGTGCCATGGCTGTAGAGCCAAAACATCTGCATCATGGGGCTTTGAAGAGGCATGGGCTCAGAACCCACCACTACATATGTGGAATCATTTCAAGGCTCGAAGCCCATGGAGGGGGGCAAAGCATCCTTACCTTCAGGTAGGCAGTCCCTTCAATTTTTTATATGAAAATATACAGGAATTCAAGGACGGGTGAAGCTACATGGCTAATGGATTGGGGAGAAACAGCTGGAGAGGGACAATGTGTCGGGGGTACACAGAGGAACAATCATGTAGAAGGTGTACAAGATAACTTGATGGGAAGAGAGAGGTAGAGAGACGACCTATGATGGAAGAGAGATGGTCTAAGAGAGAGACCTTGAATGGAGGTGAGGGAGGAAACTAATTCGAAGCGGTTCAAAAGCTGCTTTGGAGAGGACTGATATAGTGTGTGTGTGTGTGTGTGTGTGTGTGTGTGTGTGTGTGTGTGTGTGCGCGCGCGCGCGCGCGCACGCGGCAATCCTTGTTTGACTGCTGTAGACTAAAAGACATAGACATCACGACTTTGACACTTTTCTATGACTGTTTCTAGTTTGGAAGTTTGCTCCTATATGGAGTGACTTCCTCATTTTCGGTTGTATAGATCTTTATGGTGGGTTTTCCTCGCGTTGAGGCTTCCCACATGTAAATTAATCCAATAGATTTACACAAAAAAAAAATGTGTGTGTGTGCACGCGCGCTTGGCGGTGTTTACTTGGTGTGCTCCCAGTGGGTACCTTTCTTAGGATGCGACGTATCCGTCCTTCATCATGTGTCTGTTGCTTATCTGCCGAGGAGGATGTTTGTCACCTCTTGTGGGATTGCTGTGTCACTCGAGACTTTCTTCGTCGGGTATCTGCCTGTATGCGGCTACGTTTTCCCACGACGGTCTTCCATAAGCGGTTTTGGGTTTTTGGTATCTTCTCACCGGCGTTGCAGTGCTTTGCAGCCTTCTTCATGTGGGTCAGGTTTTGGGCGTACTGGAGCCTGTGGCGAGAGCGTAATGGCTATATGTTCCATCGCATTCATACAGATCCCCTACCTTTCTTCAAGATTTCCCTTCGGCAGTCTTTGCGGTTCGCTTTGGAAGTTGGTGATATCACGGCAGAGATACATTAGCTTTCTTATGAATTCTTTTAGATATTTTGTACAAGCCGAACACTGTTGTGTTCCTTTCCTTGTAAATCTTTTTGGTGGGTTTTCCTCTCTTTGAGGTTTCTCACACATAGATAAATCAAATTGATTTACCAAAAAGTGTGTGCGTGCACACGCACGTGAGTAAATTAATCAAATAGAATTTTTTTTTTAAAAGTGTGTGCGCGTGCTACCACCATGTCCTACCCCATCCTGTGCATCCATTGGCTGCATAGTTACCCGGAACGGGAACGGGGAATGGGAACGGAAGAGTCCGGAACAGGGAGGAGGATGGGGGGCTGGAATGGGAACAGGGCCGGAACGGTCGACTAAAGTAAGGTTTGAATTACCTCCATTCAGCTTAGTCCCAAAGAAACTTCTAAACAACCCCAAAACTGCTCTCAAACTGCCCCAAATACATCCCCCAAATGCCTACTTTTGCCCGTTCCGCCCCGTTCCAGAACACCGTTCCGATGACACTCCGTTCCAGAACGGCGTTCCATTCCCGACGCCGTTTCGAGAACAGGACTCACGCAACACCATTTCGGAACGTTTGGGCTGCGTTCCGCCCTTTGCCTGTTACAGTTATTGGCTGTCCATGATCTTCTGACAGTAGCACAATGGGTTGCTGCACATTTTCAACATCAATAGGCACAAAATCTTCAGCTAATGGCTGATTTATGGCTGGCTGTTCATGTTGAGACTTGACCTTCTTTTTTTCAAGATCACCTTGTGTAGCATTATTTAGCAACTTTGCCTCATTAAACACTACATCTTGGCTGCGTACTATCTTCCTGTTCTGAGGTAACTATAACAAACTGCTGACGTGTCAAAGCCTAAAGAATGGAGCCAACTTGCAGATGTCGGCCAAGGGGCCTAAACCCTAAGAAGAACAAGTAACAGAAGAAGAAGTCCTACCAACTTATGGGGACCCCGTCCGATGGGGCCCCAAGTGACATAAAGGAAGAAAATAAAGCACGATCCGAACACACGCAATAATTGATGACGTGGCAGATTTCTGAAAATTGCGCTAGCATGATGACGTGGCAAGCTGTACGGATTTCCACGTTTTGCGCTGGCTGATGACGTGGCAGGTTGTACGGATTTTCGTAAATTACGCTGGCAGCTTTTGGCATTGCTTTTTGGACCAGAAGCTTTTGAGTTTGAAGGCTTTTCACTCTAATTGCTTTTAGGCCAAGGGCCTTTAAATATGAGGTTAGGGCTCATTCTCTGGCATGCTTCTTGGAGAAGGTGCAAAGTCTGGAGTATCGTCTTGTACTGTGTCGATGCAATATAAAGAAATACCGAAAGGGGCGCCAAAGTTTGGGGCCAATACTCTCTGGGGTGGAATTCCGCCACTCCATGTCGCGTGTCGTCTCTCTCTTTCAGTTCAGTTGTTATTGAAGTGTTAAAAGTCTGTTCAGTCTGTTCTTTTCTTTTGGCACATGGTGCCCGTCTTGTGACAGTAACCAAATTCTGTACCCATCTCTCCCTCATCTCCATATCCCATGAAGATGCCCTTGATGGATTTCATGTTACAGGTTGGTGCGCAGTTTTACAGGTACATGCACTAAGGCCTCACAGCCAAAGACAAGTAAATGGTCATATGAAGCAGGTTTGCCATTTGAAACCTCTTCAGGAATGCCATTATTCAAAGCACGATTCAGAGAGCGATTGCATACATGTAACTGCAGTTTTAAGAGTCTCTCCCCAAAACTCCTGTGGGAGATTAGCCGTGAACAGCATGCATCTGACTCTCTCACAAAGTGTGCGATTATATCATTCAGCCATGCCATTTGATGCAGGGTAATAAGGAGCCGTCAACTCCCTCTTAATGCCATGCATCTCACAAAACTTGTTGAACTCATTAGAGACATACTCTCCCACATTATCCATTCTAATTGCTTTCAATTTAAGCCCCTTTTGTGTGGTAACAAAAGCATGAAACCGTTTGAAAGCATTCAACACTTCATTTTTGCCCTTTAATACATACACCCGTGACTGTCTACTAAAATCATCAATGAAAGTAGCAAAGTAACGTGCACCCCCATGTGAACTAACAGGCATAGTGCATACATCAGAGTATACCAAGTCAAGAGCATTAGACTTCTTAACGACACAAGAGTAGCATACATCAGAGTATACCAAGTCAAGAGCATTAGACTTCTTAACGACACAAGAGTAATAAGAAGACTTTATATGTTTTCCATATATGCAATCATTACAAAAGTCGAGACTAGGGCCTTTCACATCAAATCTCCCTAAAGAGAAGAGAACCTGAAGGCCTTTCTGTCTCATATGGCCAAGCCTTTTGTGCCAAAGTTCCATTTGAGAATGGACTTCCGCTACAGTCAAAAACTTGCCAGGTAATGCTTTGCAATACAAATAATACAACGTCCCCTTCTTGCTACCTTTTACAATCAACATTGAATTCTTGTGTACTTTCCAAGACCCACCACCAAAAGTAGTGAAATAACCTTTCGCATCCAACTGCCCCACAGATAGCAAACTTTTCTTAATGCCAGGGACATGAGGTACATCCTGCAAAATCAGCTCTTGGCCATTTTCAAGAGCCAAATGAATGGTGCCAACACCCTCTATCTCACATGCATAGTTTTGCCCAAGTAGACCTTGCCTAGGCAACCTGTAGAGTATCAAGAAAACGACTCCAAAGAGGAAGTAACATGAAAAGAGACACCGTTGTCCACTATCCAAGATTGGGACAACCCATCATAAGCTGAAAGCAAAGCGTCAATCACTTCCCTTTTGGTGGTGTGCATATCAGGCAAAACAGAAAAAGGTTGCTGATCGTCACCGTCATGAATTGCTACTATCACCTGGTGATTGGGTTCTGTTAAGGTTCGAAAAGGCAAGGTTAAAGAAGATGAAGGGCAAGGAACGGCTATTTCCTAAGCTCAGCATGCACTACTATGGGCCTTTTCAAGTGCTTTACAAGATCAGCGATGTGGCTTACAAGCTGAAATTGCCTGATGCATGGAAGATTCATAATGCGTTTCACGTGAGTCTTCTAAGACCCTTCGTGGGTGATGTGCCAGAAGATATGCCAGATGAGGATCAGCCAGAAGTTGAGGAGCTTGATGAGATCCTGGTACCTGAGCAAGTTTTGGCACATAAGGACAGAAAAGTTAAAGGACAAGTTGCAAGACGCTATTTGGTGAAGTTCAAGAACTATCCGCCTATGGATGCAAAGTGGATGGAAGAGCATGAACTGTCAGAGTCACCAAATGTATTGCAGCTTTACCTTGAAGCCTTTGGGTTACAGCCTACTTATGCCCCAACACAACAGTGCAAAGGAGGGGTAATGATAGAGCTAGTACATCAAATGTACATATGAATTCAGTGTAATAGATGGAAATGACAAAAGTATGAAGGCCTCATTAAGTCATTTGTATCTATGTGTTATGACCTTTCTTGCGGACACATGCGATGATAAAAGAGTGTTAATAGCACAAGATCATCAGTGGCTGTATTTATGGTATGCAATCCAGGACGTTTGCGATTTCAAGAGGGGGGTATGTCACGGGGACGTGGCAACTGTTAACTATGTCACGAGGACGTGGCAACTGCTAACTTTAGTTGTTGGTTTCTTTCCCATGGGTTTTGTTTTATTTTTGAGACCCTCTTCTTGAAGTAGCAAACGGTCGGACATTGTATGGCCAATGTGAACGGTAGTTTCACCCGCAAATGGGTAGTGGTCGGCACTGGAATTCGTATGGTAAGAGGATGTCTAGGCTTAGAGCAAGATCATACAGGTCCCCTCGTCGCACTTAGCAGGTTGGTGGATACTAGGTAGTGAACTCAATAAAGGCCTAAAGTCAAGGTGTGACTACCAACAGAAAGTATCCGACAGTTGGGCCACATTGCACTTTTGGATGCGGTCCCAATGAGGATAGATGGTCAGATGACCACAGGGAGCCCAACGGAATCATTTCCTAAAATTTAGGGAACTGCTTTTTGGGCCACGAAATGTGTTCGCGTCATTACCTCCGGTATGATTAGGGGAACACTTTACAACTCTGCCGCGAAGTCAACTGAGCAACCGGTCGGGAGATTTTTAGGCGGCAACCCCGAAACGGGAAATGGTATGTAAATGCGCCAAGTGGCACACTCTTGTGCGCTTTCCTCATGCAAGAAGAATTTGGCGCTAAATTTCATGCTGGGAGAGGCCTCATTTACTCTCTGTCACGGGTTAAGAGCTGTGGAGTGCTTCCTTTCCCTCTTATGTACAGTGCGGTGCCAGGAGTGATGCCTTGCACGCTACGCACTGCTCTCTCTCTCCCCTACGAGCAGTATGTTATGCCCCACTAGTGGGCTTTTCATTTGACCAATGTACAATTATGTGGGTTCATGCGCGATTGCCGAGGCAAGAGCCTCTTGCACAAGTACTGGATTAGCTAGCGGCTAATCCCCCACAGGTACAAGTGAATTCAGAGAGGTTTCACGTGAGAAATCTCGTCCGATTCAAAGGGCAAGTAGCCCTACAGGTGCGGGAGCTCGAGGTCTTGCTACAGATGCGACCGGCACATGAAATGGAGCCCAAAACAGGGAATTACAGCCTGCTGTGTATTTTTGCAGGTTTAGGGTTTCGGCCCTAAACGGACCTTAATACCCCCAAGAGGTTCGGGGACGCGAGGGGACCGCTGTACAGGTGAACTGGCACATTTTCAGGGCAGAAAACAGAGAATTCAGCGTGCTGCAGATTTTCGCCAGGTTTTGCAAAATGTCCGTATGCGTCGGGAAAGTCATCTATTGCATGGGGATACTGACTGTGAAGCGTCCTAGTACAGTTATGCTGCCGAAATCGGGCCAGAACAGGTGTTTCTTCGCTTGGAATGTGCGGGGCAGCTCGTAGGAGATCACAGGTTTTATTCCCTCTGTTTAAGAATAAAGAAATACCGAAAGGGGCGCCAATTTTGGGGCCTACAGGTTGTCGGCGTCTACTCGGAGCATTCTAGCTTTCGAGCCGTGTGTGTGCTTAAGTGTTAATTCCCGTCGCAAGGTTCCTTGGCACGTTCTCTGTGTGTGTGTCTAAGTAAAGAATTTCGGGTGAAAGCCAAAGCCGACCGCCCCACGGGCCGGTTTCAGCATCTCTTATCCAAAGGAGGGGCCCCCAGGTGGGTTAATCCCAGTAGAGAGCAAATGACAAAAATCAGTGTATCATTCAGGGCAACATCCATCTTGACGAGACGACTGTCAGGTAGGTCATCATCAATCCTAAATGCACTCTCTCCTGAGTCTACTCTCGATAAGTGGTCACCCATAACATGGCTTTCCCCAGGATGGATTAGAATATCAAAGTTGAATTCTTGGAACAGCAGTAGCCATCTCCACACCAAATCTGCAACCTGATGCTTGTTAAGTAAGTGCCTTTAGGCCATGGTGGTCAAAGATGACACTTAAGTGAATAGCAAACAGCTAGTCTCTGACTTCTGTAGTGCATATACAATGGCCAAACCTTCTTGCACAGCAGGGTTCTGATTTCTCTCCGCCCTTGTGAGAACTTCACCTAAGGAAGTCGGCGGACCACCACAAAATCTAGCTGAAAGGCAAAATCTTGCACCTCAAGAGGAAACTTTTCCCCTATATGAATGAAATCACTGTCCTATTATCAGCCAGAGTGACGGAAGGTGGTTTTAATCCCCTATTTTACATTGTTTTTACATACAAAGGGGCCCCAAGGAGGTCCTTACAGATTGAATAGCAAAACTGTGGGTTCCATTCATGAAAAATTTACAGATAAGGAATATTTAACATAGGCCTGAGAATAAGGGATATCACTAAGTGAGGATGCTTAGAGCATAAGGGAGATCACTAAGGGACCCACCTTTTGAACTGCCTTTTGAAGCTTCAAGGCCTTCAGCTCCTTCTTAACACAGCCAAGGGGTTGAAAGGGTTGGTACTGACCGATGCTATAGAGACTCCTGCGTCGATGAGTGATGTTGTAGAGACTCAGGACTCAAAGAAGAGAAGCCTCACATCTTCCATTCTGGCTGCAGTTGCTACGAAGTCTACCAAAGTGGTATTGTGCATCAAGGACACCTACAATTTCTGTTGAGTAGCCCGCGGATGAGCCTTTTGTACCCCACATCCCGACCATGAAATACCCAGGCTGTTGGGATACCTTTGCCACCAAAGTCTTCATCCTAGCCATTAGTTTGGCAAAGATCTCCCCAGCCAAAGCTCAAGAGCCTCAAGTTGGCCGCTGTAACAGACTTGGACACACAATCGAAAATTCAATAGCAACACACGAGCAGGAACTGCACAGAGAGAGAGAGAGAGAGAGTTGACACGAAGTGGCAGAGTTCGCTTCCAGATGCAATGGCCCCAAAGACTAGCACCTCTTTCAATATTTCCTTCTTTATTGATAGTTCGCAAAGTACAACAACCAGGCTTCTGCTGTTCTTGTCGAGGAAGCAAACTTGCCCATTTCGGTTTGCTTCCCTGGCCTGAGGGGAGAGTATCTCCCGCTATTATCCAGGATTGGTTCAAAGATTGGGACTGTCTTGGAGACCCCGCGCATGGCGGCTTCAGTCGCTGCCAAGGCAGCAGGTATACCTCTATACGTGCATTGGTTCGGGACACCCACACTCTGTCACAAACTGGTGACGTGTCATGGGGCAACAGTTACACACGCAGCCTGCAGGCCCGGAAAGTACGGAGATTTGCTGACGTGGCATGCTGTACGGACACCCGTGAATCGCAGCGGGAATTCCGCTGACAGTGCTGACGTGGCTGGCCGTACGGACCCCCGCTTTTTGCGCTGAAGTGTATGGAAAATTCCAACTTTTGCTTTATGAAAATCCTATGCACTTGCTTGGAGAAGCTTTTGGGGAAAAAAAGTTGCTTTATTTTAAGTTGAAGCTTTTGATTTTGAAGCTTTTGGGACTCTGCTTTTAGCATCCCTTGTAACCTATATAATAAACCCAAGGGGGTTCCCTTTGCAAAGCATCTGGACGTAGAGTCTCAGAACGAGCACCCGCGGGAGTTGTACTTTGCTCAAAGATAAATACAAAAAGAAATACCGAAAGGGGCGCCAGTCTTTGGGGCCAATATCTCTAGGCACGGAACTCCGCCAGGCCGTGTCGAATCAATTGTGAACTGTGAACTGTTTTGAAGTGAATTCTTGTCATGTCGCGGTAGAATCTTGACTTGGAGTGTCCAAGTTTGTTACACTCTCCTGAAAGTAGTCATTCTACTTGGGGTGAGTGGCGCCTAGCGGAGTGTGGAGTACTCGGGTCTCCCGAACTAGTCTTCATATGCAGACAAATTGGCCATCTCGCGAAGTCCTGTCCTTGCAAGAGACCTCGTCCCGCGACACATACTCAGCCTTGGATCCTCTCAAACACACCAGTATGCTACTTGGGTAGTCAGGTTGGTTTGGATTTGTTACCAGAGCAGTAGATTGCTCCTCTCTGCCATTCCATCACGAGGAAATTACTCCAATGGAGCTCAGCACAGCTTTCTCTTGTTGGAAGAGTGAAGAACAGAGCCAACCTTCAGATCACGACCGAGGGGCCTAAACCCTAAGAAGAGCAAGCAAAGCAAAAGAAGAAGTCCTACCAACTTATGGGACCCCATCCAATGGGGCCCAAGAGGCATAAAGGAATTAAAATAAAGCAGGACCCACACACACACACACACAAAGGCTTGCGCAGCAATTGGTGACGTGGCAATCGTACGGACGCTCCAGATTTTCCACTGACTAATGACGTGGCAGACTGTACGGATTTTCGCGTTTTGTGTTGACTGCTGACGTGGCAGTTGTACAGATTTCCGTGATTTACGCTGGCAGCTTTTGGGCATTGCTTTTGACCAAATGCATTTGAGTTTGAAGGCTTTTCATGTAAACTGCTTTTGGGCCTAGGGCCTTTAGATATGAGGCCATGGGCTCATTCTCTGGCATGCTTCCTGGAGAAGGTGCAGAGTCTGGAGTACCAGCTTGTATTGAGTTGATGCAATATAAAGAAATACCGAAAGGGGCGCCAAGGTTTGGGGCCAATACTCTCTGGGGTGGAATTCCGCCACTCTCTCTCTCTCTCTCTCTCTCTCTCTCTCTCTCTCTCTCTCTCTCTCTTCAGTTGTTATTGAAGTGCTAAAAGTTTGTTCAGTCTGTTCTTTTCCGTTGGCATGTGGTGCCCGTCTTGTGACAGTGGTAGCCAACCAGATGTTGTTGGCTACTATGTGGCACATCACGTCTTGCTGGATTCTTTTCAACACTTGCATCACCCAGCTAGAGAGACTAATCAAGAACTTTTTGTGGACAAGACGAGACACACAGTTGGCTCGGTCCAAAGTTTCCTAGCAGGCCATCACTTTACCTTGTTCTTAGGGAGGGTTGGGGATCATAGACCTAGCATGACAGAGTAGAGCCCTCCTTGGGAAGCTTGTGGTCAAAGGACTTCTTTTAGGGGAGGAGCCCTAGAAGGAGCTGTTGCTTCATCAAATTTGGACCAAGGTCCCATAGATGGGAGGCCCATGGAGCCCTTCCACCAGCTGGATCTTCACAGAGATGCGCAAAGTAGGTCTGTGCAAGAGATCGGAGGATCACTTCGCCAAGAGCCTACTTCGGTCTTGGGAGCCTTGAGCAACACCAACCCACATGCATTGAGGAGCGTTTGAGGCAGCCACTTGTCTCAAACCCTATGGTAAGCACGCAACGAGGCCACATGGTTGGTAGCAAACCTCATGTCTCTTGGGGTCCCATGGCACAAGGTCTAGCCTGCACTTTTGGGGACACATTGCAGTTTACAGCACTTTCAGAGGAGGTTCGGGACACTCAGCTGCTGCAAGACATGAGGGGTGTGCAAAGCATGTGTCAGGATATTTTAGAGGCTCTGCCTGCCGAGTGGCACACCCCTATGTAGCCGGCAGCACCCTGCTTCATGGGGGCTTTCACACGACTGGAGGTCCTCATCCTAGATAGGGCCTGCTCAGACATGGGGTCTTGTGTGTTCTTCAAGGTTCAGAGGGAGGGCCGCCTCCACAGAGTCACTATGAGGTCACCAGAGGTGGCACAGTGTTGCTTTCAACGAATCAAAGTTGTGGGCATCAGTGGGAGGATTGTGTCATAGACCCCAACCCGATAGACCTTTGTTGTGAGCACGTCTTGAGCTAGGAGAGAGAGAGAGAGAGAGAGAGAGAGAGAGAGAGAGAGAGAGAGAGAGAGAGAAGGCGCTCACAATATACAAGAGCTTTGAACTTGCTTATGACACTGTTCTTGATTACAGTATCTTTTAGGTTCTTCCTTCTAGAACTTTCCAGTGATGATGCAGGCAATGACATAAGCGATGATGTAGGCAATAAATATGCGATGATACAAGTGATTATGTAGGTGATGATATGAGCGATGATGCAAGCAATGACATAAGCAATGATGTAAGCCATCTTTTAGAATCTTCCATAACTTTTCTCAATCTTCTAGAATCTTCCAAAACCTTATAGAATCTTCTAGTGCTTTCTTGTAGGAAACTCAAGAAGACTAATTCTCAAGCATCCATCACATTATCCCCTCCTCTAGCGACGAGCTCCACGAGGAGCGGTTTTGCTTCTTGGTATGGGGACAAGGCTTGATGGATGGTGTTGATGGTACTCACAAATTTTGGACCCATGACAAGGCTCCAACACTGAAATATTAAAGACTGGATGAATCTGCATAGAAGGTATGTGGAAATCCTATGTGTTGGACAGATAGTCTAGCTAGGAGAAGTATTTGCCCCTTGTCGAGTACACATATAACAATACTATACATTCGTCTACGCGGAAGGCACCCTTGGAGATTCTTTATAGGAAGCCACCATTACTTTTAACTATGGATAAGATATTTGCCGTGGGTGAGTTTGTCCGAATATGGACAAGGCCTTCAGGCAAGTTAAGAGAGCAATTTTACACTCTCAAAAAAAAACACAAGAAAGTTGCGGACAAGCATAGAAGGAATTTGGACTTAACAGTCGGTCAATTGGTCTCACTCAAGTTTGAGAAGGCAAGACTTAAGAAACAAGCGACTCACAAGGGAAAGGTGGTAAATCTTTCCAATAGTTATTATGGGCCGTTTAAGATAATTTACCAAGTGAACGATGTGACATTCTGATACCGCCTAATTAGATGATCCATAATGCTTTCCATGTTAGTTTACTCTGGCCATTTGCAGGACCGCCTCCACGTTAGCCTATTGCTGAGGAACCTCTCGAGGTTGAGGAAACAGAAGAAATACTCCAACCGAAGCAGATCATTCATCATCAGGAGTGGCCACTGAAGTCCGGAAAGATTACACGGAAGTATTTGGTAAAGTTTAAGAATTATTCTACTCTAAACCCTCAGTGGATGACCGAGCAAGATTCTAGAAGGATATATACAAGCACTACAGCTGAGGATAATTGTTTAGAAGGCAAAGAGATGTTGCTAAATAGATTTATTTATTTTTTTTGAGTAATTTTCTCTTTATTGAAATTTGGATATTTGAATGTGTACAAGCACTACAGCTGAGGATAATTGTTTAGAAGCCAGAGAGATGTTGCTAAATAGATTATTTTCTCTTTTTTTGAGTAATTTCTATTTAATGAAATTTGGATATTTGAATGTGTACAATTGAACTATAAAGGTTAGGAACCGTAGGTCTACTGGAATAAATAGAAGCCATCAGGAACGGACAACTCTAATGTGTCACAAGATGAGTGACATTAAGCATCACGAAGGAGTTGTACCGTTAGTTCAGTGGGAGAGACCGGGAAGCGGATATTCCTGATGCGTCACGTGATGGGTAAACGTGAGCATCGGAAAGGTGATATTCCATTGGTCTAGCAAGAAATCCGAACTAGAAAAAGGAATACGCGTAAAGACGCAAGCATAAGAATAAAGATGGGTTCTAAGAAGCTTTTTCTAAAAAGCAAAATATTTTAAGTGCTTCATGGGAAAAGCAAATGCTTTCCTACGAGCAATCTGTGTTTGCATTGCATATATGTTTACATTCCAGGACACTTGGGAAGTGTTGTGTAGCATCCATTTTCAACTCACTGAGTTTTATTGAGTTTTTAAACGCGTTCACACATTTTTAAAGATGACCGGCCGCCCACTTAATAAGTGGATAGCCAATCGTTGAAAAAAAAATGCCACTGCTAACTCTTGGGCTAAGAATAGCGTGCGATCTCTCTCTCTTTTGCTCTCGCCAAAACTGCCGCTAGCCTCCTAGTTATTCCACCGCTACCATGCTTGGCTATTCCTACAGGAATTTCGTCCGATATTCCTACCAGTCCTATGGGCCTATAAATTCAAACAGCTCTCTCCCTTTGTCTACCAATTTTGCCAACGCTAGCTTTTGAAGACTCTGGCGTCACTTCTCCGCATTTGGGGTGATAGATACCTATTGTGAATACGCTCTACGAGTTGTTGTTTTGTGTTTGTGCTTTTGCAGGTACCCCATTACAAAGGAGGAGCAAAAAGGCCTCGGCCTATGCTCAGGGATTCTGCAAACAGAATCAGGAATAGTCTACGGAGTTTCACACTCCGTGTGCAGATGGAATTGGGAGCTTGTCTCTCCGAATTTCTTGCACGGAAAGAAATTGACCATCGAGTCTAAGATTTAGAATGGAGGAGTTACTCCGGTTCTTGTGCTTGTAAAAAGATTCTCCCTGATAAAGATTCTCTTCAAGGGGGGGACCAGCCCGTCTTCTAGTCCCCAATACTATATCCATCTTGTCCCTCGTCTCTTTCGGTTGAAAGTTTATTTATGTTCAACTAGTTGATTATTCGTGTGCGCTCCCGTTTGTGACAACCACAACCTTTAAATAAGTGCCCTCGGGGTTGTTTCTACAAATTAGTGTGTGATCACAAAGAGTAGAGCAACCTCTCGGTACTTGTTCTCTATTCTTATCAATCTAAAGAGAAGTACCAAAAAGGGGCACCAAACTTTGGAGCCAATGCATCTGGAAGCAAAACTCCACTGCTTCGTGTCTCGCCTACTTTGAGTTTTGAAGTGCAAGCGTTAAAAGTTTTTATTTTGTTCAAGTGTTGTTGAGGATTTACCATCTTGTCAATGCTAAGTCGGTTACAAGAAGCACCAACTTCTGGTATGGTCAGATGTGCACAAGGCTGGCTCTATATTGACCGAGTGTTGATGCACTCCCACCGTTTGATTACAACCTTGACAATCCTTTACTTGATATCACTTGCACAAATTTGAACCGAATCATTTTGACGGATACTATGAAACTAGACACAGAGCAGAGATGGATCACGCCCTCACATACATTGGGAACACATGAACTGAGTAGTATTGATGCACTCCCACCGTTTGATTACAGCCTTGACAATCCTTTATTTGACATCAATTGGACATATCTGAGCCGAATCATTTTGACAGATAATGTGAAACTAGACACAAAGCGGAGATGATGGATCACGCCCTCACAGCCATTGGGCACAAAAATGGAACACTAACAGTGCCAGTTTCTAAACACCTCTCCAAATGGGTTCATTTTGCCTCATGCATACATGGACAAACACCTCTCACAGGGTAACCAAAGCACTAATGGGCAGATGCAAACCTCATCGCATAGCCTCAGATTGGAGACAGGTTAGTTATGAGGATATGCCAAGAGAGGACAACATATGTGAGATGTGTCAGCAGGATGAGAAGCACTATTTCTGTAGCTGCAGTGTTTACTATGAAATCCGCAGCAGGTACCAACGTCTTGTCTAAGAAGGCTTTGGGCCATTGCATCAGATCATGAGCTTTGAGGACCAAAGGTGTCTCGGGATCCTTTTACATGCTTAGGCACCATAGAGAAAGTATCATGAGAGATAAGAGGGGAGCAGGCCTAAAGGATTTATTGGACTGAGTCGGACTCTTCCTATGAGATTCTCTTTGAGTCATCGGTTTCTTTCTAGCTAGGGATTTAGTTAGTGTCACGAGGACATGGCAATTGCTAACTTGAGTTGTTGGTTTCTTTCTGATGATTTTTGTTTTTGGGACCCTCTTTTTGAAGTTGCAAATGGCCAGACATTGTATGGGCCAGTGTAAAACGGCCAACGGCCGAGAGTTTCATCCGCAGTCGGGAAGGGCAGGTCACCACGAGTTGGTCGGGCCAATCGGCACTGAAATCCGAGCAGTAAAAGGGTGTCTAGGCTCAGTTCAAAGTCATTTAGGCCCCTCGCGACACTTGTAAGTTGGTGGGTACTAGGAAATTAACTCAAAAGAGGCAAACTGGACACATGGCGGCTCCTGATGCAATTGCCAGAAGCATCAGCAAGAGGGGGCGCCCAGGAGAGAGAGGGCTGATTTTTGTACATTAAGTGTGTGCTACAGTGTGTGAGAAGTGGGTGCAGATGCTCACAGCTTTAATGGAAAGCTTGCCTTCTCCCTTGCTCTATGTAGCGCGATGATTTGCTCTCGCGCATCTCTCTCTCCCCTTTGCACATATGGTAATGCCCCACTAGTTGGGCTTCTCAAATGACCATGTATAGTTTTGGGGGTTTATGCGCGTTTGCCAAGGCAAGAGCCTTGTGTACAGGAACCGGATTAGCTAAATGTTAATCCCCTTTAGGTACACACTGTTCCATCGCGAAGGAAGAGAAAACGGAGAGTTTTCTCACGTGAAAACTCGTCCAATTTACAGGGGAACTGTCCCATTGCGTGCAGGAGCACCTGAGACACGCGTAGGTGTGCTCGCTCCGTCCGAAACGGTCCAAACCAGAGAATGCAGCATGCTGTGTTTTCTGCAGGTTTAGGGTTTTGCACCTAAACTGCAGGGAATTGCCAGGGGAGCCTCGAAAAGGCCTTGGGATGCGTGTACAGGGCAGTAGGCACCTAACAGTGGCAAAACAGAAAATTACAGCATGCTGAAATTGACCTACAGCTCACTGGAAAGCTTCCATACCGCAAGGGAAAGTGTCCTTGACGTGTACTTTTGACCTACAGGGATATTTGCACCATTATGCTTACAGAATGGGGTCAAAAACCTGCAATTACAGCCATGGACAGGTTTGGACAGCTTGGTGAGGGTTAGGTGGAAGCGTTCGGATCGTTTATTTGTCAAGGGAGCCTCGGGAAAGCATTGGGTGCTTGTACAGGATAATTTAAGAGATTTCCTGCGAGGAATCTCGTCTAATTCAAGGGGCAAGTGACCCTACAAATGCGAGAGCTCGAGGACTACCTAGAAAAGTGATCGGCACACAGATCGGAGCGCAAAACAGAGAATTCAGCGAGCTGCAATTTCTCGCTAGGTTTTGCAAAGAGCTCTAAAGTGCGTGGAAAGTCTATGTTTGCTTGGGATTTTTTCCGTGGAGATTTCTACTGTGGTTATGTTGCCGAAATCGGGTTGGAGTAGAGGAATTTCAACCCGATAAAAGTGGGATAGCTTGTAGAAGTTTACAGGTTTTTCTCAGTATAATAAGAATAAAGAAATCCCGAAAGGGGCGCCAGTCTTTGGGCCAAGAAGGTGTCGTTGTCTGCTTGGTAGCGCTCTAGCTGCCAGGCAGTGATTTGTCTTGAAGTGTTAAATTCCAATCACAAGCTTATTCGTGAAGTTCCTTTGTGTCCTAAAGTCTTAAGTAAAGAATTTCGGGTGAAAGACAAAGTCCACTGTCCTACGGGCCGGTTTCAGTTAGCGGGATACTTTCATTTTTGTAACACTCTAGGATGAGATAGCACCATCATGTGTACCTTGATTGGTCTCATGGGCCACTTTGGCCTTTAAGAGGCGTTAATACATCTGTCTTTCTCTCTTTGGCTGTCTGCTGCTACATGGTGCCATAATGATGTGGCAATGCTAATGAAACCTCCCACCATTTAGCATGAATCTTAACACGGATGCTTTTAGCAAATTTTCCCCATGTGGATGCTTTTCGCAGTATACAGCTACATGGTGCCATATTGATCTGGCGGTGCTAATGAAGCCTTTCAATGCAGATGCTTTTTGCGTAAATCTCAATGTGGATGCTTTTGGCAAATGTGGATGCTTTTGGCAGTTGCTTTTATTGCAGCTAGACTTGCTTTTGGCAAGTTGCTTTTAGAAAAATCCAGGAGTCAAATACATGGGCCTAGTGTCGTAGTTTATACATGGACAGAGTAAACTTGGATTATCTCAGTTCCTAGAGATCGGCTGTTGTAACCAACTAGATGAACAAAGATGTCCAAGCTCGCATCCAATGAGCCATCAATGATCAAATGCTCGCTAAACCTCAAACATCAAACCCCATCCTCTTGATTATCCTCCTCTTATGTAGCATCATCAAGCTCTGCATCCTGATATCCTGACTCTTATTTGCCCTAGACTCGTCAAATGGAGCCTCATACTCTGTCCTAGCTGCATCATTGGTATTAGCCTGTGCATGAGAGCATGTCCTAAAAGATGGAAATCTCGTCTTCTCATGAAGCACAGCATATATGTCTTGAGGAATGTCAGGGACCTCTTTGCACTTGTTGATATCTACCTTATCAGGATCAACTAGATTGGCTCCTTGGGAGTCCCATTAAGCTCAAGCAACTCCGTAGATTACAGTCACAAAAAGCAACTCTCTTCAATTGTAAAGTGGAGAGCTTCTTTGTCTTTTTCATATGAAACCGAGCTCATGTGCCGGTCTAGGGCTACACACCCTGGGAGAGCACTCTTATTGCAATCCTACTCTCAAAAAGAGAGATAATATTATCTTCACAAATCACTAGAATATTAAAGACATACAACTAGAAGACGAAAAGTTACCAACTCAGCTGTGCCAATTACTATATTTCTTTCATCAAGAAACGTTTCAGATACGTGTTGTAAGTTTTGAAAGGGTAGGAAACACATTTCGAAATAACACTTATCTCGGTGCCTGTGAACAGCACAAGATTAACATGCTCTTTTATCGTCTAGTCAAATAATGCACCCTCCTAACATACTTAGGCATTGGGGTGTCCTCCACTTGCGCAAGCACCTCTTCGTAAGTGGAATGGGTTCTTCAATGTGCGTAGCAAATAGAGCTAATGAAAGCTCTCTTTTCCGGCCTTTGCATTTCCAACTATGAATTGTACAACCTGCCGCGATCCCATCTGTTCAATTCTTTATGCTGGTATTACAGTGGCCAGTTAGTCGCATTAATGCATTAAAATCGGCATAATTATTGGACAAAAAGGTGTGAACTTAGTTGATGGTAATACCGGGCTGGCAATATCCTTACCTGTTGCTAAACCCCTGTTAGGGTGACCATTATCAACCAGCCTGGCATAAAGCTTCATTTTCCTTTTCTGACCGTCAGATTGGCTTATTGGCATGTTTGTAGCATTCCTTTGGCTCTACTCACAGCTAAAATGCTATATGCAAGCTTCAACTCCTTGGGTATCAGAGGTCTGTAATGCACCTTCGCATATGCAAAACTCCTCTCTGTGGTGGTGGACGTGACTTTCTCGATTATTCAAAGCCACCTTTCACTGTTTCTCTGGAGATGTCTGGCTTGGAGTACTACCTATTTCCAGTTTGCTTTCTTAAGCTGAAAATTCCTGATGGGCAATGTCGATGTTGGAGATGGATAATCGTGTTCATTTGCTTTTGTCATGCCGACATTCTCAGGATTTCTTGACGTCTTATTCAATGCCTACATATGAGATTCCCTTCTCTTAGATTCAAAAAATGCTGTTGGTTGTTTGGTATTCAGTCAACAGATGCTCCCATTTTCCTTACAGGGATTTGAAATTGAACCTTATGGCTCATTTAGAGTTTTACAATCATCTTATTTTCCATCAAATCCAAGCCAAGCCTTTTCACTTCTTTGTGGCATCTCAAAAGAACAATACATTTCTACTTTCACAATGGCCATATCTCTCAGACATTTGAAAAGTTCTTCGACAGCTTTTAGTGCCTGCCATCTGTAACAGAGAGTTATGGCCTACTCATTGTACATTATCTTCATTGTTAAATAAAGAACTCACAAGCCTCCATAAACCACCATTGCAACGTACATGCAAGGAGAAGCAATACTATGTAAACCGCTAACATAACATTGAAACAAATGGACATGGGTTCTTACTTCTTTGCTAGCTCCTTCAACTGACTAGCTAGATCTTCCCCATTCACATCGTTTGGCAGTGCTGGAGCCTCACCATCAACATCTGCCATTTTTGCAACCAAGCGCTTGTGTTCGTTAACATTGGGTGTCAAAATAGCGGAAGAGTAGCCACAAACTAGCTCCGGGCTGTTGGTGATGAGAAACAAGCCATCCTTCCACAGATCAAAAGCAATAAACCTTTGAAGTCAACTTTTCCAGAAATCTAAATCAAATACTAGAACATAACCTATTTCACATGTAGAAGATTGAGAAATACCCCATCAATCACTAAAGGTATCTCTTTTGCCTTCGCTTCCTGGATAATCTCCGAAACGCAATCCTAAAAACAAGAAAACAAACATCAACAAAACGAAAAAATTAAAAGATAGACGACCTTAGTGCGACTTTCAACTTCCAAGGGTGCACTCCCTTAAGCATATACAGCATAAATGCTGAAGCTTCTTACCAGGAGAAAAGGATCTCTACCAAGACCAGGTCCAATGACCAAGCAGTCAAACCGATCAAGCCATTTCCCTATTTCACATAGAACTTTCTTTTGAACCTCTTGTCTCTCACCCCTGCACTCGTCAAAAACAAGGGAACAAACCAGACTGTGAAAATGGACAAGGTTAAATCAAAGAGCTTACTAGGCTTAACTAAGCTCACTATGCTTCTAGCTAGATTTATGAGCAAGAAAAAGTTACTTCACATCATGAGATTCCTCAAGAATAGGATGGACAATGAGTTCTGGACTATAGCTTTTGATCACAGTTGCTGCTCCTTGTGTGCAGAACACATGCGATAAATCCGCACCCTGCAGAGTTTCACAGGTGATTCTCAAATTATGTCCATCCTATCTGACCCAGACCAACCTAAACTTGTGGCCATTCCTGTGAGATCTCCAGGACTATTTTGATTTTACAAGACTATTTTGTAATCCAGATGATCTGGGCGAAAAAGACTAGCAGACAATAATTACTATATCTTCACAAGACTCCTTCCCATAGATAAGGATTTAGAAATGCTGCTCTTTCAAACCAGTGATGGACATGCTCAGCAACCTGCTTAACCAAATGAGCTGTACCAAAGCTTTCGCAATCTTTTTGTTTCACATATGCAACTGTTTGCTTAATTAAGCCCCAAGGCAAAGATCTCAATTAATGATATTTTGAACTTACATAAGAGTAAACAATAATTACATCTCATAAACTTTCTTTTGACAACAGAAAATGATTTTAGTGAAGAATGCAATTGCCCAAGCTACATATAGGTTATAAGGAAGGCTGCAGTGTCACTTGCTTCTCCACCTGTCCCCCCACGGGTCTCCTGGGCCTAAGCATGCAACTCCCTGCAGGCTGACTACAGCCTGCCCTGCCAGCCTTGTAACTTCTTGCCTGTCCTGCTGCAAATACACGGATTCCGACCCCCTGCCCTTGCTCTGTTTGTCTGTCTTTCCAACACCAAACGTCACTCTCTGCTCTAGCCGGTCTGCTCTTCTAACAGCAAATACAAATGGCTTCCTTGAACCACTCTACAAAAACCCCCTAACCGAGGCTGTCCTTTGAATTCTTCTTTTTCCAGAAGAGAAAGTGACCCTTGTGGCTGAGGTCGACCATCCACTGTAAAATGCAAGTTCATTGGTGCTTAGCCAAGTAGAGGTTCACATATTGCAAGTCTACTGTAACAAACTTGGACACCCCAAATCAAGATTCTACCGCGACACAGCAGAGATTCACTTCAAAACAGTTCACACTTCACAATTAGGTCGACGCGGCCCGGCGTAGTTCCGTGCCTAGAGATATTGGCCCCAAAGACTAGCGCCCCTTTCGGTATTTCTTTTTGTATTAATCTGTGTTCAAAGTACAAGAGAGTGGGTAGGTGCTCACTCGCCATGAGAAGTGAGGCCCTGCCCACTTATTTATTGATACAAGGGATGCCCAAAAGCAGAGCCCCAAAAGCAGTAAGTGAAAAGCTTCTCTCACAAAAGCAATTATCCCCAAAAGCTGCCATAAAAACAGCCAGCATAAATTCAGGGTTTCAATATGCTGCCACGTCATCAGCAAGCTACGCAAAAAGCAAAAAACCCGTACGGATGCCACGTCAGCAGCAGTCAGCGTAAAAAGCAGGGGTTTCCAACTTTCTGTACTGTCTGCCATGTGTCACTGTCAACGCATTTTCCCAGCAGATCTCAGCAGCGCGTGTGTGTGTGTCCGGGTCTGCTGCCATGTCACCCATTTGTGACATACCCCCCTCTTGAAAGCATTGTAATCGCCCTCGATTATGCCTGCAAAACAGACAGAGGCCATAAACTGTCTTAGCAAACACTGACTGTTAGTACCAACACAATAGGAACAAAAGATCTAGCACATGTACCAATCGACAATCACATCACAGGACATCACTTGACATCACAGGTTTTCCGTACTCTGCCACGTCATCAGCAAGCTACGCAAAAAGCAAATCCGTATGGATGCCACGTTAGCAGCAATCAGTGTAAAAAGCGGGGGTTTCCGTACTGTCTGCCATGTGTCACTGTTAGCGCATTTTCCCGGCAGATCTCAGCAGTGTGTGTGTGTGTCCGGGTTTGCTGCCACGTCACCCATTTGTGACATCTACCTTCCTGTGAAGGCGAACAAGAACATCGACATGCAAATAATGGGACAAGGCCCTTACGAAATCCAATTTGAGTCCCCCAACCGTCAAAGGTGCAGAGGAAAAGGTAAATCGGATGACGATCAAGTGTGAAATAATGAGAAAACCTCCTCTCAAACATGGGTAGCCACTGGATCTCTAATCCATCGCGATAGAACTCCACTAAATAAACCTCCAAGCCTGCAAACACGGCTACGGAGAGGGTGAACAAAGATCAGTGGGACGGAGAGACACCACTTGCCAAATAAAAGAACTACTCGAACAGACTTTAGCACTGAAACACAACTCAACTCAAAGAGAGAATCACACTTGAGACGCGGAGTGGCGGAGTTCCACTCCCAGATGTAGTGACCCCACACTTGGCACCCCTTTCGGTATTTCTTTATATTGATCTTCAGAGAGTACAACTACGGGGAGAAGCACTCTTCCAAAGTATGCAGCTGCCAGATCTGAGAGTGGCTCCCCAAAGGCTTTGATTTAGGCCCTGAGCCCTGCTTTTTACACTTCCAACTCTATCACAAAGTCAACTGCATCATCTCTGAAATCTGCTGCCCAAGTGCCACGCAAGCAATCCGTAATTTACAATGCAAAATCTGCTGCAAATCACGGTGTTTATTACAAAAATCTGAAGTCAGATTTTGGTCCTGCTTTCCAGGTGTCCAAAGCCGGCTAATGCTTCCCATTCCCCTTGGGCCTCTAGGGTCTTGCCATGTCATACATTTGTGACACACCCCCACCCCACCCCCCCCTTCTCCCCCCTTCAGAGAAAGGTAGTCGCCGTGATTGCATCTACAGAAATTCAATTCAATTCTTCAACACACACTGTCTTCGTGCATATGTGCCAATGAGCATGAACACAAGATTAGTACTTTCTCTAGCCTACACACAAAATCCAATTCCTCAATCAGATTATATGCATTCATCTCTTCCTGGTCTGATCTATCAATATCCCAACATAGTGATGTCAATCATCACACCTAGGGCGCTTGAGGGCCAATACTCGCTAGAGCGGAACTCTGATGCTCTCATGTCATCTACTCTCACACAAACTGTCACGTGCACATCTAACCCTGCTTGCATGTGGACAAGCTATCCCAGGTCTAGGGTTCAGGTTAGCCTAGGAACTGTTCTGGCACCCTTGTGAGCTTGTGCATAGGCCGTGCATGTCCAGGCACTTAGAATAGTTGCATACCCTCTGATTGCACACAACATGATCGTTAGCACGACATTTAGTACCCATCATGGGCATTTTCCAGAGCATAGAACTTTTTTTCCCAAAGTACACATTTTTCACTTATTTATTAATAAGTGACTTTTGTTGGAAAAGTAGGTAATGCAAATTGCTAAGGAATTATAAAAGAAACCCAGTGGGCACTCAGTAGAAGCAAAAAACAGCAGACAGGCTCAGTGCACAAGTGCAGAGTGCAACCAGACAGCTTGGCCAGTGTTTTCTCAGCAGTCAGCCTAGCGTTTGCAGATTCAGCAAGTTCTGCCAGCATTTTCGGTTTTCAGCCCTTAGCTTCGCGAGACCCCGCTCCCACTGTCACGGGGACGTGGCAACAGTTAATTATATCACGAGGACGTGGCAACTGCTAACCTTGGTTGTTGGTTTCTTTCCAATGGGGTTTATTTTATTTGTTTTGAGACCCTCTTTTTGAAGTAGCAAACGGTCGGACATTGTATGGCCAATGTGAACGGTAGTTTCACCTGCAGATGGGTAGTGGTCGGCACTGGAATTCGTATGGTAAGAGGATGTCTAGGCTCATAGCAAGATCATATAGGTCCCCCCGTCGCACTTAGCAAGTTGGTGGATACTAGGAAGTGAACTCAATAAAGGCCTAAAGTCAAGGTGTGACTACCAACTGAAAGTATCCGATAGTTGGGCCACATTGCATTTTGGATGCGGTCCCAATGAGGATAGATGGTCAAAAGACCAGTGGGAGCCCAACGGAAGCATCTCCTATAATTTAGGGAACTGCTATTTTGGGCCGTGAAATGTGTTCGCGTCATTACCTCCGGTATCACTAGGGGAACATTTTACAACTCTGCCGCGAAGTCAACTAGGCAACCGGTCAGGATATTTTTAAGCGGCGAACCCGAAACGGGAAAATGCTTGTAAATGCGCCAAGTGGCACATTTCTGTGCACTTTCCAATGCAAGGAAAAATGGGCGCTGAATTTTAAGCTAAGAGGAGCCTCATTCACTCTCTGTCACAGGTTAAGAGCTATGGAGTGCTTCCTTTCCCTCTTATGTACAGTGCGGTGCCAGGAGTAATGCCCTACACGCTACGCACTGCCCTCTCTCTCCCCTACGAGCAGTATGTTATGCCCCACTAGTGGGCTTTTCATTTGACCAATGTACAGTTATGAGGGTTCATGCGTGATTGCCGAGGCAAGAGCCTCTTGCACAGGTACTGGATTAGCTAGCGGCTAATCCCCCGCAGGTACAGGTGAATTCGGAGAGGTTTCACGCCAGAAATCTCGTCCGATTCAAAGGGCAAGTAGCCCTACAGGTGCGGGAGCTCGAGGTCTTGCTACTGATGCGACCGGCACGCGAAACGGAGCCCAAAACAGGGAATTACAGCCTGCTGTGTATTTTTGCAGGTTTAGGGTTTCAGCCCTAAACGGACCCTAATACCCCCAGGAGGTTCGGGGACGCAAGGGGACCGCAGTACAGGTGAACTGGCGCATTTTCGGGGCAGAAAACAGAGAATTCAGCGTGCTGCAGATTCTCGCCAGGTTTTGCAAAGTGTCCGTATGCGTCGGGAAAGGCACCTATTGCATGGGGATACTGACTGTGAAGCGTCCTAGTACAGCTATGCTGCCGGAATCGGGCCAGAACAAGTGTTTCTTAGCCTAGATTGTGCGGGGCAGCTTGTGGGAGATCACAGGTTTTATTCCCTTTGATAAAGAATAAAGAAATACCGAAAGGGGCGCCAATTTTGGGGCCTACAAGTTGTCGGTGTCTGCTCGGAGCATTCTAGCTTCCGAGCCGTGTGTGTGTTTAAGTGTTAATTCCCGTTACAGGTCTCCTTTTCAAAGTGCTCTGTGTGTGTGTCTAAAGTAAAGAATTTCGGGTGAAAGCCAACGCCTACCTCCCTACGGGCCGGTTTCATGGTTCCATCGCCGGAATATCAATCACTTGCCTTAAAGAGTGAGCCTAGATTGTTTAGGGTAAAGACACAGAGTGCAGGAACGCGGGGATTACACTATGGCCGACAAGGGGAAGGGAATTATGGAAGAGGGTTCCTCTTCAAAGGACAGGCAGGAGATTCCTATGGTTTTTGAGATTGGCGAGAGCTCACGGCCACGTCAACGTGAATGTCCCTCCAGTAGTACAGGGCTTTATGACAAGGCAACTTGAGGATGATGCGTTCAAGACTCAGTTAGTTGCCGCGGTGAATGTCTTTTCGCAGCTGGTGCAGAATCCGAGGTTTATGGAATTCTTGCAAGCGCCACCAGTGCAACAGCAAAATAGGCAACCTACGCCGCGTACGGAGCTTGTTGATGCTCAAGCCCAGGTACTTCATGTGGCGCAAGAGGAAAGGGAACACTCGCATGTTGCGGAGTCAAGGGCTCCAAAGCAGGTTCCTCCCGTGCTTGAACAGGTGGCTAGAACGCCTATTCCACAGGTTATGCCAGTTCAGCCTGCCACCTTTCAGAGCCAGCATGCTGTCTGGAATGGACAGGGAGCTGGATACCTGGCTATGCACTCAGGTTTTCCACCACCCACGGTACATCCTGGGTATTTCGGAGGTGGATCAGTGTTCCAAAGTATGGCTGGTTATGCGCCTGGAAGTCAGCCGTACATGCCAGGAACAGTGTTCGGGGGTATGCAAGGCATCATGCCAAACCCCATGTATGGTAGTATCGGCATGCAGCAAGGTTTCCACTGCAACCAGGGCCAGTTTGGGGTGCCACAGGGTCATTTTGGCATGGCTGGTTTTTCTGGACAGCAGCCAGATATCGCACCTCTGACGCAAAATGTGAATGGCCAACACGTGCCAATCATGCCTACTACAGTGCCCATGTTGCAGACCATTCCGTATGACAACTTGGGGGCACTAGAGAAGCCGAAGGCTTACAAAGAAGGTGGTGCAACGGTAAAGTTCAGTACCTTCAGTGGTTTCGAGGATAAGACAAAGGCCCTCACTTTCCTCCAGCAGTTTGATACAGCTTATGCGGGAGGGAATTTTACAGAGGCCTCAAAGGTCAGGAAAGCTGCCACTTTCTTAAAGGACAATGCGCTTACATGGTGGACGACATTGTTAATGCAAGGACAAGCACCCGCCACTTGGGTTTACTTCAAGCAAATGTTTGCATCTGCTTGGCTATCAAATGAATTTGAAGCCGACGTCATGACAGATTGGCACCAGCTTACTTCAGCTTCGTGCAAGAGCTTGCTGGAGTACAATATGAGGTTTTGTAAAGCCTTACTCTCAGTGACCTCCTACAGATTTGTGCCATTGACAGAGCAGATAGAGAAGTATTGTTGTGGGCTGCCTAAAGGGCTTCGCGATTACTGTACAACGAACAGAGTGGCTACCCTTACTCAGCTTATGGAAGTTGCGAACACTGGTCTTGCCTTGTTGAAAGGAGAGGACAGTGGATTTCCGAGCAATGACAAAGGAGGGCAGCAAAAGAAAAATTCAGCGAAGAAGCCCTTTGTGAAAATGACTCCTGATGCGTCACAGGGGTCAGAAAAGGCCACCAAAGACAAGGATTCAGCCGGGACTTCTAGAGCGCAGGCAAAGAAACAAAAAAGGAAACCTTTTGTGCGCAAGTCGCTCGAGGAAAAGAAGGTCCTAATGGCTAAGAACAAATGCTTTATATGCAAGCAGCCTGGTCACTTTTCTATCAATTGTCCACAAAGGAAAAGGCCAGCTGACTCAGAGGATAAAGAAGACCAGAAAGGCAAGAAGCCAAAACCCACAGTCCGAGTGATGCTTGCACTCAAGTTCCCATACTAGCACTTTGCTTTCCTGCATAATTTATACGAAGCCGATATGTCACGGGGACGTGGCAACTGTTAATTATGTCACGAGGACGTGGCAACTGCTAACCTTGGTTGTTGGTTTCTTTCCAATGGGGTTTATTTTATTTGTTTTGAGACCCTCTTTTTGAAGTAGCAAACGGTCGGACATTGTATGGCCAATGTGAACGGTAGTTTCACCGGCAGATGGGTAGTGGTCGGCACTGGAATTCGTATGGTAAGAGGATGTCTAGGCTCATAGCAAGATCATATAGGTCCCCCCGTCGCACTTAGCAAGTTGCGTGGATACTAGGAAGTGAACTCAATAAAGGCCTAAAGTCAAGGTGTGACTACCAACTGAAAGTATCCGATAGTTGGGCCACATTGCATTTTTGGATGCGGTCCCAATGAGGATAGATGGTCAAAAGACCAGTGGAAGCCCAACGGAAGCATCTCCTATAATTTAGGGAACTGCTATTTTGGGCCGTGAAATGTGTTTGCGTCATTACCTCCGATATGACTAGGGGAACATTTTACAACTCTGCCGCGAAGTCAACTGGGCAATCGGTCAGGATATTTTTAAGCGGCGAACCCGAAACGGGAAAATGCTTGTAAATGCGCCAAGTGGCACATTTCTGTGCACTTTCCAATGCAAGGAAAAATGGGCGCTGAATTTTAAGCTGAGAGGAGCCTCATTCACTCTCTGTCACAGGTTAAGAGCTATGGAGTGCTTCCTTTCCCTCTTATGTACAGTGCGGTGCCAGGAGTGATGCCCTGCACGCTACGCACTGCCCTCTCTCTCCCCCCTACGAGCAGTATGTTATGCCCCACTAGTGGGCTTTTCATTTGACCAATGTACAGTTATGTGGGTTCATGCGCGATTGCCAAGGCAAGAGCCTCTTGCACAGGTACTCGATTAGCTAGCGGCTAATCCCCCGCAGGTACAGGTGAATTCGGAGAGGTTTCACGCCAGAAATCTCGTCCGATTAAAAGGGCAAGTAGCGAGCTCGAGGTCTTGCTACTGATGTGACCGGCACGCGAAACGGAGCCCAAAACAGGGAATTACAGCCTGCTGTGTATTTTTGCACGTTTACGGTTTCGGCCCTAAACGGACCCTAATACCCCCAGGAGGTTCGGGGACACAAGGGGACCGCTGTACAAGTGAACTGGTGCATTTTCGGGGCAGAAAACAGAGAATTCAACGTGCTACAGATTCTCGCCAGGTTTTGCAAAGTGTCCGTATGCGTCGGGAAAGTCACCTATTGCGTGGGGATACTGACTGTGAAGCGTCCTAGTACAGTTATGCTGCCGAAATCGGGCCAGAACAGGTGTTTCTTAGCCTAGATTGTGTGGGGCAGCTTGTGGGAGATCACAGGTTTTATTCCCTTTGATAAAGAATAAAGAAATACCGAAAGGGGCGCTAATTTTGGGGCCTACAAGTTGTCGGTGTCTGCTCGGAGCATTCTAGCTTCCGAGCCGTGTGTGATTAAGTGTTAATTCCCGTTACAGGTCTCCTTCTCAAAGTGCTCTGTGTGTGTGTCTAAAGTAAAGAATTTCGGGTGAAAGCCAACGCCTACCGCCCTACGGGCCGGTTTCACCCACCCGGTTGCAGATCCTCACCAGTTTCCCCGTCAAGACCCAGATCAACCTAGCATTTTCAGAATTCAGCAGATCAGCTTGGCGTTTTCAGATTTCAGCCAAATCAGCCAGCGTTTTTGCCTTTCAGCCCTAGTCCGGCGAAGCAGTTGCAGAATCAGGCGGCCATACCGCCATAGCAACAGATTCCCAGCAGAGCATCTAGCGGTTTCAATTTTCAGCCTTGACGTCGTCGTCGACGACACCATCGTCGGCGTCGGCGTCGTCATCTAAGTCTCTATCTTGACAACGACACCTTCGTCATCGTCATCGCAAATCCCTATCTTGACGACAACACCTTCGTCACCATCGTCGTAGATCCCGGACTTGACGACAAGGACACCATCATTGTCATCGTCATAGTCTCCATCGTCGTCGACATTGTCATCATCAAGTTCACAGCATCTTAGACCATTGTACCAGATTTGTGCAATCTATAGCATAGACCTCTCTCGCCATAGAGAGGGGGGCCCTTGGAGCAGGGTTTGAGACCCGTCTCGTGTCGTCTCTCTCTCTCTCTCTCTCTCTCTCTCTCTCTCTCTCTCTCTCTCTCTCTCTCTCTCTCTCTCTCATTCACAGTAGCATTCACTTTGTTTGTGATCATTGCACTCTCTCTCTAAGACGGAAGGCTCTCCCTCCCGTAAGTAAAAGGAACCCTTGAGCATAGTTTGGAGCACTCATCCTGAACACTATCAACATTCACTTTTGTTGCACCTTACAGAAATGCAAGCAAGCAATTTAAACACTTCTATACTCCTTAATTACACTATTTAACTAGAAATAACTCAATAGAGACAGCACTAGGGACCAAAAGATGGGTTGGTCCCCACCCTTAAGGAGATTTTTCTATTAACTCATCCAATTGATTCTTACAAAGCACATGAACCAAAGAAACTGAATCTATTCTCCTCTTTTGATGCACGACACAAATATTATTCACTAGTGTCGTGGCTGAAATTTAATATACCTGTAGCCACTAGCGGCTATCTTTGACTTGTTCTATATTCCTTCGTCCGGGAGAGGTTCCTTCTGGTATCTACCTACTTCTAGAGCGCCAAAACAAGGTCCTCTTCGCTGAAATTTGGTCTTTCTAACCCCGTTTGAGGGCTGAAAACTGTTTGGACAGCCAACAAAAGCGCTTTTCTGAGCGCGGCTACCCACAAAGGGACGAGTACTTGTTGTGTAGTCCCTCGCCGTATCCATCTTGCACACATGACATGACACAAGCCATACTCACGCATAAACAAGCGTAGAGAGCAGACATCAAACTCACCTCCGAGCCATAGAGCCAATATGAGCTCACCCCCGAGCTTGGGAGCCTGCAGCTAATGGGCTAGCCTCTACAGCAAGGGCTGGTGTCCCATACCACCAAGCCCACACCAAGCGGGTGTGTAGGTAGAGCTGCCAAGGGCTGATCACCAGGTGTCTTACAAATGAGACCTATTTATAGGACTTCTTAACCTTCCTTCAACCAAGGGTACGTTCACACTAGCCAGACATATTGCAGGCGCCCATCCTGATGTCTGGGGACGTAAAACATCCCCCCTTATTTTTAATTGTTATCATCAGCATATCCTTAGTTATGAAACCGGGGAAACAACTCTTCAATGAACGTACTGGTTCCCAAGTAGCGCTTGACTCAGGTTGATGCTTCCACTTGATCAAATACTCTGGGTAAGAAGCATTTCGAAACCGCTTGACCCTTTGATCCAGAACCAATTCGGGTTCAAGTGGAATATAACTAGTGGTATCCTCCAAACTCGAGACTTCCTCCAAAGAATCACTTGTTCATCTTGTACCAACCACTCCTTTAAGCGGCTAGCATGGAGCACACGATAGACAACACTGTAGATCCAGTTCGTAAGAGATCACTAATTGTCACAAACTGCTGACCGTGTTGTTATAGACTTGGGGCACCCCAAGTCGGAAATCGGGCACGACACACGAGAGAATCGCTTAAAATACTTCACAACTTTATCACACGTTTTTAAAAATAGAGTCAACACGGCCCGGCGTAGTTCCGTGCCCAAAGGTATTCGCCCCAAAATCTGGCGCCCCTTTCGGTTTTTTTTTTATATTAATACTTGAGCAAGTTACAACTCTCGGGGGGGCCTCTTTGCTCAATTGCTCGTAAGCACACTGAATCAAAAGAGTGGCCTTGGGTTCTAATTTCTAGGCCCTTGTCCTTCAAAATCAAAAGCGATTACATGAAAAGCTGCTAACTCAAAAGCAACCATCGTGAATCGCGGAATCCAGTACCGCCCTCTACTGCGTACAGGCCGGTTATATAGTTCCATCGACGGGATGTCAGGTGCAACGGAAGTGTTTGATTTTGCTCGGATCTAGTATTCCGCACACAAACACAAGGTTACTTTAATTCACTTGAAAGAACTGAACTGAACGAGAGAGAGACACACACACACAGAGAGAGAGAGAGAGAGAGAGAGAGAGAGACGACATCGAATGTCGGGTCCCAAACCCTCAAGGGCCCCCTTGCTCTATTGCGAGAGCAAGTACTTTCTTTATTCTTGCACAATGCTGATACAATGACTGAATGTTGAGATGCTAATGCTAATGGGTACTAATGCTACTGATGCTGGGTACTACTGAGATACTTAAGGGTACTGCACATACTGAGGTACTGATGAGTATTGAGGGGTACAGCGGGGTGTTGAGGTACTGATGGGTACTGTGGTGTGTTGAGGGGTACTAAGGTATTGATGGGTTCTATGTCGACGATGATGACGACGAGGGTACTGATGGGTTTTGCGGGGTGTTGCAGGTATTGATGGGCATTAAGAGTCCTTATTCTGAGCTAGGTAGGGACCAAGCCAGAGCACAAGGGGTACTTGATGT
The DNA here is from genome assembly GCF_014529385.1 of Adiantum capillus-veneris. Lineage (NCBI taxonomy): Eukaryota > Viridiplantae > Streptophyta > Polypodiopsida > Polypodiales > Pteridaceae > Adiantum > Adiantum capillus-veneris. The sequence continues at coordinate 127,167,685 of NC_140938.1, read as the reverse complement.
TGGGGTACTATGTCGACGACGATGATGATGAGGACGACAAGGATATGGCTGATTGCTGTAACTGCTAGCAATGTCGATGGCTTGAATCTGCAACCATGACGAGGCTAAGGGCTGAATGCTATCGCCAAGGACGACGACGGCTGAAATCTGCTGGCTGTTCTGGCTGAAAACGCTGATGATCAAGGCTGAAAACGCTCATGGAGAGATGAGAAAACGCTGGCTGATCTGGGCTGAAAACCCCAGGTGAGGCTGAGAGGGTTGCCGGTCTCCTCCTCCTCCTGCTTCTTGCTTTCCAAGTGCTGCATAGGGCTCCCCAATAATGCTTTGAGCTGCTTCATGTGCCTCTCCATTTAGAGCACGTTCAATGTGTGTGCCTTTATAGCCTCCAAAGGCTGGGTCGAGCAGTCATAAGTCCAACCCCACAACCAGGGAATATGAAGGGTCATTTTAATAATAAAATGTGCACACAAGAGGCAGTTCACACGCGGTAATGCCTATGTGCTGAAATGCTATACTGTGCAAGAGAGGGTACAACCTGCTAAAGGATCACAAAATTGTGAAGCTAGGTCCTAACCTAATGACTCATGCTAAACTGTAGAAGAAGCATGTCCACGTAGCACAAGTGAAGTGCGCACGTGACACGGAATAGCCATTTTTTCTTCAAAAAGTGCAGCGTGGATTGTTGTGAGTGAAAGCAACACAAAGCTTGTCAATATGGCAAAGAAAGAGAGACCAAGTACCTGAAGAAGGATCTTCCTCACAAGGCACAAAAAAAGTTCCTTCAACTCTTCAAGAAGAGGACTGTAGCAAGGCTACAGTGTCACAGGCACGGGACAGAGTTAGTTACAGTTGGCCTGGAGTCGACAACAGGACGGACTTTCGTCTAGGCAATGACACGTGGCAAGGACATAGGTGGTGGTCTAGTGGACACCGTGGCCAAATCACCACCACCACAGTTGGAGATAGACTTAGCTGGACTGGATATTTTGTGAGCCATTGGTGGCTCTTTATGGTTGTATGTATCCGTAGTTGTTTGGAGTCATTATCATTGTATGGTCGAGCGTCTTGAGTCTAGCGTTTGGAGTTCAGGCACAGCACGTCTGCACCATCCCTGCACATTTGAGTCTCCACACCCCCATTGTACCCGTGAGTTCTGAGCTTGGAGTTGAGTGTGTTGCCATGCCAGAGTCTGGTTCAGTTGAGTTAGTCGAGTCCCATGTTGTTCAGGTTCTACTGTTGAGTCGCTGTGTTTGCTCTGTTGTTCATCGTTTTCAGTGTTTTCATTCTGTTGGAGTGAGGTTTCACGCACATTGCACTGAGGAACACCCACTATAGAGAACACGACACATTATCTCCACTATAGGTGCTCTCATTTTTGGCACGCCCGGTGGGACCTCAACTAAAGTCTCACTCCGTCGAAAGTGGAGGAGCTACCTGGTTTAAGCTTTCTTGTACTAGTATGTTAGGTTCGACTGGTCTGGGCTTGCTTCAGCTTGGTCTCGTCCAGTTTGCTCTCGACCTGCTTAGTTCTCAACCTACTTGTCTAGTCTCTCGCCCTGGTCTAGTAGTCTCCTAGCTTGGTCTAGTCCTCTCTCGTCCAGGTCTAGCCAAGTGGTCTAGTCACTCGCCCTGGTCTAGTGGAGTCTGGATCAGTGTTCAATAAGTTAAAGGTTTTCGTGCCCAAAGCTTGGGTGGGCTTCTGGTTACTCCATGACCCATACAAGGCAGTCAAAAGAGCAACAAAGGCACTACTAAGTCCTCTAAAGTACTACCATAGAAAGCGTCAACCCTTTGTGCCACGTAGAAGTCCACCAGCCCAATTACCCCTATCTTCCCACGCACCTACCTCCATTCCCTCAACCAATTCTACACCTCCCCGGTCACCCTCCCCAGTAAAGTTCTCGCCCACTGTGTTACAGCAAGCACTTGAGCAACAGGCTACTACACAGACGACCATAGAGGAGCTCACAAGCGTTCTGGCTAAGGTGAACATCAAGTTTCCAACTTTCAAAGGTCTCTCCACAGAGGATGCTGACGACCATGCCCGGAGATTTGTTTCTCTATGCAAGGGTCGTGGCCTCAACCGAGAAGACGCCTACCTAGTACTCTTCCCATCCACCTTGGATGGCTTAGTAGATAAATGGTATAGTCAGTTTGCAGAAAACCACTTTACGACTTGGGCCACATTAAGACAACAGTTTTGTGAAGCTTTCAGACCAGGGGACTTCCAAGAGAAGGTTCTGGATGAGTTGGCCAACCTGATGCTCTAGCCCAAAGAGACTTTTGCAGAACTCATGACCAGAACAAAGTCTCTAGTAGCCAAGCTTCCTCAGCAACCAAGTGAAATTATGGTCAAGAAGTGGGCAGAGAAGGCTCTTCCTAAGACTTCTCAGCAAAAACTCAGAGAGAGTCTCTGATCGGAAGCCACTCTGGAGGAGTTTGTTGCTACTGCCACTAGGATAGAGGGGGCAAGGCAGTTGTTCACCAACTCTCCTCAGGTAGAGACTGCCTCTGTACTCTTGGAAAGTCCATCTGACCCCTTGACTTCTTTACGTTGGGAACTAGACACACTAAAGTTACAACGAGCTCTTCAAGAGGAGAGGTCCTTCTCTCTTAGACAGGAGAAGCCTCCACATCACGAGGCTTTGGAACATATCAAGCGCGAGCTAGAAGAGCTCAGGTCTCAGCAGAGACTAAGGCTATGATCTGGTGTAGCTCATGCCGCTCTCCAGGGCACCCTCCACATGAATGCCCCTTCGGGCATATTGCCACTTCTGTGAAAATTCTGGACATGAGGACAAGGATTGCTCTTACCTAAAGGGAGTGCGACAAATACAGCGAAGTCTCGTTCCTACTCCCCAACAAGGGTTAGCACCTGCATCCAACATGCTTTCCCCCTATGTACATTCAAACTGCATGCAACCCTTGCTGAATACGCCTCCTCTGCAAGGTATGCCAACCACTTTTCCGTCTCAAAGTTTTTATCATGCCAATGCTCCCTCAGCCCCTCAGAGCTTCTACACTTCACCCTCCACCTCCATCCAACAAGAGCAGAAACCACCTCGTCCCCCGTTTCGTCCATCCAATCAGCCCATTTTATGCTACACGTGCGGAGAATATGGGTATTACCAAAGCAAATGTTCTTTACTTGAAGGGTCTCTACCTTGCGATCATTGCCTTGAGGCTAAGGACCACTACAATAAGGATTGTCCCAAGCAAAGGGTTCAAACCCAAGTCCGAACCAACAAACATTTCCGAATCTCACCCTAATAGCACTAAGCACCATCTCTCAGCCGTCTCCTGCTACTCATGCGGTAATCCCTAAGGATAGGCCACAGTAAGTGGAGGAGCCTGCTGGCGTCCTCACTCGGGCACAAAGAGCAGCTCTTGGTCTCGGCCTTCCAAAAGGTCCATCTCCACAACCTCTACCTGGCCCAACTGACGAGCAGTTCACTGGTGCTAAGAGCCGACCAACTGCCATGCTATCCGATATTGATGGGGCTTTCTTGGAAGCAGTGGCTGACTTGCAACAGATCAACGTACCAAAGTAAGGCCAGATGAAGGAGCCAAGCCTACAGCAGAAGCCATTTTGAAGAATACCGTTCAGCAAGTGTCACTTTATGACATGCTCCGGCTCGATGCAAATCTAAGAAGTGACACCCTTACAGTCATTCAGTCTCTGTACCCGGGTGCAGGGCCTAGTGGCGGACACCTCCCCGTACAGCCCTCACAGTCCTACATGATTTCCTATCCTGCCGTGTAAGGTGCAGCGGAATGAATGTTTGAACTTTGCTCAAGATGAGTGCTCCGAACTGTGCTCAAGGTTCCTTTGTCTTATGGAAGGGAGAGCCTTCCGTTCCTTTAGTGAGAGAGTGCAATGGAGACAAACAAAGTGAATGGACACTGTGAATGGAAATGGATGAGACTGAGAGATAGAGAAGAGAATACGACACTAGAGACGTTGTAAAACCCTCCTCCAAGGGCCCCACTCTCTATGGCGAGAGCGGTCTACTTATGATTGCACAAATCTCTACAATGCTTGGACTTGCCGACGATGTCGACGACGATGAGGACGACGACGAGACGGCTGAAATCTGAAAATGCTAAGGGGCTGAAATCTGCAAATCTTTATCTACTGAATTCTGACTCTATGTCGGTGACGATGTTGATGGCGACGATGCGACGACGACGCGCTGAAAACGCAGATGCTGAAATCTGCGCTTTCCGGGCTGAAATTGTAAACCTTGCGGAAACTGACCGTGCGGCGAGGAACTGTTGCGGGAAGGTGAGATCTGCGAGGTTCGGGGGTTCTACTGCGAATACTGACTACTGAAAACTGAAAACGCTGATGCTTAATGAGGTTCCGTCACGAAGATCTACAAAAATGCTGAGTTGTCTTGCAGATGCAAAAACGCTAGGGTTGAAAATTGTCCTGCTGTGGAAATCTGCTAACGCTAGGGCTGATCTGCTTCTTGCTCTCGCCAGGAATCTTCAAGATCCAAAAACACAGATCCAAAAACGCTGGCTGATCTGGTCCAAAACGCTAGGTTGATGCTGTGGAGCAAAAACGCTAGGCCTCTTGGGGGTTCTACTGAGAAGTTGCATGTTGAGCGTGTGCTCCTGCTGCCTCTTCTGCCAGAAAGTGCTAGCTCTGGTTTGCTTATATACAAACTTAGCAAAATTGCCCTACCTACTTTCCAACAAAAGTCACTCAAAAATAATAAGTGAAAAAATGTCAAAATAGGGAAAATAGGCTAAATGCACTAGAAAATTCCCCTGAAGCATTCTGATGGATTCTGATGGGAATGCTTATGATCATGCTGTGTGCAACCAGAGAATATGCATCTAATCTAAGTGTCTGGACATGCACGGTCTGCGAACAGACTCACAAAAGTGCCGGATCACTTCCTATTCTAGACTGACTTGACTGAACTGAACCCTGATCATGCTGTAGCTTGTCCACGGACACATAGGGTTGGATGTGTCACGTGACATCCCCTCCTTTTCAAAGTGAGGTACTGGTACCGAACTGTATGGCGTCGAGGGAGATCACCAATAGCATCCGGAATCCTGGAAGGGACTCTTCGGCGGCCCACTCTGATGTGTGGGTCGTGCGGTACTTGAACTTCATAAAGGTCTGCAATGCTTGCTTCTTTGAGCCGCGCCGAAAGCGACACAATGTCTTCGGTGGCTCCTTCGACGCTTCAACTTCGTCTAGAGTCATGCTTCTTTCTTCTTCAAGAATCTCCATGGCTCAAAACTCCTGAAACCACTTCCAACACAAAAACATGAACATACCTATTCCATGTAAAGTGAGTGGAGAAAATCTTGTCTTCCTAAAAGACTGTGCATGAAATGTAGATGAACAAATAGACAGAGTGCCAAACTGTTCACCACACACACGCAAACAATGAGATCGACTCTTGTCTTGCTGATCTAAATCAATCAACTGTGGCAAATCACAACGGAAATGCCCATGCTTGATACTCATACTTTCTTGTGCTCTTTCTACAACTGTGTCGTGCCGAGGAAGAGATATGGAATGTGAATTCCTTGAATGCATACTTTTCAGCTTTTCATGAGAAATCCGCATACATCCGTACTCATTCATGAGTGAATCGTGCTCAACGTACAATATGGCATGCCTATGAAAAGGGATCACATAAAGACGCTGACTAAAATACAGGAAACAATCACGAATGAAACACTCGAATAATGCGTGCTGACTAATCATTCGAGCACATAGTACTTTCTGTGGGGGTTCTTTGGACCTAGGCGCAAGAGCCAAGATCGGTTCTTCGTGTTTAATCGAATCTTCTTGTGGGGGTTCTGTGGACCTTGACTCGAGAGCCAAGATCGGTTCTTCGTGAAGGGATGCTTTGGACCTAGGCTTGAGAGCCAAGATCGATCCTTTGTGATTGATCGAATCTACAACGAGGTTAGCTTCGCTAGAAAAAGCATCAACTAACTCATCATCCTTGTGAACAATCACGTCATCTTCATGCAAATCATCATGCTTGTGAGAAATCACATCTTGATCATGCAAATCATCATGCTTGTCATTGTCATTCAAATCATCATGCTTATCATTGTCATTCAAATCATCATCATGCAAATCCTGTGAGTCATTCAAATCATCATTCAAATCATGTGTGTCTTGCTTGGGAGAAGAAGGGAGTGAGAGAGACTCCTTTTCCTAATTCTGTGCAAAGTACGCCTGCACTTGAGAAAAAAGTCGCCACAACTCTTTCATGTGTTGGTCGCCCTTCTCTTGTCTTGCTTTGTTCTCGCGATCATATTCTGCTTGTCTTTCGTTGTTCTCACGATCAAATTTGGCTTGACTTTCTTTGTTCTCACGATCCAATTTGGCTTGACTTTCTTTGGCTTCCAAGTCCTACTTACGCTCTATGGCTGCCACGCTTTCTTCGTAGTCACGATCTATGGCTGCCATGCTTTCTTCGTAGGCCTTTCTTTCTGCTTTTCGTGCTTCGCGTTCTAACTTCATGTCCATCACCATCTTGTCAAAAGCCTCCATAGGAGTTAGTGCAATCCTTGGCGCACATGGGGAAGGGGGAGGGTCGGAAAAACCTCCTAGTGGGGAAAATTCTTCTTCGCCTCTCTCATGCTCATCACCTCCAAGCGAAGTATCCATTCCGCTTCGAGTGATGACCATCCACTGAAGTGTTGGGTTCTTGTGGGTTCTTGTGGTCTTTGTAACAAACTGCTGACGTGTCAAAGCCTAAAGAATGGAGCCAACTTACAAATGTGGCCGACGGGGCCTAAACTGTCACAAAGTGAGACGTGGTTGCCCGAGAGCAGAAACCCTAACCCTAATTTTTGCCAAAAACCCTAACTATTGAAACCCTAATTTTGGAAACCCTAAACCTAAAACTTGGAAACCCTAATTCTAGAAACCCTAACCCTAATTCTGAAAACCCTAACAGGGAGATTTCCGCGTTTTGCACTGGTTGATGATGTGGCAGGTTGTACGGATTTCCATGAATTACGCTGGCAGCTTTTTGGCTTTGCTTTTGGACCAAAAGGCCAAGGGTCTTTAAATATGAGGTTAGGGATCATTCTCTAGCATGCTTCCTGGAGAAGGTGCAGAGTCTGGAGTACCGGCTTGTACTGTGTTAATGCAATATAAAGAAATACCGAAAGGGGCGCCAAGGTTTGGGACCAATACTCTCTGGGGTGGAATTCCGCCACTCCGTGTCGCGTGTCATCTCTCTCTTTCAGTTCAGTTATTATTGAAGTGCTAAAAGTCTGTTCAGTCTGTTCTTTTCTATTGGCACGTGGTGCCCGTCTTCTGGCAGTCTTGGGTTCTTGAGGGTCTTGAGGTTCTTGGCGGTCTTGAGGTTCTTGGATTCTTGCGGTTCTTGAGGTTCTTGGTTTCTTGAGGGTCTTCTTTTGCTTGCAATCTGAGTTAGAGAAGGATCTTCTCTTCACCCAAGTTCTACTCTTTTCCGCGCGCAGACCCCTTGGCGGCCTTGCGCTCACACCAAGGTTGCTTTTTCCCACCTCACGACGATTGGCCGGCCACTAAGTGCACGGTCCGCTCTCAATGAGTGAAAAGAGGCACAAGGGGAGGCTGGACAAGCCCTTCTTTCCTGGGATTCCTGTCACTCTTCAAAAACACGATTAGGAATCGACACGCCCAAGTGAACTTGAGTTCGTGCGACTGTAGCAAGTAAAAAAAATTATGTGGTTCTTGATGTTCTTTCCTTGAGTGATACAGAACACTGCCAAAGCTCTGATACCAATGTAAGGTGCAGCGGAATGAATGTTTGAACTTTGCTCAAGATGAGTGCTCCGAACTATGCTCAAGGTTCCTTTTTCTTATGAAAAGGAGAGCCTTCCGTTCCTTTAGTGAGAGAGTGCAATGGAGACAAACAAAGTGAATGGACACTGTGAATGGAAATGCATGAGACTGAGAGATAGAGCAGAGAATATGACACCAGAGACGTTGTAAAACCCTTCTCCAAGGGCCCCACTCTCTATGGCGAGAGCGGTCTACTTATGATTGCACAAATCTCTACAATGCTTGGACTTGCCGACGATGTCGACGATGATGAGGACGACAAGGAGACGGCTGAAATCTGAAAATGCTAAGGGGCTGAAATCTGCAAATCTTTTTCTGCTGAATTTTGACTCTATGTCGGTGACGATGTCATTGGCGACGATGCGACGACGACGCGCTGAAAATGCAGATGCTGAAATCTGCACTTTCCGGGCTGAAACTGTAAACCTTGCGGAAACTGACCGTGCGGCAAGGAACTGCTGCGGGAAGTGAGATCTGCGAGGTTCGGGGGTTCTACTGCGGGTACTGACTGCTGAAAACTAAAAACGTTGATGCTTAATGAGGTTCCGTCGCGCAGATCTGCAAAAACGCTGAGTTGTCTTGCAGATGCAAAAACGCTAGGGCTGAAAATTGTCCTGCTGTGGAAATTTGCTACCGTTAGGGCTGATATGCTTCTTGCTATCGCCAGGAATCTGCAAGATCCAAAAACGCTGGCTGATCTGGTCCAAAACGCTAGGTTGATGCTGTGGAGCAAAAATGCTAGGCCTCTTGGGGGTTCTGCTGAGAAGTTGCCTGTTGAGCGTGTGCTCCTACTGCCTCTTCTGCCAAAAAGTGCTAGCTCTGGTTTGCTTATATACAAACTTAGCAAAACTGCCCTACCTACTCTCCAACAAAAGTCACTTAAAAATAATAAGTGAAAAAATGTCAAAAATAGGGAAAATAGGCTAAATGCACTAGAAAATTCCCCTGATGGATTCTGATGGGAATGCTTATGATCATGCTGTGTGCAACCAAAGGATATGCATCTAATTTAAGTGTCTGGACATGCACGGTCTACGAACAGACTCACAAAAGTGCCAGATCACTTCCTATTCTAGACTGACTTGACTGAACTCAACCCTGATCATGCTGTAGCTTGTCCACGGACACATAGGGTTGGATGTGTCACGTGACACGCCGCTCCACTCACCAATTACAGGAGTCCTCGTCTCACTGTATCTATTCTTGGGCGCCAATTCTCCAGTGTCATAGTAGATGGTGGATCTGGCATCAATCTGATGCTGGAGTTCACTATGTTGGCTTTAGGTCTACAGCCTACCCGCCCTGCTGCCTTAACAGTTATATTGGCCGACCAGAGGATAGTCTACCCAGTGGGCATAGTGGACAAGGTGCCTCTGCAAGTACAAGACTTCACCTTTAGCTTGGATTTTGTTGTGGTTTGTCTCCCCCAAGTTGAGGGAGGATTTCCTTTGCTCATCGGTAGACCATGGCTACGGCACACTAAAGCACTTCAAGATTGGGGAAACGACGCCATGTGGATACACACTCTTGGCTCCCCAATGCAGCCAATTCGACTCGAAGTAGGCATGGATCCAATAGTTCATCATACTACATAGTTCTTTGTCAGTGGAGTCCAACCCCGACCTGGAGCAGCCTACCCCACCTAACGGGTCCGACGAAGATCTACTGCAGTGGTTGGAGGCTACCACATCGCTGCCATGCTATGTGGTCTCTATTCGACCCTTCTTGAGAATCCACCCTCTTCCTCTACTCCTCTAGTTGAAACCAGTGAGCCACATCATCCAGAAGCAAGTGTGACACTCACTGAGGACCATGGAAGCCATCAGCCTCGGTGAACCCATAACACACCATAGAAGGGGAAGAAATCTCCTTTGCAAGAGTTCACCAACGTCTGACCTCTCCCCTTAGCCTCCTCTGTGTCCGACTCCCCAACCACGCAAAAACACTCTGATGTGTCTGAGGACGTACCCTTCGAGGAGCTTCCACCAGGATGGTTACAAGAAGAGTATGTTGATTTTCACATCGATCAGACACCAACCCATGATGCCTCAAAGCTCCAAGAGGCGGCTCAATCTTCATATTCTGATGCACCCTCACCAGCTACACCTCCTAACCCGATCAAAGAAGTCAAGCTAGGGGGCCCTGACGACCCTCGGCACATACTCTTAGCCGCTTGGTTATGGGATCATCCCGCACTACTCGATCAGATAATCTCTTTTATGCGCTCCTTTAAAGATGTTTTTGCCTGGTCTTACAAAGATTTGGAAGAAATCCCACCAGAATTGGGTGTCCATATTATCCCTCTGGTTGAAGGGGCTAAGCCAGTCAGAGGCCGAGCTTACAAGCTCAACCCTAAGTATACAGAAGTTGTCAAGACAGAGCTCGAAAAAATGCAAGAAGCAGGGATTATTGACAATTGTACCAGTGGAGCATTCTGAGTGGCTATCATCCATGATCATAGCGCCTAAGAAGCAATCTTGCACTCCTTTAAAGATCTTTTTGCCTGGTCTTACAAAGATTTGGAAGAAATCCCACCAGAATTGGGTGTCCATACTATCCCTCTGGTTGAAGGGGCTAAGCTGATCAAAGGCCGAGCTTACAAGCTCAACCCTAAGTATGCAGAAGTTGTCAAGATAGAGCTCGAAAAAATGCAAGAAGCAGGAATTATTGACAATTGTACCGGTGGAGCACTCTGAGTGGCTATCATCCATGATCATAGCGACTAAGAAGCACTCCAATAAAATCCGTGTGTGCGTCGACTACAGCGCTTTGAACAAGGTAACTATCTTAGATGGTTTCCCAACTCTCTTCATTGAGCGTGTGCTCGAAGGTGTGGCAAGGCACCCTAAGTCTAGAATCTGGCACGACACACGAGAGAATCACTTAAAAATACTTCTCACTTTAATCACAATTCAATTGAGTTGACAAGGCCCGGCGTAAGTTATGTGCCTAAAGAGATTGGCCCCAAAGACTGGCACCTCTTTCGGTATTTATTTTTATATTAATGCTTGAGCAAAGTTACAATGCCCACGGGTCCTCTCTGCTTTGAAGCTCGTCAACAAATCTGAGCAAGAGAGTGGCCCTGGGGTTCAATTTAAAGGCCCTGAGGGCTCTCAAAAGCAGTTACATGAAAATCTTCAAACTTAAAATCACTTGGCCCCAAAAGCTGCCAGCCCTCCACGCGGAAATCCGTACAGCTCTGCCGTAAAACGCAAGGATCCGTACAGCTTGCCACGTCATCAACGCAAAACGCGGAGCATCCGTACAATTGCCACATCATCCGCCTTTTCTCTCTCTCTCTCTCTCTCTCTCTCTCTCTCTCTCTCTCTCTCTCTCTCTCTCTCTCTCTCTCTCTCTCTCTCTCTCTCTCAAGTCTTAAGTGTCCCTAGGGCCCCATCGGACAGGACCCTATGAGTTGGAACAACTTATAACTTTAGGTCTTGTCAGTTGTGTCACAAGACGGGGACCACGTGCCAATAAAAACGAACAGACTTTTAGCACTTCAATAACAACTGAACTGAAAGAGAGAGAGAGAGAGAGAGAGAGAGAGAGAGAGAGAGAGAGACGACATGCAACACGGAGTGGCGGAATTCCACCCCAGAGAGTATTGGCCCCAAACCTTGGCGCCCCTTTCAGTATTTCTTTATATTGCCTTAACACAGTACAAGCCGGTACTCAAGACTCTGTACCTTCTCTAGGAAGCATGCCAGAGAATGAGCCCTTAGCACATATTTAAAGGCCCTAGGCCCCAAAAGCAGTTTACAATGAAAAGCCTTCAAACTCAAAAGCATCTGGTGCAAATGAAATGCCAAAAAGTTGCCAGCGTAAATCACGGAATTTTCGTACAACAGTCAGTGCAAAACGCGGAAATCCGTACAGCCTGCCACGTCAACATGTCAGCGCAATTTTCGGAATTTCCGTACAACTGCCACGTCATCAGCTTTGCGTGAATGTGTGCAAGTCCTGCTTTATTTTAATCCCTTTATGTCACTCGGGCCCCATCGACGAGGTCCCCATAAGTTGGTAGGACGACTTCTTCTGTTACTTGTTCTTCTTAGGGTTTAGGCTCCTCGGCCGGCATCTGTAAGTTGGCTCCATTCTTCAGGTCTTTGAAACGTCAGTAGTTTGTGACATCTCCCCTTCTTGAAAGAGAGTAATCATCCGCGATTACAACATATCTGGAAAACAACTCAAGTTAGCTCAAAAATTTCCGAGGGTCATTCTGAGGGACGATCAATTTGCTCTTTTTGTTAAGGAGTTAGCTTCTCCTTTCAGCTCTTTTGATTAAGGAGTTGGCTTCTCCTTTCGTCCAAATCGGAACTCTTGATATTCCGGCGTAGTAAAATTAGCCATCACACCCAAACCGCACTGACCTTCCACGGGTGTCTTGATGCACTAAAATTACATACCCAGGCAATCTCATCCAATTAGGAATATTCAGTGGTTGGCACATCACAATGCAACACAAATGCTCACATGTGCATGTTACAAGACATAGAAACATACAATTGCCAATGAACACTCCCCCCGCATAACCTAATAGGTCCGGGCTGGGAGATATTCAATGACTCCCTCATCACTCCTCCCGCATAACCTAAAAAGGTCCGGGCCGGGAGATATAGAGGCCTTTTACAACCAAACGCCCCCCAGACCGCAGCCTAAGTCGTTTGGAGGTGCTGAGAGTAACCACTGCTCAGACTTCTTAATACTCCTTCCGCATAACCATCCAGGTCAAGGCCGGGAGTCACAACAACAATTATTTTACAAGCATACAACCAAACGCTTCCTAGGCATCGGCTTGCGTCTTTTGGAGGTTTTCTAGCATACAACAAAACGCTCCCCAGGCATACGCTCCCCAGGCATAGGCCTGCGTCATTCCGAGGTTCAAACAATACCAAAATAGTATTTCTCACTTCTCCACCCGGGAGTAAAATCACCAATCAATGAAACCAGTATTGAAACCAGAGTCAAACATTACAAATCGGCATCAAAACAGGTTCAAAACACATACCATCCATTTCAAACAAGTTCTCAAACAAAATTCAAACTTAAAAAGCAATCTCGACATCGATCGAGCTCGAAAAGTCGCCTGACTTTCCATCCTGAAACCTGCACCAAAAATTAGGGTTAGATTCCTCCCATAAGGTCGTAGCCGACCACAGCATGGTCCATCAACTCTTGGACAGACAGTGTTCCTTGGCGGTGATGGTAGTCCCAAGTCATACAAGACCTCCAAGGTTATCAACAAGAGGCACCTACGGAGAGATGTAAAGAATTTTCAAGTTAGAATCTGCTAGGGTTTCCATGGCAAGCATTTCAGGATACCCCACTCTACCAGAAGTTGCACTCCGAAGGAAGATGTCAGAAACCATATAACTTCGGGCAAAATTTTTCTTGAAAGCTTGCCAAGTACTTGGAGTATGTTGCTTGGTAGCTATCAGCATCTACATGGTACTGTCTCTAAGAAAAAACAGCCGCTCGAAACAAATCTTGGATCCTTCTATTGCAAGTGATCTTAATGGCTTATGCCCTGTAACAGTGTGACATGAAATGTTTCGTGGTTTCGCCCGTTTCGGGGTTTCGAGGTTTTGAAACGTTTTGTTTCAGGGCACAAAAATTATGAAACAGGTTTCGTAGAAATACATTTAAATAAAGATATAAAAATATATATTTATTTATATATGCATACATGCATGTATGGATGTATGGATGTAAGTATGTATCTATGTATGGATGGATGGATAGATTGAAGATTCATGTGTGTGTGTACATACGACTAGTAAACTCGTTTTATTATGTACTCTTATTAGTGTTTATACACATACATATGCATATGTATAAGCACACGTGTATAATAGACATACATACATACATATACATGTGTACATATATACATATATGTACGTATGTATATGTATGTACAATGTGCATAAAAGAGAGGCAATAGTGCAAAGAGAGTACAAAAAAATCTTTTTAAACTATTGAAATTTTAAAAAAATCGCAAATTTTTTTAAAAAAATTGACTTTTTTTTTCGGGCAGTTTCTCGTTTCGTGAGTTTCGCCGAAACGTTTCGTCCGTTTCAGGGTTTCGAGGTTTCATACCTATGAAACGCGTTTTTATGTCACACTCCCCTGTAAGACATTAGCGGTGAAGACGGGAGCGCACCTGATGCGCGATGAAGTAAGGGTGCGAGTGGCTAATGAGTCCGCGGTCGGAGCACGAAGCTAAAATTTCCAATAAGCTCTGGAAGTGCGATCTTGCTCTATCTGCTCTTTGGAAGGACCAGTATGCTTTCAAAAAAGCACACCTAATGCTCTGATACCACTGTCACAAGACGGGCACCACGTGCCAATAGAAAAGAACAGACTGAACAAACTTTTAGCACTTCAATAACAACTAAACTGAAAAAGATAGAGACGACACGTGACACGAAGTGGCGGAATTCCACCCCAGAGAGTATTGGCCCCAACCTTGGCGCCCCTTTCGGTATTTCTTTATATTGCCTCAACACAGTACAAGCCGGTACTCCAGACTCTACACCTTCTCCAGGAAGCATGCCAGCGAATGAGCCCTTAGCACATATTTAAAGGCCCTAGGCCCCAAAAACAGTTTACATTGAAAAGCCTTCAAACTCAAAAGCATCTGGTGCAAAAGCAATGCCAAAAAGCTGCCAACGTAAATCACGGAATTTCCGTACAGCAGTCAGCGCAAAACGCGGAAATCCGTACAGCCTGCCACGTCATCATGTCAGCGCAATTTTCGGAATTTCTGTACAGCTGCCACGTCATCAACTTTACATGAGTGTGTGTGAGTCCTGCTTCATTTTAATCCTTTTATGTCACTGGGGTCCCATTGGATGGGGTCCCCATAAGCTGGTAGAAGTTCTTCTTCTGTTACTTGTTCTTCTTAGGGTTTAGGCCCCTCAACCGGCATCTGTAAGTTGGCTCCATTCCTCAGGTCCTTGACATGTTTGCAGTTTGTGACAAGTTGGACATACCACGTCATAATTTTGTGACAATCTATGATCACGGAGTCTATTGTCTATTGTCTACTGTCACTCTTGGAGCCAGTTGTACTCTTTTGGCATTAAGCTCAGAGCATTCATTGGCTCTTACTGTTGTATCTAATATCATTTGTAATGTCCTTCTATAAATATACATTCCAGTCCCAGTTCTAGTATCACTCTTAGTCTATTGTTTCTATTTCAGTTTAGTCTTTATCTGATCTTGTGTCTGGAGTCAGCTTGCCAGATCTAAACTAACTCACTCTAATAATCCAACCTAGTAGCTGTCAAAAGTGACTAGCTCATTCCACCCTCCACTAGTTGAATTTTCACAGAAATGCGTAGAGTGGGCCTGAGCAAGAGATGGGAAGACCGTTTCACGTTGAGCTTACTAGAGCAGCTGAACGAGGGACTAGAGCAACACCAACTCGCATGCGTTGAGGAACGCTTGAGCCAGCCTCTTACATGGAACCCGTTGATCAGTACACAACAAAGTCACATGGTTGGCAGTAGACCCCATGTCTCATGAGGCCCCATGGCAAAGGGTCCGGTCCGCACCTTGGGAGACTGGTTGCAAATTACAGCACTTGAAGGTTTCAAAGCATCTAGTTGCGCAGCATGAGAGGGATACAAAGCATGTGTCACGACATCATAAAAGCTCTACCAACAGAGTGGCACACACCTCTTGAGACGACAACTCCAAGCTAGATGGGAGCCTTCACTCGCCTTGAGGTCCTCATCGTAGTTAGGGTTTTGCTCATACTCGGGCCTTTGCATGGTCTTTGAGGTTCAGCAAGAGGGTCGCCTCCACAGTGTTACTACTGTGGTACCACAAGTAGCAAAGTGCTGCAGAGTGCTGCTTCCAACGGATTCGAGTTGTGGGCATCAGAGGGAGGACATGTGTGCTTGACCCTGACCAGTCAGATCTTGAGACTCGACATTGGAGGCTATGGGCTTGGGAGAGTCGCCCTCTGTCACGCGCGCAGTGAGACCTTGGGGAGTGGTTTTGGCCGGATCCTTTTGCTTCAGCCGATCACCCAGGGATCCCTGCACGATTGGTGCATCACATATTAGCTGCTCGAAGAGAGGCCCGCCTCCAGCAACAGGTCACTGGCACGAGGTGGGCCTCACAGTTCCTGACAGACTTTTGGGAGAGCTTGTGGGACAGCAGACAGCCAAGGAGTCACCATGTTCCAGTGGCTAATCGCCCATTGAGCGACCGCAGTTGGGAGTCGGCTGGTCTACAGTGGCCATCCGGCGGGCTGTGCCGCTTGTGCCCACCCACATGAGTCACAGAGGCATTGCCTATGGGACTGCCCCATGGCGCAGCAGGTTTGGCTTCGGATTTTACGGCTAATGTCAGCCTTGTCGTCAGCTAGGCAGTGTACTCTTGGGGTGTTGCTGCCTGGTACACCTTGACGAGCACAGCACTTCGTTTTGAGTTGTCTTCAGCTGGCAGGATGATTGAGATACAAGAGGGCTGGCCTACACTCTAGCCTGCCACAAAGCTTATGCCGTGAAGCAGTGATAGAGAGCTATGTTGGGAGCTTATCTATAGCCTGACGCTTTGGTTCATTTGGAGAGTCCACTGCTTCCACATCTTCAAGGCCTGCCCCGTTCCACTGGTGGAGACTATAGGAGATATTTGGCTGCAATTGATCCATACACTTCGAGGACACTTCGAGAGGCTGTAGAGTCCAAAGGTATGCGGGAGCGCCGCAAGGCATTCCTACGACTTTGGCGTCCAGGACCTTTCTACACCATGGTCCATGGGGCTCCTAAATGGCACCACCGGCCACCTATGAATTGTTTTCTCCTCCCATATCCTGATTTAGCCGTATTTGTACCTATCTCATTTTTTCATTGGGAGAGTCTCCCCTCGTGTTGATGTAGGCCCCTCTTGTCCGGGCACTATGTAGCCCGCTGGGCAGTGTTATTAACAATAGAAGGATCTTTTTCTTGGAAAAAAGCAACTCTTAAGTTTTCTTCCCGTTTCCAACCACAGATAGATGGTCAATCAGAAGTCACCAACTGCATAGTTTTGGACTTGCTTCGATGTTATGTATCAGATCACAAAGGTGAATAGGAAAGGTATCTTCCATTGGTGGAATTCGCGTACAGCACAATACATTCTACCACACGTAAAGCTTCTTTTGAAATAGTAGTAGGAGGGAAGAAAATCCCACCTATTTATTGTACAAATGATAAAATATTCCAAGGTGATCACTTCGTGGAGGATTTAGCTTCTTCCTATGCTAACGGCAGAGTCGTTCTTGAAGGCAGCAGATGAACATTGAAGAAAAATGGCATTTAAAGAAGGTGATTCGGTCCTTCTCCGTTTTGAGAAGGCTTGACTCCATAAAATGCACGGCAAAGAGAAGCTTTACCCAAAGCTTAGCATGAGGTCTTATGGACCTTTTCAGATCTTCGAAAAGATCAATGATGTCTCTTTTCATTTGCAACGACCTCCTCAATGGAGAATCCACAACGCTTTTCATGTCGGCCTTTTTCGTCCTTTCCAAGTGTCACAAACTACTGACGTGTCAAGCCACTTAAGAACGGAGCCAACCTGCAAATCCCAACCGAGGAGCCTAAACCCTAAGAAGAAGTAGCAGCAGAAGTTTACCAACTTACAGAGCCTTGCCAAGTGGCCTACTTTTAAAGAAGAGTTCCCACCTACTTTTGAGACCCCGTCCGATGGGGCTCAAGGGACCTAAAGACATTAAATAAAGCAGGACCAACACACACACACAAAAGACTCTTGCGTAGAAGATGATGACGTGGCAGTTGTACGGCACTTCTAGATTTTGTGCCGACATGATGACGTGGTAGCAGTGCGGATTTCCGCGTTTTGCGCTAGCAGGTGTTGACGTAGCAGTGTATGGAGTCCCTTGTTTTGCGTTCGCAGCTTTTGGGCAAGATGCTTTTGAGTTTATAGCTTTTCATGTAAACTACTTTTGAGAGGCCAAGGGCCTTTAAATATGAGCCAAAGGTTCATTCTCTCGCATACTCTCGTAGAGATGCAGAGGATGGAGTACCGGCGTTGTACTGAGTTCAAGCAATATAGAGAACTACCGAAAGGGGCACCGTGTTTTGGGGCCAGTGCTCTCTTGGGGCCACTCCCTCCCCGTCTCATGTGTCGTGCATCTCGTTCACTTCAGTTGTTATTTGAAGTGCTTAAAGTTGTTCAGTCTGTTCTTTTCTGTTGGCACGTGGTGCTCGTCCCCGTTACACCAAGGGGAGATACCCGAGACATGATTGATAATCAACCCGAAGTTGAAGAAATGGAGGAATAGCCTAAAAAATGGAAGACATCCTTCAGCACATGAGGGACCCAAAAGCAACTTGTTCCAAAAGCATCTGATACCAAAAACCTGGCACAAAAAGCACCTGCCACGCAAAAACAGTCCCAGAACTGATCGTACAGATCTGCCACGTCATCAGCCAACGCAATTTACAGACCTGCCTCCCCTGTCATCACTGCGCAGAGTCTGGGTCCTGCTTTCATTATTGCCCAATTCTTCACTTCAGTGGCCCTAAAGGACGCCAGGTTATGCCAAGTCATAAACTTGTGACAATGGTAGCGCACAGAGGGACTACAATAGGGTTCTTGCTAGCATATGGTGGACACTCCTCGGCTTGCCCTCCGTGTGGACATCCTCAAGAAACTACCCTCTCACCCAACAGATTTGGCTCAGGATACTTTGAGTGATGGCATCCCACTTGCCAAAAATGACTCTCACTTAGAGGCAGTTGCATGGTCAGCATGTTCAGGGCCTGCCCTTAGATATGAGATAGAGCAGGACAACCTTGGGATTTGGCTCGTGGCGTTGACATCAACAGTGCCCGATGCTTTACTTCTGGGAGCTGATCAGTAGCCTTGGCCAGTGGTTTGTATGGCGGCCCCACGGCTTTATAGTACTCGAGGGGAAACCCAAGCCTCCAGTAGTGAGAGTGCGTGCTAGCAGGGAGAGTGCATGTTTTTTTGTTGCAGCTAATGGACACGCTCTAAGGCCACCATGACAAGATTCAGGGCAGCTCTGACAATACAGATAAACACCGTTAGGCTTTCATGGAGCTGTTGCAGCCACGGCCGTTCTTGACGATGGGCCAGGGCATTCAGTGGCATTACCATCCACCTCCGTGGCTCTCCTCTCCTCCCATTTCTAAGCCATTGTATATTTTATTTGTTCCTCATGAGAGAGTCTCCCTTCCTTATTCTTGTACCATGTACCCTCTTGATAGGGGAGTTGTAGCCCACTGGGTAGTTTCAAAAGGATCTTTGACACAAAAGAAAAACAATAGTGCAATATCCTTAGACTATATGAACATAGCTCAACACCATACAATGTGGCAATAACAAGTAATACCTCTTAACTCTCTATCGCACGCACCTGCATATTGGGCTGGAGTTTCAACTTTGTTTACAATGTGGATACAGCTGAGTGATTACCACTTTTAATGCAGAAATAGCTGAAAAGTAAGGGGCTCCTGTATACTCTCTGCAACCTCCAACAACTGCAACCTTCCCTAAAGAAAAATAAATGTTAGACACACGGTTACTTAAATGTGACATTGGTATTCTGCCCACAGCATCTAACTGTGCATGCAAGCTTCCTAAAAGAAAGCCCCATAGGCCAACGTCCATATTGAGCAATTAGGTACCATACCAGCTTGGCCCTTGTAACGTGATGCAGAAAGGGGAGGAACCACAGCACGCAGGGCCGGTAAAATCACATCAAGTTTTGAGCTCGCCATGTCCAATTTCATCGGCCCGAACTTTGGAACGTTGTATTAGTACAATGTTTCAAACCAGCCACAAATCAAGGTTGAGAGAGAGAGAAGAAGAAGAAGAAGAAGAGAAATTTTAACGTCGTGGGAAACTATCCCAAGGTCTAACAAGAGGGAAATGGCATAACCAATCTACCACACTTGGGTTGAGAGAGAGAGAGAGAGAGAGAGAGACTATAACAAGCTCTAAATATAGAGAGATAAGGAAGAATAGATGCAGGAGAAACACACGCACAACTACATGAAACTGCTTTCATACATCTCCTTAGTTGACCCCTCATATATTTACCGAGTGGAATCTCTCGTGATCTCTTTGGATAATCATCTATCTATTTGTCAATGTGATTAATAACTCATTAACCGTATCCCTCTTGATGTTTGGTCTCTCTCTTCCTCCCTCTCTAGTAGGTCATTTTTGGTAGGCTATTTTGCCGGTTTTTAATGGGTGAAAATGTAAGTTGCTCTTCACAATGTGCACTAAACTACTCACAAAAGTTAAAAGGTCTTCAAAATTTGATGGGTAATGTGTTTTGCAAAAAAACAACCTTGCTCTTTGTATGCACCAATGAGACTATGTGTATCATATGTCAGCCAAAAGGTTGATACGCCACAACTAGCATAGATTTGAATTGCTTTGCAACAAGTTAAGGGTTCCTTGTTGTGCAACACGGATTTCTTTGTCGTGTTGTTTCACCCACAATCTTATGTGCATAATGACATGCATCAGAGGCAATTGGATATACAATGCCTTCCTTCGGGCAATCTAAAAATGGCCTAAGTATAGCAGTTCTTGGATAATTGTGCCTATAGTAAAACTTAACCCCTTCCAAGCATCATCTACAATGTATTTTCCTAGTGTATGGCTTCTATATGGACATGATGTCATTTGTAAAGGTAGGGTAGAAAAGGGGCTTTACTATTTCTGTTGATATTAGGAGAGACCGTGAACTTGCAAACACTATTTGATTACCTAATTAAGTGGGGTTTCAGCTTTGCCTCTGCAAAAGCACTAACACACAGAAGACATTGTACACCTACTCTCTCTCTCTCTCTCTCTCTCTCTCTCTCTCTCTCTCTCTCTCTCTCTCTCTCTCTCTCTCTCTCTCTCTCTCTCTCTCTCTCTCTCTCTCTCTCTCTCTCTGTGTGTGTGTGTGTGTGTGTGTGAACCCTCACGGACACCCTATCACCTACAACGGACGTCGTATTATTTATTTGGTAGAGTCAGGGACCGGGCTTGTCGTTCCAATAGGCGTGTAGGTGATCGCCGATGAGAGGCGCATCGCTTACCTTATTTTTACAGCAGTTGTGCAATGATCGGCCACTGTGGGCACCCATGTGTGAACAGGCTAAACTCTTATAAAAGGTCCATTTGACCTAAAAATCCTCATTCTCTGAGGTGTAAGCTAAGAAGTGCTCTTGCTCCATCTATGTCTCCTTCTCCTTCTTGTGTGTGTGTGTTTGTATGCTAGAGAGAGAGAGAGAGAGAGAGAGAGAGAGAGAGAGAGAGAGTGTGTGATCGAGCATTGCAGCGACATCGACGGCGGCGAGGCGGTAGAGCACGGCATCGGCGGCATCTCCTTCTTCTTCGGAACACAGGATCCTTCACGACGGCAGCATTGAGAGGTGAGTGACACACCATTATTCTTTGAGCTTGCTAGGATTCTCTAGCTGTGTGTTTGCAGCCTTTCGAGGCTCGCACGCAGTGCACAGGCAAGTTCCCAGCCTTAGAGACGTACAACAAAGCGTACATTTTTTACGCCGCTGCCGGGGACAGCCTTGCTTGAGGAGCACTCAATGCTACCTCTGGAAGTTTTTCTTCCATCTGTTTTCTGTTTATTGTTGAGTTCTGTGAGAACTGTTTAGTGACTATGAAGGGCAGATTAGCATGTTTTTGGCAAATTTTGTTAGTAACTATAAGCTCTGTTAGTGTTGCATTGTACTAGTTTTTGTTAGTTTTGCAAGATCTATATTGTGCAAGTGTTAGTAGAGCTATTAGTGAGTGTAGACAATGAGAAGTAGAGTAGACAGCGAGAAGGAGAGATAATTGTGTGAGTGTGCAATTCTATGTTAGACAATTAATTAATTGTTAATTAGTTGCAAAGAAGTTAGACAGAGCTCCTAGGAGCTGATGTGTGCATGTGGGAGCTCGCCGTCCACACGGCCATATTATCCTCACAAAAAGTTTTTGTTGAAAAAAAAAGTTTAAAAAAAAAGCTCGCGATATTTGGGACTAAAAAGAAATTCGAAAATTAAATTTTAAAAAATATCATTCTAAAAGAAAGGGATCGGATTCTTTCCCCAAGCCCAAGCCCAAGCCCAAGCCCAAGCCCAGGCCTCAGTTCTCTATCTTATGATATACTACTCACACTACCTTATATATAAAGACTAGGATCTCAAGTGAAGGGAGGGCATGTGGAACAAGTTCCTCAAGTCCTCCACCATCACCTTCACTCTCACCCTTTGGACTTACTAATTCTAGCCCTCTCTCCACCTAGGAAAATACTAGTTTTAGGATTATGAGGGTTGTACGTAACCGAATCGCTGACTGTAAAGCACGGCCCGTTCCTCTAGCCAAGACGCTCATTTTGAGCTATCATACGCCATATTCCATGGCTCAATTAAAAAAAGAGACCAAAAATCCAAAAATATAAAAAATTTGGATTGTAAACACCTAAAAAACTAGGTGAGCGGCCTTCACGAGCACTCATCAACACTTCTAGAGTGTTGAGGTCACATGCACCTACGCTCTTATCGTGTGCTAGAGGACGACCATATCAAGAGTGTCTCTGTTTATGCGGGCACTCATTTTCCTTTACCTTAGGCTCTAGGCTCTCAGTGGGAACCCAAGGTAGTACCACTCAGGACCCGCATATTATGTCTAGTGACTCTTCCTTTGACTACGACATCATGGAGGGTTACCCAATGCCTAATCCTGATAGCTCAAGCCAAGACATGCATGCCATGGGCCCATGGTCTAGGCCGAGCGTGCTTAGCCGCTTGAAGGAAACCTTTAGTAGAGTCACTCGCCTCGAACATGGAGCTAACGATGTGAATGAGGGGGGTGGGGAAGTAAATAAACCATTCATGACCAACGTAGACCCCATGCTACTAGAGAGTGTGCACGTTAATACTCCATTCACTGCACCCCCTGACTCTTCAGAGCTATTCCCCTCTGAGGTTATATTACCTGATGGTAGAAGCCTTGCCGAAGTGCAAGAGGTTGAGCGATATATCATTGTGGCTAGGGAAAAGTAAATCGAGAGCTTACGCAAGGCGGAGCAACAAAGAGAGTTAAAAGCGAAAGCCCCTATGTCAATATCCTTGCTAGGAGATCAATCGAGTGCTCCTGAATTATCGACCACTAAGGGTCAACCCATAGAGACCCACATTGCATCTAGTTCAAAGGACACCCCTAGCACCTCAATCCTAGATGGAGCGTTCCTACATGAGAACTAGGAGTACGAACTATAAATGGAAACTATAACCGACCTATACTCAGGTCACACATATCACGTGGGTTAACAACGGGTGCTACTAGTGTAGAGGATCAACAACAAAGAGTTTGTGAGGTCATCCATAGGGTTATTGAGCTAGAGAGACAGAACAAGGGGATCCACATACCTTCAACGGGTCTCGTGAGATTCTTGGATATAGGGAAGGCTAAACAACCAACCTTATCGCAAATGGAGACTCCCTCGTTAAGTCCGATGGATCCTCCATATGTTGTTTTGCCAGGGGTCTCAGTGCAATTTGAGCCCACAAGTGATAGCTTTACCTTTCCAAGTCTAGTTCATCTTTTCCTTTATGACACCACGGCTACCATGCCTACCCCAATGATGGGCATGCCGAGAAACACGCCATGAACCTCATTTGTTAGTAAAGCACCGCTACATGGTAGCTTAATGCCTGCAACAGTACCTACAAGTGTGTACCAATTGTATACACCTATAGGTCCTCGTACTCATGTACTACCTACCCCTCCCATTGTTTCAACAACCTATGCTCCACAACCACAACACCCAAGCTCTTATTTCAATGGGACCATACCAGCTAGCATTAGCATGTGACATCCGACGTCTGCTATGCCTAGGGCCACACATATGAACTTTGGGCCACCACATAGCACAACATCGTACCAAACGTGGAACCCAAGGGCTTCCTATGCACCAAGCCCAATGCCAATACCTACTCCACATATAGTCTCTGGACACGTCTATGGAGCACCTTCAGCCACGGTGCCTACTCACTTAGGTGACTTGGCAACATTTGCTCAAGCTATCAATCAATCTATTGCTGAGAATATGCGTCACACGCCTGATAGAGAGCCTAGAAGTAAGGCACTACAAATAGCCAAGCTCACACAAAAATTTTGTCGATACGGGGATGTGAGAAAGCATATCAAAGTGTTTGAACAAATATGCGATTCTCTAGGAGAACACAATGACATGCATAAGAGTAATGCTTTAAGCCTAACCTTAAGTCGGAAGGCTAGGGATTGGTATATAACCCTAACGGTGGAAGAAAAAACGATTTACCCTACTCTTAGGAGACTATTCTTGAAAGAATACATATGAGAGGGAGTGCTTTGGGGTGTAGCCTCTCAGCTCCAGAAAGCCCAACGAGAGGAAGGAGAGTCGGTGAGAGACTTTATTAGTCGCTTGAAGCATTTGAATTCTCGTTGTAATCCAAATGAGTGCTTCAATAATAATCAATTGCTTGATAGATTCATTAGGGGATTATGACATGAGGATATCTACAATGGCCTAGTCATTAGAGGTATCACCACTTGGGAAGCAATCACCACCAATGAGATCCAATTGGAGGATAATTTAATGATTCAAGGAGAAAGAGTGTCTGTTGAGCCTAAATCTACCAGCTCGCAAGCATCGTGGCATCATCCAATGACCCTAAAGCCTATTGCTAAGGAGTCAAAGATATCTGAGATGACTTTAGCAGATCTCACCAAGGCCATTCAAGAGAGTCTTAGAGACAATCGTGCTCCGCAAAACAATCATATGTAAAGGGAGCAACAATGGTGCTCAGTATGCTATGGTCCGCATAGTACCAGTGAATGCTCTACTTTTAGAGTAAAATTCAATGGGAATTGCAATGCCTATGGGAGGTATGGTCATCAAGCTAAGGATTGCATAGTATTTAAGCGCGTGATGGCCAATAGACCAGCCTTAGCATGGACAGACACACCTCGAGTGCCTGCATTGATGCTGGCCCCACCTCTTGAACAAACGTCACAACACATGGTCCCTAGGGCCCAAAATGTTGTTCAAACAACACCCTTACCACCTCCAGTGCTAGGACCGCAACCACCACATTCGAGAATCATTCTGTGAATCAAGTGACTTGTGAGTCATCTATTGCTTGTTTGGAAGGCTATGAGGAAGATATAGACCCTAATATTGCCTAGGGGATTGATGCGCTTGAAGAAAGTCCACAATATTACATGGAGGACTATTAGGGACAAGTCAAACCTGTCTATCAAGTAGTTGCTCTTACTACAAGAGGCCAAAATATCAATTACACTGCCAAGAGACCACGTAGGGGGTGGGTGCCGTAAAGCATTAGAATTTTTTTAAAATAAAAAATAAAAAATTGCAACTTACTCTGAGCGATGGCGCTTCGGGCAGAGCCGTCGAGAGGGAGAAAGAGAGAGAGAGTCGTCATCGTTGCTTGAAGGCATCTGCCACTGTGATGTGTTTTCCTTAGCTCCCCCTCTCTACTGAGCCTGCATGCACACCGTTTGGTGCCGGCCAAAAACCCACCTTCCTCCCCCCTTAGGGTTGCTGCCCACACTACGGCTTTGGCTTGTAGAGAATGCCTCAGCCCTTGGAGACCATGCCCACGTCTTCAGCTTCGTCGCTTAGTAGGCGGCCATGCTCGCCTCCAATCTCTTAGTTTTGCATGAGCATGTAAGAGTGGCTTCGAAGCGAGAGAGAGGCCATGCCTCATACTGAATTCGAAAGAGAGAGAGAGAGACCTAAAGAGAGAGAGTCCTTCCCCATCCTCCATAGATCTCCCCTCCCTTGAGCTCTAATACCAGTGAAATACCATAGGGAGATAGACATGCCAATAACCACCCAACCATACCCATATATAGGCCCTTGGCCTCTGGCTCTTAGCAATATATATAGCCCATGTACCGCATGTGTATCCGTTGTGAGCGGGATGAAAAAACACACAACGCCTCTATAATGACCCGACACACACTCTTGGGATGATACACACACACACACACACACTATGGGGCACCACTCGGCTTACACAACCCACCTAGCCAAGACAGGAAACACACCGATGGAGTGAGAGGAGAGAGACTACCCATTTATCCACTCCACACAGGATGATATACACACACACACACACCCGAAAAAACTCAGCTCAAAAGAGGAGAATTTTTTATGTTTAGATACAATTGAGCTTGGGCCAACACCAATGGGGCAAATAGCTCACACAATATCGGTAAAATATGCCAGATACAATCACAAATTGGAGTAGAAGCTTCGCTCATAGGAGAAACTTACACAGCCAAAATAGCAAAAAAATAGTGAGGAATTTGGCAAAATAGACAGCGCCATCGCATTCGGAACGGCCCAAAACCCCAGTCTACAATGTCAAAGTGCTCACATCCGACCTCGAATGAGCAGTTTATGGCCAAAACAGGCTCCAAAAACAGCAAAAACACAGTTGCGGTTGTTCCTCCTCTTCTCTCCATGTTTTTTCTGGTCTTCTCTCAGTTTTTTTGGTTCCCACACTTAGCTTTATTAGTTGGGCACCTTTGGCCTTTTAGTTGACCTCAAACGGACCCCGAACAGGCTAAAAAGTGGCCTTGTAGTGAATAGTTGTCACAAATTGGAGTAGAAGCTTCGCTCATAGGAGAAACTTACACAACCAAAAATGCAAAAAAATAGTGAGGAATTTGGCAAAATAGGCAGCGCCATCGCATTCGGAACGGCCCAAAACCCCAGTCTACAATGTCAAAGCAGTTTATGGCCAAAACAGGCTCCAAAAACAGCAAAAACACAGTTGCGGTTGTTCCTCCTCTTCTCTCCATGTTTTTTCTGGTCTTCTCTCAGTTTTTTTGGTTCCCACACTTAGCTTTATTAGTTGGGCACCTTTGGCCTTTTAGTTGACCTCAAACGGACCCCGAACAGGCTAAAAAGTGGCCTTGTAGTGAATAGTTGTCACCCTGCTGCATCCATCCGCACACCTGGCACTCAACTTTTTCCAGTAATTCATCCCACAACCACGTGAAGTGGCCCCCAAATATAGTCCTCATGATAACATTTTTGCATAATTATCACAAGAAAACACCCACGTTGTGTCCGTACTTATCCACGTGCAAATATTGACCGGCCATTTGACCTCCTGACGCCACTAGATGCCATTTGACGCACCTGCTTACCTCATGTCGTTGGCCCGCGGATAGCTTCCTTGAGAAGTTTTACACGCTATCAACTCCTCATTATTATAGAAAAAACACACTGGTAACGGTGATAGTGAAAATCGATGCACTATGTACATGTCCTACATGTACACATGTGGGCCCCACGTAGCCACCTGGCTCTGGAAAATGGGCAATCCTTTATTTGATGCACCATGCTTGTGTATATACATATGAACAATATCTTGCTCCAAAAAACTCTTGACATAATTTGCCCATCCCCTAGCCTGCTAGATCATTCATGATCAGCAACAGCAAAAAGAGATATGAGACTCGCCGCGTCACAAGTCTCCTCATCCCTCACATATATTACTTGCTCCACAGACAGCTCATCTTGCTCCACCATCATTAACCTAGCATGATATAATTTAAGACGCAATCCATTTACCCTTGACTTATGTAGGTTTCCATCCAGGTTAGCCAGCTGATATGTACCATTTGGGAAACACTCCACTACTTTAAAAGGGCCTTCCCACTTACTTGAAACTTCTTTTGGAAGGTGTTGTCCAGCTTACTCTTGTATCGTAAAACCAAGTCATGCTTCTTGATACCCTTACTTTTGACCTTTTCATTTATCTTTGCTAAAGCCTTATCCTGCATCTGTCCATAATGTTCCAATGTACTCATCCTATCCAGCTGAACCTCTTGTAACTGTAAGAGCCTCTCTTTGAATGCATCACTAGGCGGCCCAAGAAACTTCTCTAACATCTTTAGTGCAGGCAACTCTACCTCCACAGGCAATAGTGCTTCCTTTCCATATACCAGATGAAATGGGGTAAACCTTGTACCTGTCTTTACCGAAGTACGGTAAGCCCATAATGCACTAGGCAACTCCAAATCCCAATTCTTTCCTTGGTGCTCTGTCACTTTTGAAAGAATTTGTACCAACTCACCATTGAATCTTTCATTTAAACCATTACACTGCGGGTAATAAGGAGTGGTATGATGGTGCCTAATCTTTATCTTTGCGCGTAAAAAGTCTAGTAGTTTAGCTCTAAATCCTAGCCCCTTGTCCGAAAGAAGTTCCAGTGGCACCCCAAACTTGCAACATATTTCATCATACACAAAGTTTGCCACATCCTTTGCAGTGATCTGTTTTACTGTTATAGCCTCTGCCCATCTAGAGAGATAGTCCACTGCAGTCAAAATATAGCTTTTGCCCCTGCTTGTGATAGGTAACGGGCCTATTGCATCAATCCCCCACTTTTCAAACACATCAAACGACATAATGGTTTTTTGTAACTCTGGCTTCAACACTCTCTTCCCAAATGCTTGACACCTATTGCAAGACCTACACGAATGGTGAACATCCTTGTGCAAACTAGGCCATACATACCCCTCTTGCAAGATCTTATGCAAGGTGATCTTTAAAGCAAAATGTTCGCCACATGCACCTTTATGATTCTCTTCCAACACTCTATAAATCTCCTCCCGCCAAGGTACATGTCTCAACACAAGATCAGCCCCTTTCATGTATAAGACATCACCAATCAATTTGTACCTGGATGCTCTACGCACAAAACCATACTTCTTAGACTTCTGAATGTCCTTCAGAATGATTCCTGTTAGCAAAAACTCCTCTTCTTGAGCCAAACTTTCCCGGCCATGATAAAGCGGTAAATTGGTCCTCAACACAAATAGCTCCCCAATCATGCTTTGAGCTGCTTCATGTGCCTCTCCATGCTTCAAACTTTTTTAACAAGCTAATTCTGAAACACATTTCCTTCAATGAGGTGTTCTTGATCTTCCACACACCCAACACTTGCTTCACAACTAACAAGGCATCACCTTTTATGCTCAACCTTCTAATTCCATGCTTCAAACAAATGTGTAATCCGGCTTCCAACGTAGCATATTCAGCCTCATTGTTACTATGCGCATCCAACTTGAACCCTCTCTTGCATACTAGCTTCCCCTATGGATCATAAAGTGCTATACCCCCTGAAGCTGCATCATGGCTTTTTCTGTATGAGCCATCAAAAAACAACACATGTGCATCACTGATCTGTGGCACTTCTTCAACTACCTTTCTCACCACCTCTTCCTTAACAAGAAGGGGATTCTCCTTGTAGGTCAACAAATTGGCTAGGGTAGCTCTTGTACTGTCTTCCACTAGAAAAGAGAACTCAAACTCTTGTAGCTCAATTACACATTTCTTGACCACATTTGACATGTTAGTGCCATTAATTAACTATGGCAAAAAGGCATTACTCGTCAAGAAAACAAAAGGTCGTGGTAGCAAGTAATGATGAAATCATCGACAAGCAAATATTACACTGGCCATCACTAGCTCTACTTCTGAGAACTTTCTCTCAACTACCAACTTCACTTGGCTTGCACAATACACTGGCCTCATATAATGGCTGCCCTTCCCCTTTTGCAATAGCATGGCTCCAATGGCATCATCCCCTACTGATGGATTTACATAAAACAGTTGCTCCCAATCAAGAGCCTACATGGCTGACAACCCCCCTAACACCTCTTTCACCTCTTGAAACACTTCTTCACACTTGTCATCCCATTGCAATGGATCATGCTTTGCCACTTTTTGTAATGGATAAAGGAGCTGTGAAGACAAAGGAATAAACCGCGCCATGTACTTCACTTTGTGTATAAAGGTTGCCAATTGCTTTGGTGATGGAAGAAGAATAATAGACTTAACCTTGTCTGGCTCAGCCTCAATGCCATTTTCTGACACCATGTGGCCCAATAACTTCACCCTTGGCTGTGCTAGATGACATTTCTTTGGATTTAGTTGTCCTCCAAACTCATGATATCGAGCTAATACCATCTTCAACTTCTCATGGTGTTCAACCCTACTGCTATAGACACAGAAGTCGTCCATAAAAGCTTTAACACAACTACCAATGAATGGTTCCAATACCCAATTTGCTCTCTTTTGATAGAAGGAAGGTCCATTTGACAACCCAAATGGCAATATCGTGTAGCAATAGCAGCCCCATGGCGTAATGAAAGTTGTCTTTGTTCGGTCTTTAAGAGCAATCTTCAACTGAAAATAGCCTGAAAAACCATCACACAGGTTGTACCTCTCATAACCTGCCATTGAATCCAAGATCTGATCGATGAATGGAAGAGGATATGGGTTCTTCTTAGTGGCTGCATTTAAGGGTTTAAAATCTACACAAATCCTCCACTATCCATCCTTCTTTGGACTGACTACTACTGAACTCACCCATTCTGTGGTTTCCAATGGGACTATGAACCCTACCTTCAATAACTTGTCCACCTCTTCCCGCAAGGCTTCCATCTTCTCTTGACCCATCCTTCTTAGCCTTTGCCGCACTGGCTTAGCACCTTCCTTCAGTTCTATATGCATCTCTTCTCCCTTAAACCCTCTAATCTCTTCATATGAATTAATGAACAAATCAGGAAAACTAGCCAACATGTGCAAATATATCTCCTTCTCCATAGCTGAGAGGTCTCCACTGATCATTTGTGTCATCAATTCCTGCTTCTTTGACAATTCAACCTTGGTTTGCATCAGCCCTTCAATCACTTCATAAGGCCCTTCACTTTTATCTTCAACCTCATTTGCAAATGCAACTAAACCAGACTCCTGGATTTCTTTGTCCATCAAAAGAAATGCAACATCAACATCCTCATCACTGCTAGTAGTACTATCACTGTCCTCATCAGACATTGTGGAATAGTCTTCATCACTAAACTCATTTTCATCTTCATAAAGCTCTTCCAATCGTTTCTTTGTGTCTATATTATATAGCTTCTTGGCACCTGTCTTTCCATAGAGGCTAATTGTACCACGTCTTCAATCTTGAACAGCTCCCACTGCACGTAACCATGGTCTGCCCAGTATAATAGGATATGCTCCTAACCCCGCTAGCATTACATGAAAATTAACCACTACCTTTGCATCATATGCCTCCACTTCTAAGCTCTTTACAACACCCAAACATTTTACTTTCTGATGGTTTTCCAATCTAATCCAAAAGCCTGACACCCCAGCCAC
The DNA here is from genome assembly GCF_014529385.1 of Adiantum capillus-veneris. Taxonomy (NCBI): domain Eukaryota; kingdom Viridiplantae; phylum Streptophyta; class Polypodiopsida; order Polypodiales; family Pteridaceae; genus Adiantum; species Adiantum capillus-veneris. The sequence goes on along the minus strand of NC_140938.1, from coordinate 127,136,624 downwards.
TCTAAGACCCATCTTCTCAACACATGAGTGTGTTATGACACATATCTGGGCTCCGCCATCAACATAACCTTGTCCTAGATTTTTTCTTTTATGCCACACGTCTACTATTGGGCAAATGTCAGGTAGCTCGTCCATTGCCAACACCTTCACTCAACGTCTCTCTGGCTCTCTCTCCATTGGGTTAACCATCCTCTTCCACCGTCGCTTTAGCTTAGGCACCATCTCTATAAGCTGCCCAAAAGTAACATCTACCTTCCTGCTGGTCAGATCCTCCTTCAAGTCATAGCTTAATTGCCCATCCCCTAGTGGAAAATCTGAAACATGAAACTTGCGACGAGCCCTTCTTTTCCTCTTGGCCTTCACATCTTCGCCTTCATGGCTCTTTCCCTTCTTCTTACTAGGACTTGGGGCACTTCTTCCTTCCTTGTCCTCTATGGTCCTCTTCCCAATAGGCATCACTAATGTATCCTCTACCTTTGATGCGTTCTCCAAGGTGACTACACTTATCACTTTTGTCTTTCCCTTTTCCTCGTGGGTTAACCCACTTGTTCCTTCTTCTCCCTTAATTTTGATGCCATAATCATTTGACCTAGTTAGCACCTGTCTTGGCAATGGATACATGTCTCCCCCCATCCTTGGTGGCTTATCACATTGCGGACTGATGTGGCCCAACTCTCCGCAATTATAACATATGGGCGTTTGCCTCCAAAACCTACCATTGCTTTGTCCAACACCATTCCTAGGTCTTTCTTCACCTCCTTGTTGATTTGCAAACCTACCTCGCCCTCGATTATTTCCCACTTGACCTAGCATGTTTATGCTGAGATTCTTCATTAAATCTACCACTTGCCTCATGTCCTTCCTTAGCCCATCATCTTGCATTGTTGTAGTGACCACTGCTTGCATAACCTGAGAAGTAACAGAAACCATTGGTTCATGATGAACCCCTGGCATGCGACCTTGCAAAGAATCCATAGGCTGAAATTCAAACCTCATGGGCAAAGACTCTACTCCTAGCTGGCTCATTTTCCTCAGCTTCCACTCTTTGTTCCTTGCTACCTCCAATGTATCTTCATATGTTCTAGGCTTCTTTAGCTCCACTCTCCAATGTATATTCTCCCAAAGACCAGCCAAGAACCTATCCTTCTTAAGGTGTCAGGTTGGGGTACTTGTGGTGCTAAGGCTTTGCACATCCGCTCCCATGCCAATGAAAACTTACGTTGTCGAGAAATTTGCGGTCTTGCCAGGAAAGCACCGGGCTTATGGCTGTGAGAGTTTGTGAGAGAACTCAACAAAAACTATATGAAGGAGTTAAACCATAGATGCCATGAAGACTAGGGTTTGGAAAGAAGTGCAATCAAAGAAGACTCACTCTTTCTCTCTTGCATTCACACACACAAAGAAAGAACGCAAAAGAGAATGTCAAAACAGTACGAAGATGAAAACATCAAGGCTATGGTCATATCGTATCATGGGTAATATGAAAGGGTTAATGGATGAGTTAATGGCATTCAATCTTGGCTGACCAAATAGGCTACGAATTGTTCTTTGGAATTGTAGTTTTGTGCTTACCATAATATATATATTTTGTCTAGTGATTGGGATTAATTGTGTGTACAAATCCTCTTGGTTCATAGCAGGATAACTACGCTTACATCAAAAGAAAAATTGTAGTCTATGAGAGGTAGTATGATGGGATCCGGTGATAGAAGTATTTCATTGAGCCTTTCAGGGCCAAAGAGAAACACTATACGTTGTTGAAAGTGTATTTTACGGCTAATCCATACGTTAATTCTAATAGATTGTACAGAGTGAAAGCGATAGAAATGATCATCATGTGAGTTATTCATCTAGGATAGTATGTGAGAAATGTAGATATAAGAGAAGTGAAGAGATGAGAATTTTCCCTCCCAAGCCCTATTCTTGCCTGTAGACAATAAGGATACTGCGGGGAGAGATGTACCTGTAGCAAGAGAACCTAGAGAGGATGAATTACTAAGAATGAGAGAGATAGGTTTGGTTAAGGAGATGAGATTAGATACATATATATATGTTGGATTAGAGATGAAAATGAAAACAACAAGAAATCAAGAAAACATCAATGTAGAACACATCTTACTTGAAACCCTTCGGCACCATTATTGATGGGAGAGAGAAGAAGAGGGGAGAATTCAACGTTGATTGATACGCCAAGTACAACACCTTCTTTGATTAGAGTTGATCTTCCAAGGATAGCGTACAAGAATGGCTAGTTTTCCTCTAGGGGAAAGTGTAGGCTTGGGCTTATGTTAATGGCTAAGTACAATTAGGCATTACTACTCACTCCCTCGAGAATTCCTCTCATCAATGGCTTGAATACTTGAGCTCCTTCCAAGGAAGAAGAGGTCCCCTTTTATAGGTGAAGGGAACCCCCAAGGGTTTACACAAGAAGAGAGAAGCCAGTGTGAACAGGAATTGGAAAAGTTGGAAATGAGCTGTTCCTGCATGATGTGGGCAGACTAGGGTCCAGTATTTTGATCATATCTCCTCAACCGTGGCTCCAAATAAAAAAGTAAAAATATGAGCAAAAACTTCAGCTCATTATCTACGATTTTCATTTTAAAATCGTTTTCCAATTCGGATTGGAACCTTGTGTAAAAAATTCATTAAAATAGGGTCCATTTATGGCAGCAAAAGTCTTCATGTGGTCTCCTTAGCTTAGACTTTCATTTAATTCCAAAGGACACCTCATGCCATATGAAAGCATGAAATTGCTCCTTGACAAAGTTTTGTAATCATGCTTGCAATAATGCATTTAAATAAGTGTATCTTTGAAATCATGCCACCTAGTGTCCCACTAGGATTTGATTCTCTCCTAGTAGCTATTTAAAAAAAAATATAAGAAAAATATAAAAAATATATAGAATATATATATATTGGAGTTTACCCTAGATATAGGATCTAGCTAGGGTGTGAGATGATAATGAAATAGTAGAAATAAAGAATCAATGCTTTTTGCTCCAAGTTAAAGAGGCGGAGCTATTGATGCTTTTCCCATAGTATTTTCTGATGGTAAAGTAAGGATATGTTACCCTTGAGAAAAATAATAGGATGAGATAGAAGGCTTATTATTATACTTAAATATGCATATGTACACTATAGGAAATATAATTATGTATCTAAAAAAATACAAGATAGATCTTGCAGCATGCGTTCCCACTATGTACATGTCACAACACGACAACGTATGTATGAATCTACTGGCTCACCTTCCTTTTGCACCAATCCCTGTACTTCTTGCCACACTTTGTGAGGATCTTCTATCTTCACAAACTCCACTTCCAATCCATGCCTTAGATTGTCCCAACTCAATCTTACAGGTGGATCCGCTGCATGCAACTCCTCTTCAAATGCTTTGGACCAAACTCGTGCATCACTCTTCAAACAGATTTGGAGAAGACGTAACATCTGCGTCGGGTCATGAATCTGGTTGCTGATGCAGGAAACCTCTATCTTTTCCAAAAAGTCTTCAACATCTTCATCACTTCTTCCATGAAATTCCTGATAAGAGAAAGCCATGGCTACCCAAGCTACGATGCTTTGAGAACCCCTTCGAACACACGTGCAAGAACCCAAAACTTTTGACTGACCCAATCCCCAGAAACTTCAATGGAGCTCAACATTAGATAAGGACAAACACATGCACATCAAATGAGTTTTCATAGTTAATCATCGGAATTACAACAGGCAAAGGACATTCCAGTCTCTCGTTATCTTCTTGGCCCAAACATAAAGACTATGGGCTGCTAGAAAAAAATCTTCGTGGACACATGAACATTTATCTGGATTCTTTGAGTTAAATGAAAAGGAGTGAATTGAGGGCCATTTTGATCATCCGTTAAACTCAACCATGCAGCTCCCAAGAAAGCACACCTATCTTATCCTCTGGTTTTGCCAAAATTTCAGCAGCATAACAACATAAATGGCTCAAAAGACAAAAAAACCAGCCATCACAATTTGGAAAAAATTTGGCAGAGTTTCCCCAGAAGTAGAGCAGTAAGAGCCCAAAATATAGACTTTATATGTATGCATAAACTGCCAACAATAGAACTCGAGCATCAAGTAAGAATCACTAGTACATAACCTATGGCGAGGTCACGAAAAGGGTGCTCTAGCCGCCTGTATCACCAAAAGGATCTCACATTTGAGAATCCCCCAACTCAATAAAACCTCACGCTATCGGCCCTCTCACGAAGGCTTATGAAAATCTCGTATAGTCAAGTCTCAGAAATGACTATCTTCCAGACCAAGTCTCAGAAATGACTGGGACTGCCAAATAAACCAAGTATGGCTCCACAAAGGCGTACAATGGTAATTTCCACAAGTAACGTACAATACCAGCAGACAATGTGCTCAAATAGGCGCTAAATGATGCATACCCACGATAGCTGCAAGTGACTCCCACTTTCCAGTGTATCACTCTAATCAAGCTACCTGTATCTGTGTGAATCACCAATACCTGTACCTATCCCTGTAACCTGTAATCCGGAATCTCAAAGCTTGAAGCTCAAAGCAGAAGGTACTCGAAGAAAATCCTCCATGGGGGTGCCAAAAGAATGTGAGCGGGATGGAAAAACACATAACGCCTCTATAATGACCCGACACTCACTCTTGGGATGATACACACACACACACACACACTATGGGGCACCACTCGGCTTACACAACCCACCTGGCCGAGACAGGAAACACACCGATGGAGTGAGAGGAGAGAGACTACCCATTTACCCACTCCACACAGGATGATACACACACACACACCCAAAAAAATCAGCTCAAAAGAGGAGAATTTTTTATGTTTAGATACAATTGAGCTTGGGACAACACCAATGGGGCAAATAGCTCACACAGTATGGGTAAAATATGCCAAATACAATCACAAATTGGAGTAGAAGCTTTGCTCATAGGAGAAACTTACACAGCCAAAACAACAGAAAAAACAGTGAGGAATTTGGCAAAATGGACAGTGCCATCGCATTTGAAACGGCCCAAAACCCTAGTCTACAATGTCAAAGTGCTCAAATCCGACCTCGGATGAGCAGTTTATGGCCAAAACAAGCTCCAAAAACAGCAAGAACACAGTTGCGGTTGTTCCTCCTCTTCTCTCCACATTTTTTCTGGTCTTCTCTGAGGTTTTTCGGTTCCCGCACTTAGCTTTATTAGTTGGGCACCTTTGGCCTTTTAGTTGACCTCAAACGGACCCCGAACAGGCCAAAAAGTGGCCTCATAGTGCATAGTTGTCACCCTGTTGCATCCATCCGCACACCTGGCATTCAACTTTTTCCAATAATTCATCCCACAACCACGTGAAGTGGCCCCCAAATATAGTACTCATGATAACCTTTTTGCATAATTATCACAAGAAAACACCCACGTTGTGTCCATACTTATCCACGTGCAGATATTGACCCCATTTGACCTCTTGACGCCACTAGATGCCATCTGACGCACCTGAGTACCTTATGTCGTCGGCCCGCGGATAGCTTCCTCGAGAAGTTTTACACGCTATCAACTCCTCATTATTATAGAAAAAACTCACTGGTACCGGTGATAGTGAAAATCGATGCACTATGTACATGTTGTCCTACCTGTACACATGCGGGCCCCACGTAGCCACCTGGCTCTGGAAAATGGGCAATCCTTTATTCGATGCACCATGCTTGTGTATATACATATGCAAAATCTCGTGCTCCAAAAAACTCTTGACACCGTCTGCCATTGGCCAGGGCCATGCCCTCCTATAGTCCTACCCTTGGCATGACAATTAGGAGTACAGTGTCAAATCCTGCTCCAGCATTGACACATGCTAAATCATATTCAATGATGGTGTTGTGAAAGATAGGGTCCCTTATGCAAAGCAGTAGGCCTTGTATGAAAGAGGCTATAACATGTAATCCGTCTGAGTAACCTAGCTACATGAGTTCTTCATGCCAAGTAGCTACGATGTCTTGCATGCAGGAGAATATTAGCTCATTTATCAAGACAAAAGATATTGGTATGCTTGTGAGCCGTCAAGACCATTAGTGTGTGTAGGTAGCTTTCAATGGAGGGATCTAAGGACATCAACTTAACACAAGTATAGAGCATAGATGCTTCAAAAAAGATAGTTCCATTAGGTTGGTAGTCACAACAGAGTGCTTTTTTAGAAGAATTTGTGTGCAAAATATAGAAAGCTCCACAAATGATACTTGCATCCATTATGAGAAAAAGAACAAATTATTACTTCACTCATAGACTGCAGGCGTCATGTAAGTGGGGCACTTGTTATCGATGTAAACACTTGTTATCAATGTCAACTAAATGCTAAACACTTGTGTGTGTGTGTGTGTGTGTGTGTGTTTGTGCACGCGCGAATGCGGACGTGCACGCGTGTGTGTGTGGGGTTGTGTGAAGGTATGTGTGAAGGTAGGGTTAGAAAAGGGGCTTTACTATTTTTGTTGATATTGAGAGAAACCGTGAACTTGCAAGCATTGTTTGATTACATAACTAAGTGGGGTTTTAGCCTTTCCTCTACAAAAGGAATGAAAAACAGACGACGTCGTCCACCTACACAGACTCTCTCTCTCTCTCTCTCTCTCTCTCTCTCTCTCTCAGAGTGTGGATTTTTCCAATGACATTAAAACATCTCTTCTCATGGGTGTGTGCATGTGTGTGTGTGTCTGTGTGTGCACACATGCACTCAAGTGTAGTAGATTTTGGCTATCCTAGCTCCCTCTTGAGTTAAAGAATTGTCAGGTATATCTTTAAAATGTGTGTGGATACATGTGTGCACACGTTGGAGAGGGGGAATGGGGACGACACCCGGCACGACCAGAAATGCCTCTCTATAGCCCACTGTCAACACAGCACCCCAATACACTCGAAAACACCTTCAAAATGACAATCTACACCTAATCCGCTTCACCTGCTCAGTTCCCAAGCGCACACATGCTATCCAGGACCGCAAAAGGAGCCGACACCTCACTGCACCTGCTCTGCCTCCCTCCACACATACACTTACTCTCTCTCTCTCTCTCTCTCTCTCTCTCTCTCTCTCTCTCTCTCTCTCTCTCTCTCTTTGCAATGCACCAACGATCCGGGTGTACACACGCTTCACCGGCATCGCGGCTGGCAACAGACGAGACGACAAAGAGGAAGGGGGATGCGACACAACACCATAAACCAAAAGGGTTGTGCATTAGTGGCTTCCAAGCTCCATTACAATCCTTCTCTGAGCTTCTCTCTCTTCTCCTTTCATGTCCAGTGCAAAAAACTATGAACCCCTTGTTACAAAAAGTTTTGCCCCTATATTGGGCTCGTTTTTTGACTTTTTAGGCATTTTTCATGGTAGGCCGACATGTGGCACTCCCCTTGGGAGGCTCAGCTGGACTTTGACTAGCTTGGTGCTTATCCCAAGGCTTCATACTTCACTCTACACACAAGCACCCTCTAGGGAGCAACGACGGCGCCGTCGTTGCCCCCCTAAGGGTTCACATTGCCTTCAAAAAAGGTTTGGACCGAATTTAGTCCGCAGGAAACGGCCCCCCCATGGGCGGGGTGCCACATCATCACCTTCCTCGCGAGGGCGGAGCCGCCCAAAACCGCCGCAAACTACCACCCGCCGCTTGCAGAGCCACCACAACAGCGCCATGCGCTTAAGGCCATGGCCACGAGTTCACGGAGCTCCAAATGGGCTCCCATCCGCGCATTCTAAAGGGGGAACGCCCTCGCCCTTATACCCCGCCACCGGATGGCCATTGTGCGCATGTGGGTTTACTTCGGTGCCACGTGGCGGCCTCACCTTCCAAAGCCCTCAAGCTCCAAAAAATCTCCCAAGATACACATATAAAAAACCTCTTTTTTGCCTTTTTCTCCTGGCCCCGACTACCTTGTGGGATGATTGAAAACCCGGATTGCCGAGTCGGACCAAGCCTTCACTGAGTTGCCCCCCGGGTCATGCAAACCCCACTACACTATGCTTCTTCTGAGCTCACTACCTGAGGCCACAAAAACCGGAAAAATCATCTGCCCACTTTCTACTGCCACCGGCTACCAACTTCGTCTCATTGTATCTGGCCGACTAAGCCTTCGGTTGACGTGTAGTCGATTCGTGCTAACTCCATACGGTACACCGTATCACCGAGAACTTTGGCGAGGCTCAAAAGATGCCAGATGGCACATCCTCCAATGCGGTTAGGTGGGCTCAGACCCGGCCCCCGGAAACTCTTCCAATGACCATAACTTGCTATCCAGAGCTCCGATTCACAATCTGAGAAGACAGGCATGCTCCATAACTCGAGCACTACACACATATGCACTGACATCAGCCCGGGCCACCTGTCCTCAGCTGCCCTACCCGTCGAGGATCTGCCACACACCCTTTCTTTAAACTGCAATATCTAGAGCCCCGAGACTCCGTTTGACAAGCCGTCTGGACTGGCTTCTAGAGCACACTAAGCACTACCTTTCAGGACACGGTTTTGGCATTTTGGACATCTTGACCTGTCATCTCATCTGGACCATTCCCCATCACTTTTGGCCTAAAAAAACCGCGTCAGGCATACTTTCCCGCTATCCTTTGGCTGCCAAGGGCATCGGCACCTGCCCCAGCCTTCTGCACCGCACTCGATTGCACCCTTTGCCTGGCATAGACCACTGCTTAGCTCTGATCAACTTTAGCTGCACCATCATTGCCCAACCCCCTTGTTGAGCATTCATGCTCAACTAAAAACACACTTTTGAACCTGAAAACTGCAACACTTGATAAGCATGGAATGAAGTAAAAAACCATAGCTGTATGTACATGCTATGTACAGAGTATGTACAAGGTGTCCTCTCTCTTCATAAGCTCCTTCTGTCTAGGTTGGTTGCCCAACCCCCGTAGCTACAATCTGGTGTACATCAGGCACTAACCCCCTGTCAAAGTTTAGCTTGATCCGTACACCATTCACCCTATGCCTCAAATGTTTGCCATTGGCTCTCACCAACTGATAGGTCCCATTGAGAAATGCCTTCTTCACTTTATATGGACCCGTCCACTTCTTCTTGAACTTCTTCTGGAATGTGAAATCCAGGTAGCTTTCGTACTTCATGACCAGATCTCCCTCTTGAATCTCCCTGTTTGGCAAGCTCTTGTTGAACTTCGCCACTCGCTTATCCCTCTGTTTCACATAAAAGTCTGCCGCAGCCTCCCTATCCATCTGTAAAGCCTCCAAACTAGTGATCCGATCCTGCAACATGCCCTATTGAGTGGCACTGACACGCCACATACCCTTCAATGCACCTAGTTGTGCATGCACTGGCAAAACCGCCTCTTTACCATAAACCATATCAAATGGAGTGAAGTTTGTGGCCACCTTCTAGGATGTGCGGTAGGCCCACAAACACTTCTCCAAGTTCACCTCCCACTTTGTCACCTGCTTATAAACATATTTGGTCAACATCGTCACAATCTGCCCATTGGCACTCTCTATCAGACCATCGCACTGCGGGTGATATGGCGAAGAGAAGCGGTGTTGGATACCCAACTTTTCCACTAAAGCCCGCATCAATTTGCTTCGAAATCCTTGGCCTCTGTCAGAAATCAGCACCCATGGAACACCAAACGGCAACAAATGCTGTCAAACACGAACTGAGCTACCACATTTGCATTTACCTCTTTGAGAGCCTTGTCCTCGACCCACCTGGTAAGGTAGTCAATCGCCACTATAATGTATTTTTTACCGCTTGATGACTTCGGGAGTGGACCAATGGCATCCAAACCCCACTTCCCAAAAGCAGCTTGGGCAATGATATCTCCCTGTGATTCGGCTATCAGTCTCCTCTCGCCCATAGTCTGACATTCATGGCAGGTTTTGCACCAATAGTGCACATCACGTGCTATCGACGGCCACCAAAAACCTGCTCTCAAGATTCGAAACAAAACCCGATCTTTACCTTGATGCCCGCTCTCTTCATGGCATTGCTCCAGCACCATTCCTATCTCCTCTTTGTACAACACCCTTCTAAGTACTCCGTGACGCCCGTAATTCATGAGATCTTCACCTATCAGTGTGAATTTGCGGGCCTTTTGCACCACTCTTATCTTTTGCAGCTTGGACAAACCCTCTGAACATTGCCCTGTACTCAAAAAGCCTTCAATCTCCTTTAGAGTCTCTCTACCTACATAAGTGGCTGGAGCCACATATAGACCTGCAACATGTACCTGTACTTTGCTGCTAGCTAGTTGATCCGCCTCTCGATTCTGCTCTCTCCTCACATGCTTGAATTGGACTTCTTCAAAAGACTTCAACATCTTCTTGATGGCAAAGAACCAATGCTTCAAAGAATCGTGCTTTACCTACCATTGGCCTAACAGTTGCTTGACGACTAGCAATGCATCTCCCTTCACCACCAACCTTGAAATGCCGAACTCTATGCACTGCTTTAAACCCAAATGCAGAGCGAGATACTCTGCTTCATTATTGGTGTGGACATCCTCTAAATCATACGCCTTTGAAAATATTGTTTTGCCATGTGGGTTGTGTATCACCACACCTCCTCCTGCTTTCTGCACTACCCTTCGATATGCTCCATCGAACCACATAGTGAAAGCATCTTCCAAGTCGGGTTCCTCCTTAGCTTCATCTCGCACCACTCTTGGATAGGTCGGCAAATCGATAGCTTTGCTGACAAGAATGTCTGCCAGGTGAGACCGACTCGTGTGATCCACCTTAAACTCGAACTCGAAATCCTGTAGCTCCAACACCCACTTCATAATCCTCCTTCCTGGCTTCAAATGTAGCACTACTTCTGGCAAGAAATTGTTAGCCGTTAATACAAAAAACTTACGCACAATCAAATGGACTTTGAACTTTCTGCAAGCGAAGACTAGAGCCATCACCCACTGCTCTGCCTCGGTGTAGGTAGTCTCTCCTGGGCTAATAACCCTGCTCTCGAAGTATATCATCTTGTAGCTTCTCCCTACCTTTTGCAATAGAACTGCTCCAATAGCAACTGTGCCCACTGTCATAGATACATAAAAGTCGTCCTCTCGATTGGGAGGACACACCGCTGGCAACTGGCATAAAATCTCCTCGACTCTATCAAAAGCCTCCTGAGCTTCCCCATCCCATTCATAGCCATGCACTTGCTGAGCCCTCTTTTGAAGCGGATGCACATATTGCGACAGCATCCAAAAGAAACGTGACAAGTACTTCAACTTATGAACAAATGAAGCCAAACCTTGAGCATCTGATGGCGGCTCCATCAACACCAATGCCTTCACCTTCTCAGGATCTGCCTCTATACCGTTTTGCGACACCACATGAACTAACAGCTGCGCTCGAGGCTGTGCTAGCTTGCACTTTTTGGGATTCAACTGGCCTCCTTCTTCATCAAGCCTTTGAAAGCATAGTTGGAGCTTCAATAGGTGCTCCAACCTTGAACTGTAGTAGCCGATATCATCCATGAAGACCCTAATAAAACGGCCCAAGTATGGACCAAATACCCTGTTCATCCAACCTTGGAAGGTAGCGTATGCATTCACCAATCCAAACGGCATCCCGCGGTAAGCAAAACAGCCCCATGGAGATATGAATGTGGTCTTCAGTTGGTCTTCAAGTGCAATCCCTATCTGAAAGTACCCCGAAAATCCATCCATAATCGAGTACCTCTCATGCCCAGCCACCTGGTTTAGGATTTCGTCTTGAAACGGCAAGGGGTAGTGATTCCTCTTAGTCGCGGCATTCAATGGCTTGTAGTCGACACACACTCTCCATTTCCCATTCTTCTTAGGGGTTATGACCACTGGCGAGACCCACTCTGACTCCTTCACAGGATATATGATGCCTGCATCCAATAGTTTATTGATCTCCTGCCAAAGGGATTCTTTTTGAATTTCTCCTAGCCTTCTTAGCTTGTGTGCTTTAGGCTTATACCCCTCCTTAAGAACAATTTTGTGCTCCACTCCCTTTGCACCTCGCAAATGCTTGTACTCCGTTGCAAACAGATTTGGATAGGACTCACACAGTTGAACATAGCTCTCCTTTTCCCCTTTGGTAAGGTCTTCACTTATCATACTCGAAACCTCCTCTATGCTTAAACCATGAGCTTGAGGCTGCATACCTTCTTCTTTAGGTGGAGAGTCATCTATGGTGCCTCCAAACAAATCCGCATCTATCTTCAGCATGTCATTCTCGCTCTCCTCTTCCTCTGTGCTAGTATAGCGTTCCTCATATCCCGTCTCAGTCTCGTACTCATAGCTCGTCGTGTCGCCCTCATCTTTAACTGCCATAGGACGAGAACTGCTCTCTTTGGTCTTCAAATCAAGCACAATTTGTCTGCCTCTCTCTTTGTCAGGCAAAGTGAACACCTTGCTCTCTCAATCCTGCTTTGCACCTATTGCCAACAGCCATGGCCTACCCAAAATGATAGGGTAAGCATTATCCCCTGCTTTCATCACAAAGAAGTCGATCAGACACTCTATGCCCATTACCTTGACCTTCACATCCTGCGCCACACCCAGACACCTGGCTTTAGTATGGTTAGCCATCCTCATGCGCACATTTGACCTGACTACTGCCTTGACTCCCGTCTCTTTTATGGTTGCTTCTATCATGACACAAACCTGTGCTCCACCGTCTATGTAGGCTTGTACCTGCATCCTCTTCTCTATAATCGCATCCACCAATGGGAGAACATGAATGGGGCTACCTACTCTCAAAGCCATGTTTTGCACTGCTTGGACATTTCCCTTAGCTCTTGGCAGCCTGGTGCTAACACTCGTGGACCACTGTCTTCTTAACTTTGGATTTAAAGCTAACAACAGACCAAATGTAATATTTGCCTTTTGATTTTGAACATCACTCACCAGATTGTACTCGGGATAGCCTTGTCCTAGCTGGAAATCCGCTTGCTTGATCTTACGACGCCTCCTTCTTTTGCTATGCTCAGGCTGCTCTCTGCCTTCGTACACCTTCTCTTTACCCTTGCGAGCTCTAGTTTCCCGTTCTACCTCTGTCTCCCTCTCAACTCTTGCCCTCTTATTGGCCAAAACTTCGACATCCTGCTTGTCTACCCCTATGATGTTCACTCTTGACACCTCACCTCCGTTTTGCTGAGCTGGCTGTACAGGATTCTCCACCGCTTGCTCTCTTGGACCATTGTATTGCCCTTGACCTCGACCTCTACCAAAAAGCGGCTACATACCTCCTCTTTCTCTCTGCGGTTGAGGACAATCAGGTGCATAAGGCCCTTCTTCTCCACAATTGTAACACCTACCAGGCAGTGGTCGTGCCCTACCCCTTGCTCCTCTTGGTTGTCCTCTATCCATGACACTGAATCGCAACTCTTGCATCTACTCGGATAAATCTTGCACTGTGCGCACCCAATTTTGCGGTACAACAGCTACACCTCGAATTCCCTGATTTTCTTCATGTCCAGCCTCTCTCGGGCTCTGCAGTTGAACATGGGCCATCGTCTTGTAGCCTGACACGCCCTGCTCTATCTTCTTCTTTATCTTTATGCTCTTCGACCGTGCAATGGCTACCGCACCATTATAATTCTTTGGGCTCTTGAAATCAACTTTTTCTCTCACCTTGGGATGCAGACACGCCATGAATTTGTCTAGCTTGAAGTAATCTCCATTGGCCAATTACATGGTTGCCGCTAACTCTGCCCAACACTCTTCAAAATGACCCAAAAACAAATTGAACTCTTCACTTACATCTTGCTTAAGCGCCTTCAGCTTTGCATCCATTTCGACTGGGGAAGTTGTTGGAATTAGGGTTGCAGAGAAACACACACAGCTTGGAGAAGACGAAGGAAGCTCAAGGCACACAATAGAGAGTGTGTTACTTAGTGTGCAATGGAAAGATAGTTAGCCCTAGAGTGATGGGCGTATATACAATGCACGGGGGAAAAAACCTCCTAAAGAGGGAAAAAATGCCCCGGCGGTCCTAGTGTGTTCACACACATCACTACCACATGTATATGGTAACAAATCCCCCCTGGAGTGATGCGGTGAACGAGAGCTGGCACATGAGTAAAGGGAAGTGCCATGCCCTGAGGACAGGATCTGTCCACAAAGGGGAGTAAGCCCAAAGCTTTGCGGAAAGCTTCAAGCTTCTCACGAGACAATGCCTTTGTGAAAAGATCTGCAAGGTTGTCCTGTGTTGGCACATAAGCCAAGCTGATCTCTCCTGCTGAGAGCCTCTCCCTGACATAGTGGTAATGCACCTCAATGTGCTTTGTGCGAGCATGAAAAACTGGGTTCCTCGCAACTGCCAATGCGCTCTGACTGTCAGTGTAGATAGTGTTGGCAGTGTCCTGTCCAACACCCAAGTCAGCCATAAGGCGGCTGAGCCATACACACTCAACCGTAGCTGTGAAGACTGCCCTGTACTCAGCCTCACAACTCGAAGTGGCCACAGTAGGTTGCTTCTTGCTCAACTATGATATACATGAACTGCCAAGCATGAAACAAAAACCACTTGTGGACACTCGCGTGTCAAAACAACCAGCCCAATCTGAGTCCGGAAAAGCATGTAAGTCTGGCGGCAATGATCCCCCCTTGGGATAAAACAAGCCAAGATGTAAAGTGCCACTAAGGTAGCGGAAAATCCTCTTGACAGCCTGCCAATGCATAGACCCTGGGCTATGCATAAATCTGCTGACCTGCGAGACTGCAAACTGAATATCTGGCCTCGTGTTGCATACATAAATGAGGCAGCCAACAGCAGTTTGGTAAAGAGTGACATCAGCAGGATCGCCAGCATCATGTAGACTCAACTTCAAACCTGTTTCCATGGGAGTGGCAATAGGTTTGCAATCCTCAAGTCCAAACTTACATAGCAATGTCTCTATGTAACTTTTCTGACACAAGGCAATACCACCATCACACTGCTTAAACTGTATACCCAAGTAATGATGCAACAACCCCAAATCTTTCATCTTGAAAGTAGCATTCAAATCAGCAATATGTCTCTCATTTGGTCCAGTGATCAGCAAATCATCAACATAAAGAACCACAATGAGAAATACATCATCCTCACGCTTTACATACAATGTGCTTTCTGTTGGACTGTTACGAAAGCCTCGTTTAACCAAATGAGTGTCAGCTTTCTCATACCAAGCACGAGGAGATTGCTTCAACCCATACAAAGCCTTCTTACATTTGCACACTTTGTCCTCTTGTCCTTTTATGACAAAACCGCGAGGCTGCGTTACATAAACTTCCTCAAATATGTCACCATTCAAGAAAGCAGTAACAATGTCTGATTGATGTACATCCCAACCAAAATGAGCTGCCAATGCACATAGAAAACGCACAGTAGTCATACGACAAGTGGGAGCAAAAGTCTCTTCATAATCTATGCCTTTTTGTTGTGCATAACCCTTTGCAACAAGTCGAGCCTTATGGCGATCGATCTCACCATCCGGCTTGCGTTTCAACTTGTAAACCCACTTCGTACCAATGGCCTTTTTGCCAGGAGGCAAATCACATAAAGTCCATGTGTCATTCTCTATAAGTGCATCATATTCTGATTTCATGGCAGCAATCCAATTTTCTGAATTCTGTGCTTCATCAAAAGACAGAGGCTCCTCAACATCATGTAAACTAGACACAGCCAAAGCATAACAATCTGATGCATAAGATGCATGGCGAGAGCCTGAACGAGTACGACTAGATAAAGGTGCATCCAATTTACTGTCACGCAAAGTGTGCACCAGCCATTTTGGCATACCTCTAGCCTGCTCATTTTCAGCCCTTTCCTCATCAAGTACATCATGTACATCTGCATCAGTAATAGGCTGTTCTAAAACATTTTCAGAAACCCCCATAGGCTGTACATTTTCCTCATTGGAACTTACATTCGTATTTCCACCACTGAAAAGAGGCAACAAAGTGTCATAAATGTCCTGTGAGCTTACATTACTGTCTCTAGTACATGACAGCAAGGGCTGAACAGAGTCTTCCACAAACACTACATCCCGTGAAACCAGAATACGTTTTGTTTGCGGATGATACAACCTGTAACCTTTGCTTTCAGCACTATAACCAACAAAAATACATTTGACAGCCTTATCATCCAATTTTCTGCGCTGCACTTGTGGCACCAAAGCATATGCCAAACAGCCAAAAACACGCATGTGCTCAATAGAAGGTTTTCTATCATGCCATGCTTCATATGGAGTAATAGACTGCAAAGCTTTCGTAGGACACCTGTTAAGTACATAAGTGGCACACATGATGGCCTCAAACCAAAAAGAATGCGGCAAAGCTTGACTTTTGACCATACATCGTGCCATTTCCGTTAGTGACCTGTTTTTCCTCTCAGCAACACCATTTTGCTGAGGTGTATAAGGCACTGTACATTGGTGTTTTATCCCACGACTAGCTAGAAATGCATTAAATTCATGAGACATATACTCCCCCCCTCGATCGGAACGGAGGGTGCCCATAGTACATTTTGAGACATTTTCAGCCATAGCCAAAAATTGTTTGAAGCACATAAAAACTTCGGACTTCGCTTTAAGCGGAAATACCCATGCATGCCTGGAGTAATCATCAATGAAAGTCACGAAGTATAGGTAATTGCCCAAGGACGGAGTTTGCATGGGCCCACAAACATCACTATGCACAAGCTGCAACCTGCATGTGGCCCTAACTGAACCATCCTTTGGAAACTTAGAACGCTGCATTTTACCCAGAATACAGCCTTCACAAACATGTTTGACAGGTGCTTCAAGAGGCGGCAAAGAAGCAACCATATCAGATTTCTGCAAGCGCAGCAAACTGGCAAAATTCAGATGACCAAAACGTGCATGCCAAAGTTTTGCATCTGAAATAGCCCTTGAATCTGCAACAGCATTTGCAAAAATTTGTCCACACTTGTCATACAAAGTGAGCTTATACAGCCCACGGCACAAAAGCCCAGATGCAACAATTTCATCACCAAAACTGAGATCATGAACTGTACATCTGTCATCCACAAATTTGACTACAAGTCCAAGTCTAGCAAGTGCGGATACAGACAAGAGATTCTTCTTGATCCCAGGTACATAAAGTGCATCAACAAGTGTGAAGGAACTGCCATTAGCAGTAGTGAGCACAATCTTTCCAACTCCCTGAACTGGATAAGAGGCGTTGTTGGCACAAGTGACTGAATTCCCATGAGGGACAGACTCGAGAGAGGTAAACAATTCACGATGTGAGGTAATGTGCTTTGTAGCACCACTGTCGAAATACCACACATGTGAATCTGCAGCAACTGACAAGCATGCATCATGGACAGCAGGATTGTAAGTGCACTCTGCGCTAAAAGCCCATTCTGCATCAACATCAGCATCACAATCTCCTTTCACAGAAGACTCAACAATGGCTGCATTTGTAGTGGAACCAGCATTTGCAGTGGAACCACCCTCTTTCTTCTTAGCCTCTTTGGCCTTCAACTTAGGACACGACTTGATCAAGTGATCATTGGCTTTACAATAATGGCAACGCATCTTCTTTTTGCCCTTATCACCAGAATTTCTAGACGAAGTGCTGCCACCAGAAGCATTAGGAACAGAATTTTTGCCACTCACAGCAGAACCATAAGAAGTGGCTGCATTACTGTTACCACCCTTTCTTTGAGAAGCAATAAAAGCCTGTTCAACTGCACGCTGCCTAGTCCTGTTTTTTCTAGGAAGTGACTCTTGCAACAGCAATGTGCATAATGCATCAAACTTGACAACTTCAGGATTTCCTTGGGTCATCAATCTCCAAGTACTAGCAAAAGTCTGGTAGGAATCTGGTAAGGCATCAAGAACAGTCTGCACAAGGGAACTGTCCAAAATGACTTCACCTGTAGAAATGAGTTGCTCATTGATATCCTTGACACTAGCAAGGAAAGTATCCATATCATCTTCCTCATGCATAATCTTCGACTCTAGCTCTTTACGCAGCAAAGCAAGTTTAGCCTCATTGCGGCTTGCATAAAGACCTGCTAGAATATCCCAAGCCTGTTTTGCAGATTTTGCTGAACGGATGTGAGGAATAATGGTGCGCTTAACATACAACACAATCAATGCATGAGCCTGCGCATCCTTAACATCCCAATGAGCTTGTTCTGCCGTAGGCAAAACAACTCTAACAGCTGCAATCCTTGCAGCAAGACCTGCAACATCCTCAACATCGCCTACATCTTCAAAAGCAGGACGTACATCAATGCCCTGCACAATGTTCCAGACACCTTTTGACACAAGAACATGTTGCATCATATAAGCCCACATAGGGTAGTTGTCCCCATCCAACCTGTCCTCAGCAGCAAACATCTTGAACACATCTGTGTTGTTGTTGTCAGCCATGGTAAATGCTGCACCTGATGTGAAAACTGCCCGAAAAAAGGAGAAATGGAGCGGGAACAACTTGTGCTATATAGCACAAACCGTAGAAGACTATAAGGCACCTGTTATGCAGAAAACGGCACTGACAGAAAATCTACACAAAATGACGAAATAGCCTGTGCAGTACTGCCCGTAGTGGAAACGGAGGCCGAAATAAGCCCAAATCAAATTTCTGAGCAGACCAAGCTCTTCGAGATCTCCCAAACTATTTGTCGACCTGCGAACGCTCACCAAAGCTCACTGAAATCGGAGAAAGTGAGCAGGCGTGTGCTGGAGCAGCTGGCGACTAAGCCCGGGAGGACGTGACCTGCTCTGATACCAATTGTTGGAATTAGGGTTGCAGAGAAACACACACAGCTTGGAGAAGACGAAGGAAGCTCAAGGCACACAATAGAGAGTGTGTTACTTAGTGTGCAATGGAAAGATAGTTAGCCCTAGAGTGATGGGCGTATATACAATGCACGGGGGAAAAAACCTCCTAAAGAGGGAAAAAATGCCCCGGCGGTCCTAGTCTGTTCACACACATCACTACCACATGTATATGGTAACATAAGTCTCCTTGCGAAAGTCGTGAAGGAACCTCGCCCGTAGAGCTGGCCATGCTTTCTTCGGCTCACCTTCCAATGCGTCGTACCATGCTTTAGCTCTACCACGCATCACCAAAGGAAAAGTCTGCATCTTGCTATCCTCGTTCGGCATACGCAATGATAGCATGTAGAGCTCAAAATCTGACATCCACTCATCAGGGCTCTCTTCTCCTGTGAAAATTGGTCCATAGCTTCTACCTCCCATGACTTCCAACGCAAAAACCGCTTCTTTTCGATCAACTAGGAGCAATCAGTGTGCTCCTCAGTGGGGGCATCAGAAGATGGAGAGGGGGAATGGGGACGACACCCGGCATGACCAAAAATGCCTCTCTATAGCCCAGGGTCAACACAACACCCCAATCCACTCGAAAACACCTTCAAAATGACAATCTACACCTAATCCGCTTCACCTGCTCAGTTCCCAAGCGCACACACGCTATCCACGACCGCAAAAGGAGCCGACACCTCACTGCACTTGCTCTACCTCCCTCCACACATACACTTACTCTCTCTCTCTCTCTCTCTCTCTCTCTCTCTCTCTCTCTCTCTCTCTCTCTCTCTCTCTCTCTCTCTCTCTCTCTCTTTTTGCAAAGCACCAACGATCCGGGCGTACACACGCTTCACCGGCACAGCGGCTGGCAACAGACAAGACGACAAAGAGGAAGGGGGATGCGACACAGCACCATAAACCAAAAGGGTTGTGCATTAATGGCTTCCAAGCTCCATTACAATCCTTCTTTGAGCTTCTCTCTCTTCTCCTTTCATGTACACTGCAAAAAACTATGAACCCCTTGTTACAAAAAGTTTTGCCCCTATATTGGGCTCGTTTTTTGACTTTTTAGGCATTTTTCATGGTAGGCCGACATGTGGCACTCCCCTTGAGAGGCTCAGCTGGACGTTGACTAGCTTGGTGCTTATCCCGAGGCTTCATACTTCACTCTACACACAAGCACCCTCTAGGGAGCAACGACGGCGCCGTCGTTGCCCCCCTAAGGGTTCACATTGCCTTCAAAAAAGGTTTGGACCAAATTTAGTCCGCGGGAAACGGCCCCCCCATGGGCAGGGTGCCACGTTATCACCTTCCTCGCGAGGACGAAGCCGCCCAAAAACGCCGCAAACTGCCACCCTCCGCTTGCAGAGCCACCACAACAGCGCCATGCGCTTAAGGCCATGGCCACGAACTCACGGAGCTCCAAATGGGCTCCCATCCGTGCATTCTAAAGGGCGAACGCCCTCACCCTTATACCCCGCCACCGGACGGCCACTGTGCGCATGTGGGTTTACTTCGGCGCCACGTGGCGGCCTCACCTTCCAAAGCCCTCAAGTTCCAAAAAATCTCCCAAGATACACATATAAAAAACCTCTTTTTTGCCTTTTTCTCCTGGCCCCGACTACCTTGTGGGATGATTGAAAACCCGGATTGCCGAGTCGGACCAAGCCTTCACTGAGTTGCCCCCCGGGTCATGCAAACCCCACTACACTATGCTTCTTGTGAGCTCGCTACCGAAGGCCACAAAAACCGGTAAAATCATCTGCCGACTTTCTACTGCCACCGGCTACCAACTTCGTCTCATTGTATCTGGCCCACTAAGCATCCGGTTGACGTGCAGTCGATTTGTGCTAACTCCATACGGTACACCCTATCACCGAGAACTTTGGTGAGGCTCAAAAGATGCCAGATGGCATGTCCTCCAATGCGGTGAGGTGGGCTCAGACCCGGCCCCCGGAAAATCTTCCAATGACCATAACTTGCTATCCAGAGCTCCGATTCACAATCCGAGAAGACAGGCATGCTCCATAACTCGAGCGCTACACACATATGCACTGACATCAGCCCGGGGCACCTGTCCTCAGCTGCCCTACCCGTCGGGGATCTGCCACACACCCTTTCTTTAAACTGCAATATCTAGAGCCCCTGGACTCCGTTTGACGAGCCGTCTGGACCGGCTTCTGGAGCACACTAAGCACTACCTTTCAGGACACGGTTTTGGCATTTTGGACATCTTGACCTGTCAGCTCATCTGGACCATTCCCCAGAACTTTTGGCCTAAAAAACCGCGTTAGGCATACTTTCCCGCTATCCTTTGGTTGCCAAGGGCATCGGCACCTGCCCTTGCCTTCTACACCACACTCGATTGCACCCTTTGCCTAGCATAGACCACTACTTAGCTCTGATCAACTTTACCTGCACCAACGTGTTTGTGAATAAGGAGAGGACACTGAGATATATTTTTGGGATTGTTCCTACAACTTTACAACCATTCTAACTTGTGCTCTTCTCCGTGAGTGTCTCTTATGCTCACTCCACGTAACCGTAGACTTGATTGATTGAGCTGGTTTGCAGAAGCATGTTACGTAAAGTGATCCCATGAGTTGTTGTCCTACTATCTCATGTGACAACTCACCTCCTCATAAGTATGAAGATGTAGATTTCTAATTTGAAAAATTTGAAGGTGCAACTTGCATCCCATGAAGCTCCTTCTTGGAGGTAAATATGAGAGAGAGTAATAACAATACAAAGTTACAACCTACATTGTCGGTGAATCATCTACCACATCATGCATGGTGATGGGCCATTGTAGCATTTGTTGTGCTATGGTTGCAAACATAGTACTTGCGAGGATAGTGCACAATGTCCAATGGAACACCCTCTCTCTCTCTCTCTCTCTCTCTCTCAGCTTTGGTGAGTTTTACACATCGCCTTTTCTTGCATGCCTTATCCCAAGGGATTTGCTTTTTGTTGCCATAAAAAACCATAGTATCTACTTGTAGTACAACTTTTGATATCCATCATCATAGACTATAACTATTGGCAATGACATTTACAACCATGAATGCATCCTTATATGCACTTTAGAAGTAGTTGACTTTATGGTGTGGAGAGCTATGAATCTTTTCTCGCAACGCAACTTCGACATGCAAAGAGGGGGGGGGGGAAGAGAGAGAGAGAGAGAGAGAGAGAGAGAGATTGCAATGGAAAAATTGGTCGAAGATAGCGAGCTCAGGGTCTCACACATGGTAACTCCAATCTTCTGAAGGTGCAGTGGGAAGCGTGTGCGAGTGCAAGTGCGAGAGCAGAGATAGAGAGAGAGCTGCTTTGGGTGGAGCGCACAGCAACGTTATCTTGTGTTGCAACTCCTTATTTTGTTGTATTAAAGAATAAATGTATACATGGATTAAGTTAGTAGATGGGTTAGTAGTAAGTGGGATGTCCGGCCAGTTGGCCTGAATCCCAACAAACTCCCACTTGAAGGCCGATGCAGCCCAAGTGACCTGGTATGTACAACCTTGAAGCAATCTAGTGGCTTCAACCTATACCTATCAACTCACTGCAATGTGTAAACCGATCCAAAGCTAAGGCTTTCATCAAAGCATCTGTTGGGTTGTTGTCAGTGTTAACCTTGACCAAATCAATGAGCTTTTTGGCCAAGAAATCTCTCACGAGATGATACCTGACTTCAATGTGTTTTGATTTGGATTGAAACACGCGATTCCTTGCCAATGCAAGAGCACTTTGACTATCACAATATATCACTGGAGTCTCATCAATGCCAAGATTTTTGACCAAGCGAGATAACCGTACAACCTCTTTACTTGCATCCGACAATGCAACGTACTCTGCTTCCATAGTGGAAGACGACATGCAATCTTGAAGACATGACCTCCAAGGCTGCTCCAGGAAATATGAAGACATAGCTAGATGTCAATCTCCTATTTTCGACACAACCTGCATAGTTTGCATCCGCATAACCCACGATGGATGCATCATTGTTCCCAAAGAGCAAACACCTGCTGACCGTACCTTTGAGGTACCTAAGAATGTGCTTCACTACTTCCCAATGCTTGCTGCCAATATTTGCCATTTGCTGGCTAACCACTCCCAGTGCAAAAGCAATGTCTGGTCTTGTGGCCACCATAGCATACATGAGACTGCCCACTATCGAAGAACATGGTACCTTAGCCATTTCAACTCGCTCAGCATCAAATTTGGGTGCATGTTCCTTGCAGAGTTTCAAGAATGCCTGCATTGGGGTACTCAATGCTTTCCCCCCCTGCATATTGAAACGCTGCAAAACTTTCTCAATGTATGTTTCCTGAGATAACTCAAGAATACAATGTTTGCGATCTCTTTTGATTTGCATGCCAAGAAGTGTGTAGCATCCCCCAAATCTTTCATTGCAAAATTATTGCTAAGTGTTTTCTTCAAGTTGGCAATTTCCGCGATGGATTTCCCAGCTATAAGCATGTCATCAACATACAGAACTAGAATGATCATGGAGCCATCATCTAGCTTTCTTGTGTACAAGCAGTGATCCTCTTCGCTCCTTTTATATCCTTGAGACCTCATACATGCATCAAATTTATGATACCACTATCTTGAACCCTGCTTTAAGCCATAAAGTGACTTTTTGAGCTTACATTCTAGCTCCTCACAAGATGCGTTCTCCTGAACAAACCCTTCAGGTTGCTGCATGTAAACATCCTCATCAATATCCCCATGAAGAAATGTTGTCTTCACATCCATTTGGACAAGTTCCATGTCCTCAATCGCTACAAGACCAACTACGGTTCTAAGCGTTGTCATCTTGACCACAGGCGAGAAGATTTCATCAAAATCGACTCCCTTTTGCTATTTGAACCCTTTGGCTACAAGTCTAGCCTTGTACTTTGGATTTGGATCACCTGAGGTAAATTTCTTCTTGTAAACCCATTTGCAAGGTAAAGCTTTCGCATCATTTAGCACTTCTACCAAGTCCCAAGTGTCATTAACTAGAATTGAGTTATACTCAGATTCCATAGCCTGCTCCCACTTCACCACATCATCCGTCATCATGGCTTCTTGGTAGCAGCTTGGCTCACCACAATTCGTCAACATGATGTAATCAAGACCTGGCTTGAAACGTGCAGGTGGCGAGAGACTCTAGTAGACCGTCTCACTCCTTGACCATTGCTATCCTCTCCCTCTGGAGCATTGCTGGTGGAAGATACATCACTAGCCCACTGAGTTGATTTCACTATCTCTGAGGCAACATCCTCAAAAGTGACTCTCCAAATCTCTATTTCCTTGATAGGTTGTTTATGCATCTTCGACTCATTGAAGATCACATTTGAACTACGCTTCACTCGACAAGATTCCGGGTGCATGAGACAATATCCCATCTCTCCATCTGCACCATATTCAATGAAAATACATTTGTGTGACTTTGGCTCTAACTTCTGTCGAAGTTGTTTAGGCACATGAGCATAAGCTTCACAACCAAAAACATGTAGATGGTCATAGTGGGGCTTACGTTTAGACCATAACTCTTCTAGAATCTCATAATTCAATGGTGTACTAGGCGAACGATTTATAATGTGCACTACGGTCAAGACGGCTTCTGCCCAAAAGCCTTGTGTGAGATTTTCCCTAGAAAGCATGGCTGTGACTCTTTCTTGAATCGTACGATTCATGCACTCAACAACTCCATTTTGAGCTGGTGTGTATGATGCAGTAAACTGCCTTTTAATCCCCCGTTTAGCACAAAAATTGTCAAACTCCTTGGAGACATACTCTCCACCATTGTCAGTCTGCAACCTCTTGAGTTTCTTGCCAGACTGATTCTCAACAAGTGCCAAAAAAATTTGGAACACAGGAAGAACTTGATCCTTATGTTTCAAAGGATATGCCCACACTTTCGAGTAGTCATCTATGAATGCCACAAAATAGCTGGACCCCCCTAGAGGTTTGGTTGATATAGGACCACAAACATCACTATGTACTAAATCTGGAGGTTCAGCTCGCTTTTGACCCAATGGTAAATGAACGGACCTAGTCTGTTTGCCATAGATACAATGCTCACAACAGGAAAGTCAACATAAGACTAAACAAGTAAGTAGCCAAAACGAGTCAAAGTTCTCATTCCTTTTTGGCTAATATGACCTAGTCGGTAATGCCACAACTCAATAGACGACAGCTCGAATATAGATATGCAATCATGACCAACATCTGACACATGCATGGAATACAAGGTACCATCCTTTTGACCTCTAAGTACAACAAGATTACCTTTGCGTACTATCCACGAACCATTGCCAAATGTGGTGTTGTAGCCCAAATCATCGAGCTGACCAACAAAATTCAAGCTTTTAGTCAACTTGGACACATGCCTGACATTACATAAAGTAAAGTGCATGCCATTTCTTAGATGAAATTTGACGTTTTCGACACCCTCAATGTCTAGTTCATAAGCATCACCAAGTCTCATTTTTCCACGAGAGTGAATAAGAGAGAACCACTCTCTATGTGGTGTCACATGGAAACTCGCATCAGAATCTACTATCCAATTTTGTGCATACTGTGCTTCTGTAACAAGAGCCTCGACAGGTAGATCTGCTGTGAAGACCAATACGTCAGAGGTAAGTGGCATAACAACTGCTGGAAGAGTCTCTACAATAGGAGCATTTGAAGACTCTAGCACATTGATCTCCTCTAACTTTGCTATGCCCTTGTTTGAATCATCAGACTTAGACGTTTCACCGGATTGTTTATCCTTCTTGCTTTGCTGCCATTTCCTGCAATCCTTATTCACATGCCCTCTTTTATGGCAGTGATAGCACTTGACATTACGCATAGAACCCGAGACTTACTGCGTGAGCCCCCACGTTCCTTGCTTTTGGCATGACTTTGAGTGCAACCCCTCTGTCTATCACTAGCAACATATGCATCACCATCCTTCTTGCCTTCGAGAGATTTCCTGCGAATTTCGTCGGTAAACAGACTCCCAAGGACATCATTGTACACTAGACCGGTACCAGGTACTGAGTTGCTAATCGTAGTACATAACGTATCCCAAGAAGAGGGTAGACTGCATAGCAAGAATATACATTTGATTTCCTCATCAAAGACCAAACCTTGAGTGGTCAACTGAGTGAAAATGATATTGAACTCTTAATGTGAGTCGAAATAGTGCCCTCTTCCTTCATACAAAGGTCAAACAGTTTCTTCATCAAGAAAACCTTATCAGTGGCACTTTTGTTCTCATAACTGGAACACAACTTATCCCATACATATCTATCAGTCCTTTCTCCAACTATAGTAAAGTACACAGATTTGGCCAAATGCAAATGGGGGGTAGATTTGGCCTTAGCATCAAGTTTCTCCCACTCAACATCTATATACTCGCCCTCTCGGAGCTCCATGATAGGATCCAACTGGCCTTTTTGTATAAGAACATCTTGAATCTGCTCTTTCCAGATAGCAAAATTTGTCCCATCAAATTTCCAGATTTTGTAAATATCCTTTTCACCATTAGATGACATGGCTACAAACTAAAGATAATATGACGATAAACACTGGTAATTCTGGGAAAAATTCGGCAGAGTTTTCCCAAAAAATTGACAGAATCTCAATCCAAAACTGTCATAAGAGATCAATAACGCATAAAAAGTAATGCTCTCAAAGCATAAGATAGGCGCATCAACCACTAACTGTGCATAAAAAGTCAAAAGCTGACCCAAGACTGCCAACATGGCGTCAAATGCACTTAGCCCTCTCTATACATTTCCTATGGCGAGGCCACAAAAGGGGTACTCCAGCAACGTGTATCATCAAAAGGATCTCAACATTCGAGAATCCCCCAGCTCAAGAAAACCTCACGCTATCGACCCTCACAAAAGGTTATGTAGACAAGAAACCAGCCCAGTCTCAGAAAGGGCCTCCGAACTGAGTCTCAGAAACGATCGGGACTGCCAGAAACAAGCCAAATCGGCTCCACAAAAGGTACATATGGCAATTTCTGCAACTCAATGTACATCCACTGTCTACAATACTTCAAGGTGTAGTATATGTGCTCAAATAGATGCCAAACAAAATGTGCAAACAGTAAACAAATCCCTGCGGGGAGTAAAACCGCTCTCAAAAGTGGTCAAGCACTATCAAAAGTGCCAAAACAATGCATATGCGCATCAAGTACTCCCACTGAAATCTGTGCTGATGCAAAACACTGCAACTTGTAAGAAATTTGGATGTCCTGTATGTATGCAAGAACTTGTGAGGAGATGGATGCCTGAAAAACCCGAGACAATGTCAATGCCAAAAAGTGCTCCTAATCAGCCGATAAACACCGTCTCAATAGCACATAATAGCCATAAAACGGCTATATACCATCCCAAAATAGTCTCTGAACAACCTGCACCTGTGTCCTGTACCTGTAGCAAAACTGGAGTTGAAAAATACAACTCCTAAAGCGTAGCTTGGATGAAGCTTTCGACTGCACGAACAGCTTCGAAAGGGGGGTAAAACTCCAGGACACCTACTGGGAACGCTCTCAGAACGCTGAATTTGTTGATGCCAAAATCGGAAACCTGTTTGCACTTTTGAAAGTGTGCACGCGCACGGACGCCAAAACGGCAAGCACAAACCCTGCTCTGATACCAGTTGAAGGTGCCACGGGAAGCGTGTGCGAGTGCAAGTGCGACAGCACACACAGAGAGAGAGAGAGAGAGAGAGAGAGAGAGAGAGAGAGAGAGAGAGAGAGAGAGAGAGAGAGAGAGAGAGAGAGAGAGAGAGAGAGAGAGAGAGAGAGAGAGAGAGAGAGAGAGAGAGAGAGAGAGCTGCTTTAGTTGGAGCGCACGGCAACGTTATCCTATTGCAGCTCCTTATTCTGTTGTATTAAAGAATAAGTGTATACATGGGTTAAGTTAGTAGATGGGTTAATAGTAAGTGGGATGTCCGGCGAGTTGGTCTGAATCCCAACATCTTCCACTACAAACACCATGGCACCTCCTAGTATCATATGCAACAGCCAATTAAATCTACACAACAAATGATCCAATTTTAATTATGTTTCTCAATCAATTTAGCCACTTTTATCAATCCTATTGTGGGGTCACCATCGATAGGGAATAAATGAGTACTATACAAAATTCTCATGGTATTCTCATGGATTTGGAGTTTAGATTCTTCCACATTATGCCATGTTTAATTTTGCCCTTGCATTCTTAGCCACTTCTAATGCCCACCATTGATGCCCGTCTGATCCTATTTGTTCATAGTTTTGTGAGGGCTACTCATTTTTTAGAGTTATTCCTAGCAACCACACCCCACCAATAGGCCCTACTCCCCTCCCTTCATCCGGCACTATAGCCTTGGTGAAGCCATTGGCAGTTGTAAATAGTCCTCCATTGGCACTCGGTTTGCCAACACGTGCATCATCGTGCTGCTCTAGGCCTCTTGGGCTCCCATCTCATAGCATCTCTCTACCTGGGTGAGAGGTAGATAGAGAGAGAATGTATGTCTTGAACCTGTTGAGAGAGAGAAAGAGAGAGAGTGAGAGATTCTTTTCTTACATATAGTTTCTTTGAGATTTTGGAGTAATGAGAGTTAAAATGGTGCTTGTTCCAATTGCAACCGATCCTAGGTATAATAAATCTTGCTAGCAGGTTGAGATGTGGTTGATATGCCTCTATACACACACACACACACACACACACACACACACACACACACACACACACACACACACACACACACACACACACACACACACACACACACACACACATGGGGGGGGGGGGGGGGTTAGAGGCATGAGAGTTGAGCAAGCTTCAGTGGGCACGAGCTTCACCATGGGAGATAGTAAGGGGAGAGATATTTTGCATCCTTAATATGGTGGCAACAAACTCAACAAAGAAGGAAGATTGGTTAAAAGCATAGTGGGCATGGGTGGGGATGGCCGAACAATAGACCTTCTTGTTGAAATGAAAAAGGCCTTGTCAATGGATCAAGTTGACGTAGTAGGTGTTGTTGAACCAAGTGTCCAGGGCCATAGTCTAATTCACAACACTTTTGCACTTCCTGTTATGGAAATTGATATTTTATTATATATTGCAGCTGATAGGTGGAAAAAACAAGGTCGAGCTATGGCCTATGCAAAAGGATATTATCACATTTATGTATATTCTATTATTCAAGTGCTCTTAACGAGCTTTGACCATTTATGTCCAATCGGCCAGTTTGTACTCATTTTGAGCATTGAATAAATCTATAAGTAAGTACGTGCAAGAGGAAAATGCTCACTCTTGCACGGGGGGAATTGCACCCAGTGTCTGCGCTATTCTTCTCTCCTCTTCCCTCTTCTCTCTCGCCATGCCGACATAGCACTCCATTCTAAGAGGTACGTCTGCACGTGCTCTCTCACTCTCCCAGGTGCTCTATCTCTCTTTGTTCCCGTATATCGTCGATTATGTGCTCGTAGATGTGTCAGGTATGCAATTTTATCGGTTTTATGGCTTGCAGCGTGTTCCTTTTGGTATTTTGCAGGGCCACCGCGTTCTCCATTTGTAGCGGTGGTATTAAAGCTTGCAAAAACACTCCTGGTAGTGCTAGAAACATGCTCACAATGAGCATGGTGACAAATCAAATCCTACAGCTAAGTTTGCTTACTTTACTTATTTTATTAGCATGATGCTTAGCATGACTGTTTTATTCCCATAAGTGCATAGAATGGTTATGTGATTCAATTAAATAATATTAGCTTGATTAGGAGTTTAAATACAAATTAGGATGGAGCGAAGAATAAGAGAATCTTTTGCATCGAAGAAACAATCTCAAGTGATGAAGAAGAATACTATGAGTAATTTTGTTAAGATCTTAATTAGAGATGCTTTTGATTTCTGTCTCCACTTTGTTGTCTAGTATGGTTCTCTCTTGGAGAAAATATAGCAAAAGTGCATAAATTATTGGCATATCGATACAACTTAGAAGCGTATAAAAATCGTGCAAATAAGCACCATGTGTACATTAGGAATTAGTCAGAGAGACAAAGAAATAAGTATTAAATAGGGGTTTTTGTTGGAGCCGACAACAAGTATGTAGTTCCATGATGTTCGATGGTGGCAATCCTATCGGACAACGACATCTATTTTCGTCATACAATCGGTAATACTAGTGAAGATGCCGAATGCTTTGCATGCAAGGTGATGGTGATGCCATTCCTATGACCTGCCCTCGATCACTGGGCACTCACTAGAGGCGTGTGGCACCAATCTTGACTCCTAGTATTGCGGATGCATGGCGAATGCTTCTTGGAAGCAAAGTGTGGAGGCATGGCAGCAACAGCAGTGGCAACCACCCACATCTATAAGAGTGTGCATGTTTTGGCCACACCTTTTTTTCCCCATGCATCTAGTAACTGGTCTCTCAGTGTTACCTCGTAATTCCACCTCACCTTTCTCGACTTTTGTGTTGCAGTTACCAACCAAAAAAAAATATTTCTTTTTATCTGCAACTTGCGCCGCCACACATAGTTCTCACTCAACTCCCTGTCACCAACCATGGTAGCCTCTCGCATGCAATTTGCAGCCTCTCATGCCCAGCAACTCTCTGATCTCTCACTCATGCTAACTGACAGCAACCATCGGTCATGCATGTGCCTGCCAACCCAAATATAAGGTTGGGGCATCGCCTGCTCCAGTCGCGTGAAACCCTAATTACCAACTGTAGCATGCAAAGAAAATTAAAGTGAGGTGCTAATGTTATTGGCGTTGTTTTTCATTGAGCAACGATCATCGTTGTGCCTGCAAAATTTAAGCACCTCTTACTATAGGATTTCTCTCGGATTTGACAGCCTACACTTCTTTGCCCTACTCATCTTCCTCATCGGCTCCCATGACTGCCTCCTAGCTACTCAACATCACCTCCCTCCCTTGGTCCGGCTTCAACCTCACCTTCCTCTCCTGGTTCCAGTCATGACTTGTAGAGAGAGGGAGCAAGGACCTGAAGAGACGGGCCATGGGCAATGGCGTACATGAAGCTTGAAAGGGAATGCAGACGCCATGGAGTTTTGTTCGACATCTCCCCATTTTCAATGTCTTCACAACAACTTACACCTTGTGAGAGGCAGAAGTGCAAAACAGACCCGATGGCCTCCACACCAAGACTATGCACGATGGCCTCATCATGGGAGGTACACAATAGGGGCACCACCTAGCAAGATATGAGGCTAGGATGCATACATATACACAATCAAACATGCCATGGAAAACAATTTCAAGATCCACGCCCAAGTGTGGATGGGGTGATCGGAAAACAAGATGAGAGGAATGGTGAGTGTGGAGAATGGGTTTGCTACTCGTGCATGTAGTAAGGAAGATAATATGCTCACTTCTCATACCATAGGTGGTGAATCTGCACACCTTACGATGTAAGTAGCAAGGTGATAGGAATATGAGAGGGAGAGAGAGAGAGTGTGTGTATGGTGGCAAATCCACATACCTTAACATAAGAAAAATGAAAAGAACAAGCATAAAACATACTCACAATGAAGTGTATCCCACACAAGGTACGACACCAAGACGGAGTGTGTTCATTGCTTGCAAAAGATGACTACAATAGGTAGCATAGAGAAAGAATTTGATGGCAAGGAATATCACGAGTGTAGCCATCATTCTTCTTCTTGAAATCATGCCCTCATTACAAGTGTGTGGAGATAAGGTGTTCATTTTGTGCATGGTGATGGTGATGGGGTTGTGATTATGTGATTAGGGTTCATGCTACTAGCATGTAGCACGAGGGTGTGTATGTGTAGGTGTGTGGGTATGTGTGTATGGGATAGTGTGCATATGGGGTAGTGTGTGTGTGTGTTTGTGTGTGTAGTGTGTCCCTTGTTTACAAAAGAGGAGGCCTCCTTTTATAGGCCAAGAGAGTGCTTAGGAAAGAGATTATGAGCAAGAGGAGTTATCAGAAAGTAAACTCAATTAGAGGCATTCCCCCAATGAGAGAGTTCCATGTGCCCTGTTTATTCACTAATTTCCTCCTAATTGCCTTCATCATGGCAAGCTTTGTCTCCATGCCGCCTTCTATAGCTTGCATCCAAGAGCTTCCTTATATTATTTGAAAGAATCTTGGTAAAATAAGAGAAAATCAAGCAATAATGGAGAAAAACCTATAAGAAATTGTGTGTGTGGAGTTGGATAATCATGACCTCTTCCCCATGTGGACAGATAGGCTCCACCATTTTGGCTATATCTCCTAAACCATAGCTTCAAAAATTAACAAAAAATAGGAGCAAAAAGATCAGCTCCACACCTACAACTTTGCTGTTGAAAACTTTTTCCAATTCGGAATGAAAAAAATATAGAAAAATCCCATAAAAAAATGTGTCCGTCTTTTTCCTTCCAAAAGTCTTCCAGGTGGGCCCCTCTTGACTTCATGTGCAAGCTTTGTATCTACAAGTGAATTATGCTTGAATGTGATAATACTTTGTTGACTCCAACTCAATAATGCATAAGATTCTTTCCCTTTCACTATTGACTTTTACTCTTCACCTGTAGTGACCGTCAGGTAGTGACCGTCATGCAGAATCAGCATCCAGTGAATTTTTTGTTTTGCTCAATTTCTAGCTAAGAGTTAGAGTACCTTGGCTCATGCCGACTCCCAAACAAAACATGTATCAAAAACAGTGTAGAAAGTTTTCATTATTCATGGAGAGAAATAAGAGAGAGAGAGAGAGAGAGAGAGAGAGAGAGAGAGAGAGAGAGAGAGAGAGAAAATGCTCGGCTGAGGAACTTTCCTTAAGTGAGGAGTTTGTATATGTTGTGCTCAATCTGTGTGCTCTGACACATCTTATGCCTGACTTGCAGCTTATCCTATAAGCATGCAACAATCTGCCTGTATAACTCTCTCATCGAGAGAGGAAACAGAAAACACAAGCCACAGCTTGACCCGTGTACCATGTATGGGGTCATGACTTTACAAAATGACTTAATATGTCACTTTGCTTGTGAAATAAGTCCTAGATTTAGGTTCCATTTAGTGGTATTGTGCGTTGACAGCAACCAAAAATTTAAACAATCCAGAACTAAGTTTGTCCGTGACAGAGTGTCTGGTGTGATAGCGGAAGCGTAATCTCTGAAGCGGTGGAATTCATACAACTTGGTTAGCATGCCTTGCATACAGATTTTTAAGGCCTTGGCGAGAGTGATGGCCTCAAATGTGAGAGCCAAAACCATTAGTGCCGTGCACAGTCTAAATTGGTAGGGATTCTGTGAGTGATATTCCCTATTTTGTCAGTTTTTCAAACTTGTGTGCCGCTGCCCGTGATTCCAAGTCATTGGGCAGTACCTTGGCACAAGGGAGAAGCCTGCTTCATGTAAAATTGTCAAAGAACTTTGCTTTGCACAAAAGTAATAGTTTCCAATCAAAGATGTAAACATGGAAAAAATAAAAAGAACGTAAAATTGGCTAACCTGGTCGATTCTGTTAACCGGTTGGCCAGAGATTCCGTGGAAGAAAACTCGCTTAAAAATGGCGCATATCCATATCTGCTGCACGAGTGGGAGCTGTTGTATGTACATATATGTCCCTTGTATCATATACGCCCGGCTGTCACGTAATGAAATAACTTGCAAGCATATTGTCAAGTCCGTCCCAAGTTTCCATAGTTTGTATGCTCATAGCATAGACCAAACGTGGGGAGTGGTAATGCAAAATGCATAAATAGAAGCCGTGCTTCACATAAGTTCATCAAATAGATGAGACAAGAATGTAACATGAGTGCTCATAGCTAACAGATGCTTTTGCTGACACACATATGTCTGAGCAGAAAAAGATTGACCTTGTCAAAGTTTCATAGGAAATCAGCCTTGCCAAATTTTGCTACTGATTGAGAATCATAACATTGCCCAATAGTGAGAAAGATATCATCTACAACTGAGCTATCAAATTTCAGCGATTGTCCAATACTTCTTGTTCAAAGCAACCTTTCTTGGAAAAGTTGGCATTGTGGAAATTCATGTGGTGGTCAACATTGCGTACAGTTCCTGTTAGGAAATATGATGTAGCTAAATAGATATTTCAGTAGATTACTTAATGGAGAGAGATAGATTTCAGACACACGAGATTGTAGAGTAGAGAGGGAGAGAGAGTACACACGATATACGCGGTTCACCGAATGTGGGCTACGTCCTCGGAAAAGGAGCCACTCAATGGCTTTAGTACTTCAAAAGAATAAGTAGTTTACAAAGGGATTATACCCTTAATAGACCTCCTGCCTTGCTTCAC
The DNA here is from genome assembly GCF_014529385.1 of Adiantum capillus-veneris. NCBI lineage: Eukaryota > Viridiplantae > Streptophyta > Polypodiopsida > Polypodiales > Pteridaceae > Adiantum > Adiantum capillus-veneris. The sequence goes on along the minus strand of NC_140938.1, from coordinate 127,102,610 downwards.
TCTCACCACCTTACACTCACCTTGTTGCATCAACTTCACACTATGAAATGTGTGTAGAAATGGCTTCCTTTTATAGGCCAAAAGGGCTGCCCTCCCTCATGAAAGGCAGTAATGAGTAGTTGCCCTTGTGTAGATAAGTCCAAATCGGACCCTCCAATCCACCCATGTGTGGCCGCCCTTGAGAAGACAAGTCCGCTTTTGAATTCGGCCATCGGCCATTGACTTCCGACCACCAGCCACTGGCCATTGACTACCAACCGATCGACCGGTCGTTTTCCGACCACTTTTCGGCTGTCGTCCGGCCATAATATTCCGGCAAAAAGGAATATTCTGGCGAAGAGAAAAAAAAAGTCTCGGGGGCTTCCATCCCCGAGGCCCCTAAAGTTGCCCTTGCTTTTTGGCCGTGAAAATTTTGGTTTCCAACGAGTGATTTTTTATTTCCGACAAGTGAATTTTCTTCACGCACGATGGCTTCTCCTCATAATGGGGGCCTTACAAATGTGCACTTTTACCACACAAAATTACAAGGGGTAAATCAGGCTCCATACTTAACAATCTCCCACTTGGAGACTGATCTCCAAACCAAACCTGTGACTGCTTTCCATCCTGGCTTCTTATCCTTAAATGCCGATTAAAGATGAGCAAAAGCTCAACTTCTCCTTGTTGACCACCTTTGTACACATGTCTGCAGGATTTTCACTTGTATGCACCTTTCCTAGCTTTAGCTGTCCCTCACCTCAATGTGCTTTGTCCTTGAATGAAAGGCTGAGTTCTTCACAAGCTGCATAGCACTTTGGCTATCAATGTACAAGACACAATTGTCTTGTTTGAATCCAAGCTCTTCTAAGAATGTGTGAAGCCACAAAATTTCTTTTCTTGCCTCCGTCATTGCTACATACTCTACTTCCGTGGTAGAAAGTGAGACCACTTTCTACAGCATTGAAGCCCAACTTACTACTGTGCCTCCAATCGTGAAGACATAGCCAGTAGTGCTCCTTCAAGTCTCTTTGTCACTTGCCATATCTGCATCAGCATACTCGTCTAGAAAAATATCAGTTCCTCCAAAATACAAAGCATTTGTTGTTGTCCCTTTTAGATACCTAAGTATCCACTTCACAGCTTGCTAGTGTTCTTTACCTGGGTTGTCCATGAACCTACTCACAACTCCCACTGCATGTGCAATATCTGGCCTTGTCCAGACCATAGCATACATTAGAGAACCTACCGCTGCAGCATATGAAACTTTAGACATATAGGCTATCTCTTCTTGTGTCTTTGGACATATATCCTTCATTAGTTTAAAGTGACCAGCCAAAGGTGTAGAAACCGGTTTTGCATTTTGCATTGCAAACCTTTCTAGTACCTTCTCAATGTAATCCTCTTGAGATAGCTTTAATGTCTTCTTCGGCATGTCCCTTGATATTTTCATACCAAGTATCCTCTTTGTAGCACCGAAATCTTTCATTGAAAAAGATTTAGACAGTTTCTGTTTTAGGTCTTTGATGTCCTGCATGTTAGCACTTGCAATCAGCATGTCATCAACATACAACATTAGGATGATGAACTTCCCATCTTCCAAATTCTTTGTGTAGACACAATGATCTGAGTTGCATCTTTTAAATCCATGATCCAACATCTATCGATCAAACTTTAAGTACCATTGTCTTGATGCTTGACTTAAACCATACAAGCTTTTCTTTAATCTGCAAACCACTTTCTCCTTACCTTTTACTTCATACTCCTTTGGTTGAAGCATGTAGATTTCCTCCTCTAAGTCACCGTGAGGGAATGCCGTATTTACATCCATTTGCTTAAGATTTAGATCATGAGCAGCCACAAGGCTTAAGACAAGACTAATTGAGTTCATTTTTACAACAGGAGAAAATATTTCATTGAAGTCAATACCTTTCTTTTGAGAAAATTTTTTACCACAAGCCTAGACTTGTACCTTTTCTTCCCACCTTCTTCTTCCTTCAGCTCGTACACCCATTTATTTTGAAGTGTCCGCTTACCTTTAGGCAACTCAACCAACTCCCGTGTTTGGTTGCGATGTAGTGAGTCCATCTCCACTTGCATGCTTTTCGTCCATTCTTCTTTGTTGCATAGCTTCTTCGTATGATTCCGGCTCTCCAAAATCTGAGATCAAGAGATGATTGAAGGAAGGAAAAAACTTTTCTGGAGGTCTACTTGCTCTTGTAAATCTTCGGGGAATAGGTTGATGCTCCTTATTTGGTTGACGTTGTTGCACATTGTCACCGTTTGCAGTCCTTGAGTCTTCACCGTCCTCAAGCTCCATGTACTCATCACCTGTTTCTTTTGTTTGTTTTCTTTCCAAGTAATCTTTGTACATATTTTGTTCGTTAAAAATTACATCCCTACTCCTTAAGATTTTACCATCTTCAGGATTCCATAGGCGATACCCAAAGTCACCTTCTCCATAGCCAATGAAGTAACAGTTTTTGGACTTTGCATCTAGCTTTGATCTTAGGCTTCTATCTATGTGCATAAAAGCCTCACACCCAAACACTTTGAGGAATGCATAATTCACCGGTTTACCTGTCCATGCCTCTTCTGGAACTCCCCCATCCAATGCCGTTGAGGGTGACCGATTGATTAAGTACATAGACGTACTTACAGCTTCCGCCCAAAGCTCAAGCGGTAGGCCTGCATGTAGCCACATGCTTCATGCTCGCTCCATGATTGTCATGTTCATTCTTTCGAAAATTCCATTTTGTTGAGGTGTCCTTGGGGTTGTCCTTTGCCTTTGAATGCCATTGCTAGCACAAAAGCTTTCAAAAGCTTGGCTGCAATATTCACCTCCATTGTCGGATCTGAGTGATTTAACCTTGGTACCTGTTTCATTCTCCACAAAGGCTTTCCACCTTTAAAATATGGAAAATACATCGGACTTATTCCTCATGACATAAACCCATGTTTTTCTAGTTGCATCGTCTTTGAATGTTACATAGTACAATGAGCCACCAAGTGATGGTGTACTTGCCGGACCCCAAACATTAGAACAAACCAGCTCAAGTTTTTTATTTTTTCTTTCATTTCTTGATTTTTAAAGTTTTACCATTTTTTGTTTACCATAAACACAATCTTCACAGAACTCTAAGTCCACTTCTTTCAAACTTGGTAAAAGCTTCTTTGTTTGAAGGATTTGCATTCCTTTGGCACTCATATGCCCAAGCCGATAGTGCCACACCGCACTGTCAACTTCTGTAGTTGTTGCACAAGCTAAAGGTTGTGTGCTAACAGTACACAAGTAAAGTGTACCGACCTTTTCTCCCTTGGCAACCACCAAAGATCCCTTTTAGATCTTCCACCGTTTGTGTCCGAATGCAATGTTGTGACCTTCATCGTCCAATTGTCCTGTAGAAATCAAATTTTTGCGAAGAGAAGGAACATGCCTAACATCTTTAAGCTTCCATTCATTTCAGTTAGAATTTTTGACAGAAATTGTACCTTTGCTGACAATCTCACAGGCTTCATCATCTCCCAAGTATACATACCCAAAATTACCTTTGGTGTAATCTTGAAAATGTTGCTTGTCTGGTGTCGCATGGAATGAAGCCCCGGAATCTACTATCCAGGAATTAGACACATTGTCTAATGAGAGAATTAGAGCATCTTGCTCTACTTTACCTGCCACATTGGCCTCTAATGTTGGCTTGTTGTCTTGAGACTCTGTCTTCTTCGTCTTCTTGGACCAACAATCCTTCTTGACGTGGCCCTTCTTGCCGTAGTTCCAACATTCAAGAACTGACTTTGTGTGTGACTTGCTCTGCCTTGAGCGATCACGACCCTTTTGGTTTTTGAAAGTCTCCTTAGGCCTTCCTCTTGTTTCCACTGATAGTGTAGCACTTGATCCTTCTCATTTCCTCGCTTAGGAGAACACCCACAACATCATCAAACTTAAGAGTATTTGTACTAGAAATAGAATTACTTACAGCCATCACAAGGCTGTCCCAACTATCCGGTAGAGATGATAGTTTAATGAGAGCTGGCACTTCGTCATCGTAATTGATTTTCATCGATCAAAGTTGACTTATGTTTGTGTTAAAGTCATTTAGGTATTCTACAAATGAACCATTCTCTGCCATCTTTAGATTGAACAAGCGCTTCATAAGAAATACCTTATTGGATGCCGATGGTTTCTCATAGAAGTCGTCAAGTGACTTCATCAAGTCCTTCGTGGTCTTCATCTCCGAAACGTTGAAGTCCACCGTTGATGCCAAGCTTAACCAGATTGTTCCCAGTGCCTTTCGATCAAGGACAATCCATGCTTCATCTTCCATCGTTGCGGGCTTCTTTGCAAGACCGCCTAATGGCAAATAGAGGTCCTTCTGGTAGACATAGTCTTCAATCTGCATCTTCCAATGTTGGTAATTTTTGCCGTTGAACTTCTCAATCTTGAGCTTCCCTTCCTCCGCCATAACTCCCACTCAATGCAAGGAATCCTTTCCTTGAGATAATTTAGCTACGAGCAAACCTTGCTCTGATACCAGTTGTTAGGAAATATGACGTAGCTAAAAAGATATTTGATTAGATTACTTAATGGAGAGAGATAGATTTCACACACACGAGATTATAGAGTAGAGAGAGAGAGAGAGAGAGAGAGAGAGAGAGAGAGAGAGAGAGAGAGAGAGAGAGAGAGAGAGTACACACGATATACGTGGTTCACTCAATGTGGGCTACGTCCACGGGAAAGCAGCCACTCAATGGATTTAGTACTTCAAAAGAAGAAGTAGTTTACAAAGGGATTATACCTTTAATAGAGCTCCCGCCTTGCTTCACTCTCACCACCTTACACTCACCTTGTTGCATCAACTTCACACTATGAAATGTGTGTAGAAATGGCCTCCTTTTATAGGCCAAAAGGGCTGCCCTCTCTCATGAAAGGCAGCATGTGTAGCCGCCCTTGTGTAGATAAATCCAAATCGGACCCTCCAATCCGCCCATTTGTGGCCGCCCTTGAGAAGACAAGTCCACTTTTGAATTCGGCCACCTGCCATTGACTACCGGCCACCAGCCAACTGATCGGTCATTTTTCGACCACTTTCGGCCGCCGTCCGGCCATAATATTCCAACGAAAAGGAATATTCTGGTGAAGGAAAAAAAAAGTCTCGGGGGCTTCCGTCCCTGAGGCCCCTAAAGTTGCCCCTGATTTTTGGCCGTGAAAATTTTGGTTTTCAACGAGTGATTTTTATTTCCGGCGAGTGATTTTCCTTCACACACGATGGCTTCTCCTCATAATGGGGGCCTTACAAATGTGCGCTTTTACCACAAAAAATTACAAGGGGTAAATCAGGCTCCATACTTAACAGTTCCGAGGTATGGATGTCAATATTCTTTCCATGATGCTTCATGTACCTATATTGCCTCATCCCTAGCAAGATGCAATGGCTTAGAACTGAGTATGCATCCAATGCATGGAGCCATGCTCCCAGAAATCTTGCTTTCCTCCGCCTCGATATAGCACAAGGAGGAGAGGTAAAAAATTAACAACCGACGTAAGACACAAATCGGTTTATTGGAGTGTCGCTATAGGGAACCTTGCTCCTGAAATGTTTTTGATGGTAGAGCGGCGTGCACCTGTCAAGCACTTTCTCGTGACCATTGATGCAGGGTGGAATTTCTTCCTCCCTTGCTGCAAGAGGCCTTGCACACGGGCCGAAAAACCCTTTGACCTCCGTGTCGTCTGCTAAGCGCCCATGCCCATGTAGTTTTGTTGTGGTGGCTTCTTCTCCTCATGCAAGGACATGCAAAAGGTCCCCAATCTTGAGGACCACGCCCTCCATCCCGAGAGAGAGAGAGAGAGAGAGAGAGAGAGAGAGAGAGAGAGAGAGAGAGAGAGAGAGAGAGAGAGATGTAAGAAGCCATCTTCCCTGTTCCTCCATAGCTCCCTCCTCCATCGAGCTCTGATACCAGTGTAAATCCTAGGAGACTGTGATACTGGATCCACCGCCCTACCACCCTATGTATAGACCGGCTCCTAGCCCTAGAGATCATACAGATCTTCATTCCACACTGGTCCAGTTCGAGCCCCTGGCTCAGGTGCCTGAACCCCTAAGCTTAGGATCCTTGTCCTGACAGGTGGCAGCCGGACAGATGTGGTCAAAGGTGAGCCAAAGGGGCAGTGCAAGGTTTGAGTAGCCCAAAGGGGTAAAAAATGAAGGAAAAAAATAAAAAATAATACAAAATTCATGGGGGGGCAATAGCGACATCGCTAATGTCCCCCCCCCCCACAGTGCAAAGAGAGCAAGAGAGAGCAGATGAAAGCAAAGAAGCTACCCCTTCCAAGAGATACCAGATCAGGGTGCCAAATGGAACAATTGAAGTATAGTTTCCAAAGTTGAAGGCCCCCCCTATTAAAAGTCAAATTTTAAGCAAATTAGGGGCTTTTTTGGTGCCGTTTGAAGCCTGCAAAGTGGAGCCATCTGATCAAACTAATCCCTTTGTACTTTTTCCTTGAAAATGGCCATGGTGATGGCAGTGCAAGCCTTTGTACATGCCTTTTGAAGTGCAATCAAGCCACTGTTGCCCCGTCTTGCTGTTGTTTCCACTTTCCCCCTTCTCTTTCTCCTGCTCTCGTGTTTCCCTTTGTTGTGGGCAGTGTGGATGTGTGTGCCCCCCAGATCGACGGTGTTTTGTGTGAGAGAGGGAGATTGAGCGGCTGTGTGTGTGTGTAAGGTGTGGAGACAGACCGTGGCAGTAGGTGTGCATAGTGTGGTGGATTTGTGGAGTGTGTAAGCAATGGAAGTTGAGCAGGCGGTGGTCTGCTAGTGAGAAGAGTGTTTTTGAAGGCGTTTTCTGAGAGGATAGGGGTGTTGTGGATACCCTGAGCTATAAAGAGGCCCTTGTGTTTGTGCCGGGCATGTTCCCCCATTCCCCCTCTCCAGCGTTGGAGCCCAATGGCAAAAACATGGCTGTTGTGCAATGCTTGACCAACAAAACGGAAACATATGACCATGAAATTTTGTAGGAGTAGGGAAATCATCCTACTCATTATCCTTACAAAGTCTCATAGCCATCACAAGCCGTCTCAGCAAAGATGCCATTTTTTTTGCATAGGGTCCTTGACGAGTCCTATGGAAAAAAATTGGTGATTGTGCACCACACCTAACCATCGAGATTGCAATGGATGGCCATGAAATTTTGCATGAGTGAGGAAATCACCCTACCCTACTCCCTACCCTTGCAAATTTTCATGGAAATCGCTAGCAGTGTCCATGATTAAGAATGGCACGAATGCCAATTTTGAGCAGTTGGGAACTTGGCGAGCCCAATGGAAAAAATTGGCCATTGTGCAGTGCCTGACCAACAAAAAAACAATGGAAGTCCATGAAAATTTAACGGAGCAGGAAAAGCATCCTACTTCCTGCTCCCACAAAGTTTCATGGCCATTGATAGTTGTTTGGATGGTCAGGGGCGGCACGAACGCCAATTTTTTTATCGTGGAAACTTAGCGAGCCCAATGGCAAACAATTGGGCATTGTGTAGTGCGTGACCAACGAGACGGCAACAAACGGCCATAAAACTTCATGAGCATTGGGGAAGTAATCTATTCCCCACCCTTGTAAAGTTTCATGGACATCACTAACCGTCTCCATGGTCAAGAATGGCACAAACGCCATTTTTTAATCGTTGGACCCTTGGCGAGCCCAATGGCAAAAAATTGGTGATTGTGTAGCACCTGACCAACGAGATGGCAATGGATGGTCATGGAAATTTGTAAGGGTGTAGAAAGCATTCTATTCCTACCTCTACAAATTTTCATGGCCATTGCTAACCGTTTTGACGGTCAGGGATAGCAACACAAAAACCATTTTTTTGCCATTGGGAACTTGGCGATGATTGTGCAACGGTTGACCAATGATACGACAATAGATGGCCACTTTGCAAGGGTATGTAAATCACCCTACTTTCAAACCTGGCAAAGTTTCATGGCCATCCCTAGCCGTATCAATGATCAGGGGTGGTGCGAACGATAATTTTTTATCGTTGGGTCCTTGGCAGCCCAATTGCAAAAAATTGGTGATTGTGTAGCGTCTAACCAATGAGATGGCAACCAATGGCCATGAAACTTTACAAGGGTGGGACAAGCACCCTACTCTTTATCCTTGCAAATTTTTATGGCCATCACTAACCGTCTTGACGATCAGGAATGGCACAAATACCAATTTCTTTTTGTTAGATACCTGACAAGCCCAATGGCAAAAAATTTGGGGGTTGTGAAATGTCTCACCCATGAGATGAACACAGATGGCCATAAAATTTATCAAGGTGAAAGGAGGGGAGTAATGTCGTGTGCTAGTCTCCACCCAACCATGCTATCTTATAGCCTCCACCTAGCGTACACACTATCTGACCGTGCCGGTGGCCTTGCTCGTAGGACCCATGTCCTTACATTACCACCCCCCCCCCCTCCTTGGATAATTTTTTTCATACTCGAAAACAAACGTAGGAAAATGTTTCTTAAATTCGGAGAAATTCTCCCATGTAGAACCTTCTTCAGGTCTATCTAGCCATTTACCAACGCCTGTCGTCTAACATGATGTGTGGTTTGAAGCTCATGAGAATCCAAAATATTTCTGGGTTCATGAGGGATGCTTGGTGGTTCCATAATGTCAACTAATACACCTGTGTCAATGACATTATCATTCTGTCCTAGCTGTTTTTGTAAATAGCTAATATGAAAAACAGGATGAACTCGTGAGTCCTGGGGAAGAGCTAAGTTATATTGCACTTGACCTATACATTTGAGAACGGTAAACGGTCCACAATATTGTGGTGAAAGTTTGGCAACTTTTTTTGTCTTAAGACTTTCTGAATACTTCGAAACCTTGAGGAAATCCTTCTTGAAAAGTAGCAAGACGATGATGCTCATCTGCGTACTTCTTATATCGATCTTGAGCTTGTTTAACATTCTGTCGAGCAACTCCAAGCATATCAAAATGGTCTTGGAGAAAATCCTTCACTTGTTGTATCTTCTTCGTAGCCAACCCCATTGTAACGGTGATCTAGGTTGAAAACCATCTAAAAGCATAAATGGACTAAACCATGTAGTCACATTCTTTGAACTATTATAAGAAAATTCCAATATAGGCAAGTAGTCTTCCCAATTGGTTTGCTTCTTGCTAAGGTACGCCCGTAGCATATCCTCTAGGACTTGATTAACCCTTTCGGTTTGACCATCTATTTGTGGATGGTCAACCGTACTAAAATTAAGTGTAGTTTCCAAGCTCTGGAACACATCTCTAGTCCAAAAATGATTATCCTTGCGATCTCTATCACTAATGATACTAGCAGGAAGACCATATACTCTATATATATATATGCTCTATAAATAGTCGCTGGTGCAACCAAGCACTATCGACCAAGGGACATGCAGGAAGCACGTATATGAGGCTTATCAGGTGGATGACACAATGCTTGATCAGCTGCTTGATGGAGGGTTCAACAAGTTCTAATTTGATGTGTATGTCAGATGTGGAATTTAGCAGGGTAAGGATGACTTTCCACCCTACTGGTCGGGATGCTCAAAAGTATTGGAGATTGGTGGATAACTCTATCAGATCGTGCTATAATGTATGCAAAATGGCAGTTTCATTTGACAAAGCTCAAACCTCATGGACGGTTCTATTTATGATCACCGGCTTGACTTGAAAGAGTGATGGTACTTTTATAGCAACATGAAAGGGAGCTAGGTATCCAATCCTTTTTAGAACGGTGAAGCTACGGAGTCGAAGGACATGAAAACAGAAAAAATGTGTAAGGCTTTTTGACCATTTGTAGTCGATCGCGTGGGAAGGAGAGCTAGGCTGGAGATTTCTCAAATATAAAGGGAGACTTAAATTATCTTATAGCTATAAAAAAAAAGCGAGTGTGTCTAGTTGAAGAGTTCGTCTGCCAGTCTGCCAATTGTGTGGAGGAAAAAGACGCTATCTGCATACAAAGGAGGGGCACTATGAGCCGCCAGGTAGCCAAGGTGAAGAGGGGAGCCGAGATCCGCTACAGGTTATAGGGGCTATAGAGACCGGCTACAGAGAGGGTGAGGCTGCTTGCTCAAGGAGAAGGATGCCAAGTTTGTCAAGGGCCATGCAGAGGAGCACTGATCTCTAGAGGGGAAGGAGCTGGCCTAGATTAGTAGAGGGTCCTGCTTGCAGGTGATATTGGACGCTACAAGTGCCGAATATAAGAGGAGTTGAAAAGACACCAGTTGTGAGGGTCTGCAGGAAAAGGGAGAAAATCGAGATGTCGTAGGTCGCTAAGGTGAAGAAAGGCATTGGTTGCTGCAGAAAGGGCTAAAGATACAGGTGGTGTGGGCAGTCAGAGATCGTAGGAAAAAAGAAAGGGGACGATCGAAGTGCTGCTAAGGAGGGGCCCATCATGAGCAGGGCTTGACGGTGCAGGATTGATGGCCGACAGTGGCATCGTGACACAGGGGCCAAGAAGCATAAGGAAAGGTGAGGCTGTCAGCTGCAAGGGACGACTCCCTCATGGGCTAAGAGCCATCAGAGGGTGTTGAGAGCCGTGAGCTCAGGAGCCGCCTGCACTAAAGGGAGGAAATCGAGATGTTGTAGGTCGCCAAGGAACCAAGGACCGGACGCTATTGCAGAGAGAGAAGAGACCGTGGGTAATTGAAGTAGCCAAGAGCCACCAAGGATTGGCCTTGGAGTAGAGTGACCACCTACAAATGTGTGCTTGCAAATACATAAGACAACTTTCTGTAAGTAATAAATCGATAGGTCTGCATACATGATGAAGAGCACACAATCTAAGAGGGATAGAGAGTGAGATAGAGAGCAAAAGCATGTTCAGGAGCAACTCCTAGAGCAGAGTGCTGCACAAGCATGGAGAGAGGGGTGAGAAGAGATAAGAAGAACATAGAGCACTGGATGCAATCTCCCTACCTGCAAGAGTTAGCATTTCCCTCTTGCACTTATTTGCTTATAGAGTTCTTGAATGCTAAAAAATGATTAAAGAGATTGTTTACCCATACATAAATTGATAATGAAACATCCATAAACTTGTTATCCTTTTTCATAGTCCATAATTCATTATGATTTTTCCGAGTCAGCATTAATTAGGAATTGCAATCAAGATAAGTATTTGAAGATCAATTAGAAGTCTCTATTTGTCCAAGTTAAAAGCATTAACTAGCTATAAATATAATGTTGTTGATGAGGTTGCAAAAAAGTTATAAATATAATGCTAATAAAGTTGCAAAAAGGAGCATAAGAATCTCGAATATCTTGCTAGATACTCGTCAAAAAACAATCAAAACCATTGCTACATAGGCTATGTGAGGGGGTTGTACGCCTCTAATTGACAACTAATATGGGATAGAGTCTAGAGTTTAAAGGATAACACCCACCTACCAATGGATGCGGATTGCAACCATTACACACCTGTTTGAAAATGTTGAGAGAGAGAGAGAGAGAGAGAGAGAGAGAGAGAGAGAGAGTATACCAATTTAGTGAACCTAGTGAATCAATCTTGTAGCAATGCTAATGACTCTTTGACAATTTGACTGTCATAAGCAACTTCACCTATCAATTATATAGTACATATGCATGAGGGACCTATTTTATCGAAAATTGAAAATTCATGACTAAATTATGTGTGTGCTTTGAGAAGCCGATTAAATATTAAAAAATTTATTGTAAATATCATTTTTAAAACATAAAAGGTGGGATTTTAAGTGTGATCCCTTTATAATATGAGTTGAGGATGGTAGTTTTGGTCTCAGTAAAAGAAATTGATAAAGTCTTACACGTTTTAGAGTGAGGATGGAAAAACATGTTGAATTTTAACCTATAAGTTGCATGTGTTAAATGTGGTTTCTTTTAAATGTTCTTTTTTGATGGGTGGGATTGACACACATTAATTTCTTACAACATTCAATTAGACTGTTTTGTTTTCACTCTTCTCTCAATTGAATGTCACACATTCTAACCAGCTCAAAGGTAAGGTGAAACCAATCTTGTTGAGGATGTTGATGTGAAATAGTAATAATAAATAAATAAGTATCCAAGATCAAAGAAATAATTACTCTTCCTCGGGAAGGCAATAGCCTTAGAAACTTGAGGTGTGCAATGATTACCAAGGTAGGGTTTCATGTGTCAGGCATTATAGTTGTGGGTGCAACTTGCAGGCTAGGTGATCAAAGGAAAGGGGTTTTGTAAGTCCCCCAAGCTGTCACAAGTAGAATTACTAATGCAGAAGGTGTGAGGGTGAGAGAAAAAAAGGTATGGGTAAGGGCGTTATCATGATTGTGAAGAATGAAATTAGTCTTTACATAAGGTTGTGGACCAAAAGACAAAGCTAGAACTTCTACAAAAAGAAGAGGTTGAAACTAAATAGTGATGCCAAAAGGGGGGGGGGGAACATACGCTATGATTCTCTTGATCTTTTAGCACCGTCAGTTGTTTAGGTGAGGGGCCTAGAAGTTGCCTAACTGCATGGGCACATAGCAATTGTGGGAAGTCGTGGTGTGCCTACCACACAGTGAGAGCTAAGAATCACCCCATTGTGCATGCACATGTTGTGGCTGCTCACATAGCCGATGACAATGCAGTAGGTAGAACCTCAAGTGGTGACTGTGTAGCATATAGGTTGCTACCTCTGTGGTCACCTCCACATGTCCAAGCTACCGCAATTATATTGATTGTTGCCGTTGTGGTTGATAATAATAGTGGTGTATCCTGGGGCTGCCCCTACTGAAAGCGCTACTCTTTGCATACAGCTGGCTATTGGTGTGCCTAAAAACTATAAGGAGTGGTTCAGGAGCAACTATCGATGGAAAAGGGGGAAATCGTGTTCAACTCACACGAGTGCTATTGCGATATACCAAATCTCATACTCACTTCATTATCTTCCTCCATGGATTCTACAACCAAGGTTGCATCATCCATAAACATTCCAAGTCTACATGACAAGGCTCAGCTCCTTTGTGTGACGTTGGCATGTTTACGATTGAATTTGTGTCCTAACAACTAAGCAATTATCTAGGACCACATCAAGTTGACTAGCTTCTTCTTTTAATAGCTCGCCTATCATCACTCCACTTTTGGGTGCTTGAAGCCAAGACAACTCATCATCCTTCCTATTCCTTAGTATATTTGAGGCATCAAAAATACTATTTATAACATCCTTGCATTGAAGAAGACTTGAGAATTGATACTTGGACCCTCCAGGAAAGAGAGAAGGATTGACAAGTTTATACAACACTCTAGCCCTTTCATCATTCAAAGGGGATGATGGCCAATGTTCTGCCAATTGTTCTTACATATCAACATAATAAATCTCTCCTCCTAGGTGGAGGTCGCTCATTGCAACAAAGCGGACAAATTAAGATTTTTTTTCGGCTTATTCTTCTTTTCTCTTTCTTCTACACTTTCTTCTGCTACCTTATCAAAGATGGAGGTCATCAAGGCTTACTATAAACATTTTGACACTATTTTGCCCTCCTATCATTTCTTATGCTATGTACTCTACAAGTATGCATATTATGCAGGATTGACGATTAGAAATAACCATTCTACCATGCTTGCTAGTCAAATCAATCTTTATATGCTCATTCAACTTGTACAACCCAAGTATCATTTTCCACACAAATTACACATGCATTCCAAAATCACAAAAGAAAGAGTCAAGATAACATAGTTTTATTCTTTGTAGCTCTTTCCTCCTGATTTCCACACAAAATACACGTGCATTCCAAAATCACAAAAGAAAGAGTCAAGATAACATAGTTTTATTCTTTGTAGCTCTTTCCTCTTGATTTCCATGCTTCCTTTAGCAGTAGTCGTAATTCCAAGAGCAACTCCAAAGCTCTGATAGCACTACCATAGTCGATAGTGTGGTGTGCCTGCAAAATATATAAACAACATTCTACAAGAAATAAATCAACAAATCTACAGACAACATGAGAAGAGAACATGTTCTTCAGAGAGAGATAGAGCAAAAAAGCACGTGCAAGTGCACCACTTAGAGCGGAGTGCTACAGAGGCACATAGAGAGGACGGGTGAGAAGAGAGAAGAACAGCACAGAGCACTAATTGCAATCTCCCCCCATGCAAGAGTGAGCATTTTCCTCTTGCACGTATTTACTTATAGATTTCCTGAATGCTAAAAAATGATTACAAATTATCCGCCCATATATAAATTGACCATAGCTCATAAAGAGCACTTTAATATTGATTTATCCATAATCTTGCTATCCTTTTTCATAGTCCATAATTCATTATGCTTTTGCCACCCAACAATTGCAATATATATATATATTTATCAATTTCCATTACACATGACTTGCATGGATATTCTAACTATGGCAGCCCGAGTTGTGGTAAGTAGGTTCTTTATGCTGCCAATGTGGACTAAACACAATCCAAGTGCTTCAGCAAAATTATTTTACAAAACTTTGTAAAACACAAATGGAACATTTTAAAGAAAAATTGACTATATTTGAAGGTTTTTGCACTATTTGAAGGCATTACACTAAACCTAGATTTAGATGACCCCAACTAAATCTTGCCAAGGAAATACACTATCAAGATTGAATTCTCAAGAACACAATAGGCGAAGACTTCAAAGATAAATAGCCTTTAATTTGTTAGCTCGACGTTGTTCCTCTAGCGGGTATCTAGCGAGCAACACCCTTCTTAATCATTTCATCTTTTGACAGTTGGATGGCCAACAACTTTGTGGCAGAGGGAGGCCTTACCATTTTACTAGTCCAATGTCAATGACATGGTGGCTACCTTTGACAAGGCAAGACTCACTGCTAGTATCATGGTGTTGTTGCTGGGAGGGAACACCAAAGTCCAATTTCTTGAGATGCATTAGATGATTAGTGCTGACTAAGTCTACAAAATGCTACCATATACATGTGGTAGTGATGTGTGTGAACACACTTAGAATCGTCGAGGCATTTTTTCCCTCACTAGGAGGTTTTTCCCCCCATGCATTGTGTATACACCCATCACTCTAGGGCTAATTGATATTTCCATTGCACACTAAGTACTAAGATGTGTGTGTTTTCCTGCAACCGTAATTCCAACAATTGGTATCAAAGCAGGTTGCATCCATATATTTTGGGAGAACTCAAAAAGCTCAATCTGCTTAGATTTCTCTTCGGGCTCATTTTAGCCTCCTTTTCCACTACAAGCAATACTGTGCAAGGTATTTCGTCATTTTGTGCAAATTTTTTTGTTAGTGCCATGTTCTGCATTGCAGGTCCCTTACAGTCTTCTATGGTTTGTGCTATATAGCACGTGCTGTTCTCGCTTCATTTCTCCTCTTTTTGGACAATCTTCACATCAGGTGCAGGCATTTGCTTTGGCCAACAACAACACAGATGTGTTCAAGATGTTTGTTGCTGAGGACAAATTGGATGGGGACAATTACCCTATGTGGGCTTGCATGATGCAACATGTTCTTGTGTCAAAGGGTGTCTGGAATATTGTGCAGGGCATTGATGTACATCCTAGTTTTGAGGATATATGCAATGTTGAGGATGTTGCAGGTCTTGCTGCAAGGATTGCTGCTATTAGATTTGTTTGCCTAGAGTACAACAAGCTCGTTGGGATGTAAAGATGTGCAGGCACATGCATTGCTTATATTTTCTGTGAAGCACACTATTACTTCTCACATTTGTTCAGTAAAATATGCAAAACAGGCTTGGGGTATTCTGGCTGGTCTTTATGCCAGTTGTAATGAGGCAAAAATTGCATTGCTGTATAAAGAGCTGGAGTCAAAGATAATGCATGAGGAAGATGGTATGGAAACTTTTCTTGCTAGTGTCAAGGATATCAATGAGCAACTTAATTTTTCAGGTGAGTCATTTCAGACAATTCCCTTGTGCAGACTATTCTTGATGTCTTGCCAGATTCTTACCAGACTTTTGCTCGTATGACTCTTTTGCTAGCTTCACATGTAGTGGTATGCTAGGTTCGGAAGAAAATTGAGACTTGCCACGTCAACAAGGAAGCCGTAGATGGAGGACTTTTGGTACAATCTTGGGGATCATGATTCTAAGTATTGTCTTGGAAGGAGCTAAAAGTAGTTAATTATCCTTTCACTTATGATGGTTACAAATCCTATCCTTTTTGGCATGAAGCAAGAAGTATCATTGTTAGGACATTGCAGGTGACTATCCTATCCTTTACTTGGGATCCTGGAAGATATTGGCACAAAATTTTGGAAGCCGTAGGCTTCCCATTTACACAAAGGCAGTTTGATTTGTTGACCATTGATGCTCTAGCCAGGGAACCTTGTCAGGATGTACTGCTTTTCTTGAAAATAGGTGAATGCCCCAAAGATTTCACTAATGGCCAAATGCATTGGCTAGTTCAAAAGGCAACTAGATATCGACTCATTTGCTCTGCAGTCTAACTCAATTATGGAACTAGAGGCATAAATGCCTCTAGCTTCAAGGAGAGGGCTAATGAGGCCTCTTTTTCAAATTTTGCTCCACCTCTCTCTTGGTATGCACTTGGTGGCAAGGCTTCAACGACCCTAAGAGGAGGAAGGACCTGATGCATGAAAATTAAAAAATAATCTATGTATTTATTTTGTACATAGCTATGTTTTGACACATTTGGATCTCTAAAATAAGCAGAGGTAGGAACAAACCCTATAACACGTCCTCTACATTAGTCTTCATCGTTTCGTCGATTGAACACTAACTGCCCTAAGGGCTATGAGCCACACACGCTGGCTAAGAGTCATTGTCAGATCTCAGGTATGACCCAACTGTTGGCATTCCTTGGGTGATTGTTCTTAAGATCGAACGGATCTACCCGCTGGACTACACAACGACGTTAATAGACAAGCAAGAGTCTTGTCATTACAGATGTTTACGGTGTCATTTTTGCACGACATGGCTTCATTGCGACACTCGAGTTGAGTTTTTGATAACCATAAACTCACATCATCTAATCTCTACCACAGAGTATAGATGCAACAATCACTTGAGACAACATGGTTGTCCATAAGAGCTAGGCATTTCCCTTGTGTAGATCTCTTGCTGTCTCTATAGCACTACGAGTGTCTATGGCAGCACATTTTTGGGGTAAGACCCAGCGGGTGATTTAATTTGATCTACTCCCGTTATATTTTCAAGGAAAGAATTCTGCAATAAACTACCACGCGGTAGCGGACAAATTCAACTATTTAATTTGATTGATTTCAGTCATTCTCTACACAGTTGACTATGTTGGTTACCGTTACCTGCTCCTTGAGCAGTTTCTACAAAGGATCTTACCAAGGGGTTGGACTACATAGATTCTAACCAACGGGTTTGAGTTGCATGGGGAACACCCAGGGTTTCCAGTGCAACATTGCTTAGTTTTTTCTCACCGGATGGGCAACGTGCTCCTCTGCATTTGAATACGGGTAAGTGATCATTAAGTTCAAATCGCTAGGTACGCATCTATTGATTTGGTGTTACTCCAATTTTTAGTATGCTTTGCTTGGTTTCTTCAAGTCGTATAAAGTTGCTTGAATATTTTTGAGCCATGCCAAGGGCATGGAAAGGAACACAGTATTTTGGGCCGTAGTGTCCAATCTACATTATGTTGTATGAACCCACTTGTCGGGTTCGATTTGGCACATGTTGTCACATGGGGTACAACATGGTCTAGGAACTTAAGGAGTTCAGTTTAGCCAATGTGGAGCAATGATAATGAGGGTCCCTCTCGCTCTTGTCGCGGAGTGTTTTGCAGTTACCTCCACACACAAGTACATCTTGTACTTGATGGATGCCGCTTTTTTCGGCCATCCTTATTTAAGACATATTCCACATGTGGAGAATATGAGTCTCTCGGACTGACACTGGTGCATAATTCCTAATGATGTGTCGCGACGAAGTCCTACGTGTTGGTCGCCTTTGTTTATTCAACCATTTGGAGCACATCGTATCAGGAACAATTTCAATGGCTAGAAATTGTCGGGTACCCAGACAAACTTGTTCCGATTACAAGTGCTGTGAAACCACCTTAACGGAGGATTGTTTCTACATCTACCCAAGTATGCTACGCTCATGAGAATGTCTCATGGTTGGTACCTAGGTGTGACTGGGTTGTCACATTCTGTTATGCTCCAACTTTGTTGCAAGACTGTCACGTACGTATCGTGGAAAGTCTTGTCATGGAGTTGTGGTTTGGATAGGTTTGAGTTAAATGCATGCACACTAGGTGTTATGGGCCCTAGTGATTAACACTGATTTATTTGGAACGGCATGCAAATTCATGGACTTTATTCTTTCTGCACCTTTTTTCACTGCAAGTGCAATCTATTATAGATTTATTATGCGTTTACACCCTACCATACAAGGTCATGGCCCAGTATGGGTATCTGTGGTTGTTTGGTCTAAACTATAAGCGTTTACCCCACTCCAACCCGCTTTCAACCTACTTGGTTGTCTCCACTCCATATCAAATATATGGCTGGATACTCCATGGTTGAGTCCTAGTTTATCATCAGTCGTGGACGACTATCTGTAAGTGGTTGGGGAAAAGCACCTCACGCTTACTGCTGCTATTTGTTGCTAAAGGACCTGCTACAAGCATATGTTAGCACAACGCATTTTGAATGGGCGATTCTCTCCCTATTCTAGAATTTGCTTACGTAAGGTTTTCAACTTTGAACACCTGTAGTGGTGGGGTTGGATACCGTTTCCATAGTTTCATAAGTCAAGGACTTAATAGGTGTGCTAAAAAAGTATGTTGGCAGGTAACCTTCACTAGGGGTGAACATGTACTCTGGGTGTTCCAAAATGTTTAGAAGTCTGACATAAGGACACACCCTATTCTACTTCTTAGTAGCTATGAATTTTTTAAGATACTCATGCGAGTTGGAAATCTGGCTCACAACTTCATGGAAAGCTACGCCAAGGTTTTCTTGCATTATTCCAGTACCTTCATAAGATCTGAAAACTAATTATGCCTTTGGAAAACTCTTAGTTGTGGTTACTCCTTTACAGTACTCAAGTGAGTTATAAATGGATTTACCATTTAGACCCAAGTGCTTGAAAAAGGACAAATGTTGAAAATCAAGATGTTGCTCTTGATTTCATTGAACCTCCTCACTGCATCACATATCCGTTGGCTCGTGTATGGGATGCCAACACGGAAAACATCAGTGGTCTTACGAGGATACTACCACTTATGTTTTCGAGGATGAAAACGCTTCTCCAAGGGGGAAGTAATGTCAGGACAAGGATCCTAAGCCTAGGGGGTCAGGGACCTGAGCCAGGGGCTCGGACTGGACCAGTGTGGACTGGGGATCTATATGATGGCTAGGGCTAGGAGTTGGTCTATACATAGGGTGGTAGGGTAGTGGATCCTGTATCACAATCTCCTAGGCTTTACACCACCAGTCCTCTTCTCTCTCTATTTCTCTCTCCTCATTTTCCCTTTTGGTCTCGGCCTTCCTCCTTGCCCTTGCCTTTGCTTGGCCTACCTGGCGGCCTCCTCGGGCTCTCTCTCTCTCCTTGGCTCACTATCACCTGCCGCGAGAACCCCTCCCCTAGGCAATAGCGACGTTGCTATTTGGGGGGGGGGGGGGGGGGGGTTTGCCCTAAAAAATTGGGCCCTAGTGGCCACGGGCACAAGGCCTTATGGCCCGCCATGTCATCACTGTACTACAAACCCCAACCACCAACACGCACCACGATGCTTTGCCTTACGTCGACCAAAACGCCGCCAGTTCTCCCCCATGCGCACTGCACCACCGAGACTGCACCGAAAGCCGCCACTGCAACGCTCCACAGGAGCCCACCATCGCCACGGGGTGAGGGAGTTCCCCTCTCTTCCCCCTTGTGTACCTATTGAGGCTCACGGCCCTGCCCATATAGCGTGTGCCCTTGAGGCCTTGCCGCGCATCTGGGGCATTACCCGCTGCCATGTGGCATCCTCTCACAACCTCTGGCATTTGAGCTTCAAAAAGATCCTCGCCTTTTCACAAAAAGCTTCACTTTTTGGCCCTCCTTGATCAACTGCCATCCTGTGCTGAAGGGTCCCATGGTCACCTGGTAAAGACCCACCAAAACCCTGCACTCCAGGCTCCAACTACACCTTCCATCTCCACATTTCGATCCCTCGGCACCCTCGAACCAAGGCCTCCAAAACGAAAAAAATCATTTGCAGTTTCCCTTCCACTATCCACTGTCAATTTTGATCGGTCATTTCTCCGCGCTTAGACCTCGAAATGGCATGCCGTCTCTTCCTGCCTATCCCATATGTTGCATACCATCTTTGAAAACCCTGGCAAGACCGAAAAATCAATGCAAGTATGCTTTCCAATGCGGTCAAACCGCTCCGAATCCAGCCCCCGTCCAAACTTCGAAAGCTCATATCTTGCACACCAGGAGTCCGATCATTGATCTGAAAAGATCGACATGCTCCATAATTTGAGCACTTCAGCCCTATCACTTCACATCCACTTCTCTGGCCAATAAGCCACACATGTCCATCCCATCGAGAATCTACAACCACTTCTAAATTTGAACTTCAATAACTTGCACACTGGGGCTCTGTTTGACGAGCCGTCTGGACCGGCTTCTAGAGAACATCAAACATCACATTCTAGAGCACAGAATTGGCATTTTGGACACCTTCACCTGCTATCCCATCTCGGCTCATCTTGAAGCTTTTTTGGCCTAAAGAACCACTTTAGACATACATTCCCGCTATCCTTTGGCTGCCCAGGGACTCCATACCTTCCATAGCCTTCTACCCTGCACCCTCTCCTTGGCAAAGACCATTTTCTAGCTCGGACTAACTTTGGCTACACCATCATTGCCCACCCCCTGAACATTTACGTTCAACCACACATAGGCTTATTGCACTAAAAAACTGCACACCAAAAACAAACTCTCTGTACACCATAAAGCACCTAGCATATATACAAAACTAGCACCTGTCACCTGATGTCTTTGTTCATGCGGGTTGCCCAACCCCCTGCTTTACCTGTAATCAGCCGCCAGGGTCAAACACCTTGCATTGGTCTCCTCCATCCACCTACAACACCTTTGCATAGTGCCACACCAAAGTACATAACCAACTGCATACCCAAATCGCCAGCATCATACTTCTCCCACTCCACGCACTCATTGGCAAACTGCCCACTCGCAACAAAGCACCTCCAAGAACACCAAATAGAGCACCATCGTGCTCCCCATCCAAAGACATACTTGCACCATCGCTCGCACCAAATAAACCTGACATACCTAACCCACCCTCCCATCCATGTAAAGCTAGATCCTCATCTGGCAGATCTTGTACCTGATCAACGGTACACTGCACAACTGCCTTTATCAATATCCCTTTCAACCACCACTCACAGACCTCCTTAGAAAGCTTGGACCCCACCTTGGAATCCACATCACCTATCAGAGAGTGCACTGACTGCATAGGAAGCACCTCTATTTTTGACTCCGCACTACCCTTCTCACCTGCCATTCACTCAATTTCAGCATCATCGAGCTCTTCCTCTTCATCTAGCCCTTCAAGGTTGATAAGCACCACCTTCTTGTCAACTACAATTACCTGCTCTTCTACCTCTGCATCACGCTTTGCCAAGGAAGAGAGAACCCTGTTCTCTATCGCATCATCCTCGTCTTCTTCCAAAGGCACAACTGCTCTATTCCTCCTTGCAAAACTTTGCACCTGTTGCACCATTATGGCATACTCTACTGCTACCTTCATCAACATGGCCATTAGCATGGCACTGCACACCAACTTTACCTGCACATCATCACCCGTGGGCCTCGACTGCTCCACTTGACTTTCACAAGATACCTCGGCTTGCACTTCATGCTGCCCCTTGCACACATTTACTGCCTTTCCACTCACATGTAAGAGATCCAACTCATCATATCTGGATTGAGACGACTCTATCTCCCAACTCGTCTCTGTGTCCATAGAGCTACTGTCACTTGACCCAGTCTCCTCCTCTATTTCTAGCTCGAGAATCTCCTCTAGCTTTACCGCTTTGACCTCATCTGCAAACCGCACTGTTTGACCTTTACCGCACTTCAATTGGAGCTTCTACAGTTGCACTCGAACTTGGAAGCACTTCCTTTGTCCACTTAGGAACCAGCTGCACATCCTCCACAATTGGAACCACTCTAGCTGGCATCTTTGGCATAGGAACTACCATGTCTCTCTGTAGCCAAAGAACCCTTGGTTCTATGCTACGTGCATACATTAGCAAGAAACAAATAGAATGGGAAGAGTATTTACCTCTTCTTGAGTTTGCTTACAACAGTGTTAATCATGTCACGACTGGATTTAGTCCTTTCATGCTCATGTATGGTTTTCAACCTTGGTACCCATTACGGTGGGGTTGGCAACCAAAAAACTCCATCAGGTTAAAGATTTTCTACAAGACCATATGGATATGGTGAAACTCGCTCGTTAGAATGTCCGGCAAGCGTAGGATCCGTATAAGAAGTACGTTAATGAGAAACATCGGCAAATTACCTTTGAGGAAGGGGAAGAAGTGTTTTTACGTGTGCCAAAGCATTTAGAAAGTCTGAAGATTGGGCCAACACCTAAATTATCTCCAAGATATTGTGGGCCTTTCAAGATACTCAAGCGAGTTGGTGATCGTGCCTACAAACTATTGTTACCGACACACTCTCGTATCCATCCGGATTTCATGTTAGCTGTTTACGTAAACGATTACAAGGGGATGACAATGTCATTGATCAACAGATTTTGGTCGATTTTGTTGAACCTCCTACCCCACCACATGAACATGAGTGGATTCTTGACTATCATGATTTCATCATGTACGTCGACAAGCTTTAATCAAGTGGAAAGATTGACCTGAAGAAGGTGCCACTTGGAAAAACATTAGTGCTCTTAAGAAGAATTTTCCCACTTTTGTTTTCAAGGACAAAAACACTTCTCCAAGGGGGGAGTAATGTCAGGCCAAGGGCTAGAGGGCAGGGCCCGACCTACAAGAGTCAAGGACTTAGACCAAGGGCCAGACTGAAGGTGTGGATAGGAAATCCAGTTAGGGAAAAGGGCCATGGGATCTCCTATAATAGGTCGGTTGGGAGGAGGATCCGGGAGTCAGTCTCTTCTAGGCTTTATAGTTGTATTTTGGGATGTTTGTGGACCCATGCAAACTCTGTCCTTGGAAAATTACCTTTACTTTGTAACTTTTATTGATGATTACTCCAGGCATGCATGGGTGTATTTGCTTAAGGCAAAGTCCGAAGTATTTATGTGCTTCAAACAATTTCTGGCTATGGTTGAAAATGTCTCAAAATGTACTATGAGCACCCTCTATTCTGATCAAGGGGGGAAGTATATGTCTCATGAGTTTAATGCATTTCTCGCTAGTCGTGTGATAAGAGACCAATGTACATTGCCTTATACACCTCAGTAAAATGGTGTTGCTGAGAGGAAAAACGGGTCACTTACGAAAATGGCACGATGTATGGTCAAAAGTCAAGCTTTGCCACGTTTGTTTTGGCTTGAGGCCATCATGTGCGCCACTTTTGTACTTAATAGGTATCCTACGAAAGCTTTGCAGTCTACTCCATATGAAGCATGGCATGATAGAAAGCCTTCTATTAAACACATGCATGTTTTTTGGCTGTTTGACATATGCTTTGGTGCCACAAATGCAGCATAGGAAATTGGATGATAAGGATGTCAAATGTATTTTTGTTGGTTATAGTGATGAAAGAAAATGTTACAAGTTGTATATCCGCAAACAAAGCATATCTTGGTTTCATGGGATGTTGTGTTTGTGGAAGATTCTATTCAACCCTTCCTGTCATGTAGTAGAGACAGTAATGTAAGGTCACATGATATTTATGACACTTTGTTGCCTCTTTTCAGTGACGGAAGTTTGAATGTAAATTTCAATGAAGCAAATATACATCCTGCGGGGGTTTTTAAAAATGTTACAAATCAGCCTATTAGTGATGCAGGTGTACACAATGTACTTGATGAGGAAAGGGCTGAGAATGAGCAGGCTAGAGGTATGCTTAAATGGATGGTGCATACTTTGTGTGATAGTAAATTGGATGCACCTTTGTCTAGTCATACTCGTTTAGGTTCTCACCATGCATCTTATACATTAGATTGTTATGCTTTGTCTATGTCTAGCTTACATGATGTTGAGGAACCTCTATCTTTTGATGATGCAAAAAATTCAAAAAATTAAATGGCTGCCATGCAATCATAATATGACGCACTTATAGAAAATGAAGCATGGACTTTATGTGATTTGCCTCCTGGCAAAAAGGCCATTACGATACAAAGTGGGTTTACAAGTTGAAATACAAGCCAGATGGTGAGATTGATTGCTATAAGGCTCAACTTGTTGCAAAAGGTTATGCACATTAGAAAGGCATAGATTATGAAGAGACCTTTGCTCCCACTTGTCATATGACTACTGTACATTTTCTATGTGCATTGCTAACTCATTTTGATGTACATCAGTCAGACATTGTTACTGCTTTCTTGAATGGTGACATATTTGAAGGAGTTTATGTAATGCAGCCTCGTGGTTTTGTCAAGAAAGGACAAGAGGATACAGTGTGTAATATGTCAGAAATCTTTGTATGGGTTGAAGCAATCTCCTCGTGCTTGGTATGAGAAGGTTGAAACTCATTTGGTCAAACGAGGCTTTTATAACAGTCCAACAAAAAGCACACTGTATATAAAGCGTGAGGGTGATGTACTTCTCACCGTGGTTCTCTATCTAGATGATTTGTTGATCACTAGACCAAATGAGAGACATATTGCTAAATTTAAGACTGATTTGAATGCTACTTTCAAGATGAAATATTTGGGGTTGTTGCATCATTACTTGGGTATACAGTTTAAGTAGTGTGATGGTGGTATTGCATTGTGTCACAAAAGCTACATAGAGACATTGCTATGTAAGTTTGGACTTGAGGATTGCAAGCCTATTGCCACTCCATGAAAACAGGTTTGAAATTGAGTCTTCATGATATTGGTGACCCTACCGATGTCACTCTTTACCAAAATGTTGTTAGCTGCCTCATTTATGTATGCAACACAAGGCCGAATATTTAGTTTGCAGTCTCACATTTCAGCAGATTCATGCATAACCTAAGCATTGGTAGACTGTCAAGATGATTTTTTTATACTTGAGTGGCACTTTTTACTCAGGCGATCCAGGGCAGGCAACAAGAGAGGCAACCTCTAAAAACCCCTCAAGGCTTCCGTGCTGCTCAATTGGGGCTGGGGTAACCACAAGCACAACACAACAACAAACCCACAGCCAAACCCAAACAAGACAGGGGCACCACCTAGTTATGGTATGCGAAGTAGGATGCCAGAGAGATTTTGTCACACCCAAGAAGATCCGCCACAAAACTCACACAAGCAATCTCACACCAAGACACACACCAAATGAACCAGAGAGAGCTATAGCAAAGGGAAGAGAGAGGGAGGAATAGAACTTGCATAATACCTTGTTTGTGACTTGTTGGTTCGTTATGAGGCTATTGTAGAGCTTGTACAAAATTAACTCATGCTAAGTAAATGCTAAACATTGCCAACACACACACACACACACACTGTCTTAGGGTGTGGGAGACCTCTCACCACAATATCCTCTTACAATGGACACAAAATTGGCAATGAAAACACACTAAAACACTTTCTAAAACAAAATCAAATGTTAGAATCTTAAAATACACAAGTCACCTTGAATTCACCAAATCGTATTGCCTGAACGTCGAATCGCTGCTTTGATGCACCAAACCTCAATTTATTGATGATGGAGGAACATATACAACACTGGTTTTGAGATTTTTGAACTCACACTCTCTCACTTGCAATGTGTAGCTTGAAAGCTTCTCTCACACCAAAAGTAAAGCTCACAAAGTGGTTGCTACGCCTAAGTCTCTTCTTAACGCATAGAGTGCTGGGGTGCTACGTGAGATACTGGAGGTGATTTACAAGAAGGAGAGGGGCTTATTTATAGGTTGGAGACCTCTCATTAAGATTATTGGAAATCCTAATTTTCAAGCTAACAAATCAGGATTATGTTTTTTTTTTAATATCAAAACATTGCAGGCCTTCATTGTCTGCTTGACTCATGGATGTGGGCTCAAAAGAGAGCATTATTGATGGTAGATAAGGTGAAAGTAGAGTTTTAAGAAAAGAGAGAGAGAGAGAGAGAGAGAGAGAGAGAGAGAGAGAGAGAGACAGTTACTATGCACATGTAGGCTTGAGGTGAGGTGTCTTTTATGGTTAGGTCAATGGCTATTTTGTGTTAGTATGTTAGTGGTTAGTAGGATGGGGTAAAATTACATGGAATATGCACTCAAGGTGCATTATATGATTTATACAATGATAAAAAGTAAGAGAAGGGTTAGAATATACACGATATGATGAAAACCACAAGATGGAAAGGGAAATTTCCACCTATCTCCTCCAACGAATGAGCGGTTATAGAACTCAGTCGGTGTAGTTATTGTGACCATGGAAAAGTTGAATTTTCCATGATAAAACTCCTCCTTTTGTAAAGATTGAGCTTCCTTATTTTTTGATTTTTTCTCTTTTTGTGAAAGGATGAAGAGGTTATGGTAATATGAGTTTGATTCTAGAGAGATAAATTGAGCTATATGTGTGTTTAGATGATAATTTTGAGCTATGGAGCAAGGGAGAGATGGGAATGGTGAAGAAGATGAAATAAGCCATGAAAGTTGAAGATTTGAGTAAGGGATGGAAAGGAATGAGTGTGTGTGGTGTGTGTGTGTGGAAGTAGGAAAGGAGGTGAGAGAAGACTACGGATTACCTTGTGAGGAAAGTGGGCAGACTGGAGTCGACCACTCAAAAAATCCTATCTCACCGGTGGTAGCTCCAAAAATTATCAAAATGTTTGAGTTGATTATTCAAATCTTGGTCCACATTTTGTCTTTAAACTACCACTTCAAATTTGGAGTGGAGATGGATTTGAAAAATCCCATTGAAATGCTTGTAGAAAATAGGAATTTAGTGAAAAGCAATGACTGATGGTGGAAGGTTTTTTCTGAGGTTTTACCTTGGAGTGGATTCACACCAAAAGTAAGAGAAGCTTGCATGAAATGATTTTTTATAGAATACATAAGTAAGAAATTTTATGATAATGGTGAGTAAATGTACATAGCATACTTAGAAAAATAGCGCACACCTAGGTAGAAATATTTAAATAAATATCAAAATAATTCTCTATATTTAGGCCCTATAATTATGAAAATTCTCTATATTTAGGCTCTATATACAATGAAATATTTACACACAAATGGATCATAATATTTATTTATTTATTGTTTTATTTATTTATTTAGTTGGCTCAACTAGCCCAAATTACTAGCTAACTGAGAGTTTTAAGGACATATGGAAAAAAATCCATAACTCACACACACCTATGTACAATGAAAAGGTAGGGATAGCCACAGTGTTTATGTGATTTTGGTAAGGTGAGGTAACTCACTATGGCAATTTTGGATAGCCAAAAGACGGCTATCATTAGCCCTCTCCCAAAATGATGGTATATTCATGTACCATCATGAAGCATCTTTTCCAAAGAGAGTGCTTATGAGTCCTTGACAAGATTTTCATTGTTTGGTCCCTTGGCATTTTGGATCGAGTTACACTCATGCTTCATGTAGCAAAACCTACATGAGATAGTTGCCTTTTGACAGATCTTTGGTAGATCCTTTGGTAGAAGGCAACTCAAATAGGGCTTCAGGTGATACCTGTTTACCTTCCTAGAGTGCTCTTTACCATTCAAGTCCATAAGCTGATAATAACTTGAATTAAAATCCTTCTTGACTATGTATGGCCCCTGCCATATAGTTTTAAACTTGGCATCAAAACGATTATCAAGTCGATTGTCATACCTTAGCACAAGATCTCCTTCCTTGGTGCCTTTGTCCTTCAGTTTCTTGTCGAGCTTTTCTTTTACTTGTATAGATTTTCTCTTGTAGCACTCATAAGCTGCTTCTCTTTTCCACTCAAGCTCCACTAATGTAAGAAGTCGATCCATCCATACCTCTTGATCATCTTGTGCACCTCTGCCATGAAGCCGTATCATTGGGATGTTGAGCTCGATAAGCTACAGAGCCTCTTGACCATACACCAAGTGAAATGGCATGAACTATGTTGCCTCCCTTTATGTGGTTCAATATGCCCACAAGGCACCATCCAAGCAGTCATCCCATAACTTTGTCTTGTTTTGAACCATCTTTTTGATGATGCGTGCAAATGACACCATTAGCCTTCTCCACCAAACCATTTGACTGTGGGTAGTAGGGTGTACTATGACGATGTAGAATGGGAAGCTCTTTACAAACTTCTGTGAGTAAACCCTTCTTGAACCCTGGACCATCATCAGAAAAAATCTCCAGAGGTGTGTCAAATCTACAACAAATATTAGTGTAGAAAGACCTGCTCACTATTTTCCCTTTTACCCTTGCCACACTTTGACCCTCTACCCACCTAATCGTGTAATCTAGAGCCACTAGAATGTAGAGTTTACCATTTTTTGTTCTAGGAAGAGGACCCATAGCATCAATGCCCCATTTTTCAAAGGATCCATTTGTAAGCACTATTTGCCTAACAGTTGTGACAGCTTTTACACCAATGTTGGACATCCACATGCAAGCTTGGCCAAACATACCCTGTAGGCAAAATCTTCTTCACAGTTAATTCTTGGGCAAAATGACCACTACATGCCTCTTCATGCAAACCTTTTAGAATGGCTGGAATTTCCTCGATAGTTGGTACTCTTCTGCACATTTGATCCTTCCCTCTTTGATAGAGGGAGCCTTCTAGGAAGAGATAGAAACTT
Source organism: Adiantum capillus-veneris (assembly GCF_014529385.1). Classification (NCBI taxonomy): domain Eukaryota; kingdom Viridiplantae; phylum Streptophyta; class Polypodiopsida; order Polypodiales; family Pteridaceae; genus Adiantum; species Adiantum capillus-veneris. The sequence continues at coordinate 127,073,765 of NC_140938.1, read as the reverse complement.
GCCTTCTTCATGAGTCTCCTCTACTGAGCTTTTGTGAAGTCTTGTGGAAACTCACCCTCCAAAATGTAGCCAATAATGGGAGCCAATGACTCCAATCCCTGGTATCTTGGTTGTTTGATAGCTGTTGCCACCATGATGACCTGCACTTCTTTCTCAACACATGTAACTGCTTGTTGTGCAAGTAAATCAGCATCTTCATTTTGTTTCCTAGGAATGTAATATAGTTGCACTTGTTCAAACTGATTAAACAACCTACGAATGGCATAAACTTTTGACCTTAAGCTTTTATTCTTGCATGCCCAAATGCCTAAAATCTGCTTCACAATGCGAAGTGCATCCCCCTTTACCATGAGACGTTGTATACCTTGGCCAATGCACATCTTTAAACCATGAAGTAGTGTGTCGTATTCTACTTCATTGTTGCTAGTTGAACTTGGTAGAGCGACCTTCTCTTTCATGACCACCTCTCTACTTGGGTTGAGCAACACAAGCCTTCCCCTGCTCTTCCTATGGCTCATCAAAAAGCTCCATCAAAGAACAAGGTAAAAGCATTAGGAATACTTTTTGGTGATGGCAATGGTAGGGTCTTTACTTCAAGCACCTTAATTTCCTTGTCATGTATCCTATAAGTGAGAATCCCTGCCAATTGTACATCCACACTATCTTCTACCTTGAAAGAGTATTAAAACTCTTGTAGCTCCATAATCCACTTTGAGAGTCTAGTACTAAGATTCATTTGAGGTGACACCCAAGGGAACAAGTTTTCTTCAGTGAGGATTACAAAAGATTTTGGTAGCAAGTAGGATCTAAACTTTCTCACTGCAAACATGAGAGAAAGAATCATGAGTTCTGCCTCTGTGTAGCCTCTCTCCAAAGCATTCATGACCCTACTAGCAAAGTAGATGGGTTGCATCCTGGTACTGTGGGGATCTTATTATAGCAAAATAGAACCAACTGTTTCTTTCCCAACACTAGAGCTAGCAAAGAATTTGTACTCCCAGAACAAGGAGGCATAAGTGTTGGTAGTTCTGACAGAATGACTTTGATGTTACAAAAATATTCTTCAAGTTCATCAGACCAAACAAAATCGACTTGTTTGTCAATTTCTGCAAGGGGTGAAGTAACTCTGAGGCTAAGTGATTGAAGCATGACATATACTTCACCTTTTGAATGAATGAGATGAACTTTTTAAGACTCTTGGGTGATGGTAACTCAATAAGAGCCTTTGCCTTTGAAGGATCTACCTTAATATCTTTATAGGAAACCTTGTGACCAAGCAAGATCACTTCATCCTCACCTGTGTGGCATTTTTCGGGGTTGAGTTGACCTCCCATGTCATAGAGTTTCTTCAAACCTTCTTCTACCCTTTGTAGATGTAATGATTTTGAGCTATAAATGCAAAAATCATCAATAAAACCCTAATGGACTTCCAAAGAATGCTTGAAACACCATGTTCATAAAGCGTTGGAAAATTGCAGGAGCATTTGTCAGGCCAAATGGCATGACTTTGAAAGCATAACAACCCCACAGAGTGATGAAGGTTGTTTTCAATTGATCCTCTAATGCGATACCTATTTGAAAGTAGCCCGAGTAGCCATCACACAACAATGTACTTCTTGCGACGAGTTACTTCATTTAGTATCTCATCCTGAAATGGAAGGGGAAAGTGGTCTCTTTTTGTTGCCTCATTCAGTGGATGGTAATCCACACACACCCTCCACTTGCCGTTTTTCTTGGGAGTGACAACAACAAGAGAGATCCACTCTGAATTCTCCATTGGATAAATGAAACCTGCTGCTAGAAGTTTTTTTATCTCCTTGAGTAAAGCCTGCTCCTTGATGACTCCTAGCCTTCATAGCTTTTGAGCCTTAGGTGTGGCCTCTGGCTTTAGCTCGATCTTCTGTTGAACATCATCTACTCAACGCACGTCGGTGTAGTCTGTAGCAAAAAGCGTAGGAAACTTTCTTAGAACACATTTGAACTCCTCTCTTTCATCCTTTGTAAGTGTGGTAGACCTTCTAACATTCCTTCATCTTTCAAATTTTGGTTCTCTTGAGGACCTACGTCCTCCAAGCCTGGGCAAGAGGTTTTTTGGTTGCTTGGCTTAAACCTTACCCCATGATTTCAATGGAAGACTCCTCTTCCGTAGTGCTACCGCTACCTTCTTCTTCTGAAGTGCTATCAGTCGAGTCTTCCTCCATCTCACTTTGTGATGATTCTTCATGGAGATCCTCTTGACGTTGCTCCTTCATGTCAAAGACAATCTTCTTATGATTGTCATTCCTACAGATCAACTTTCCACTTTCCCAATCCTGCAAATCTCGCATTTTGTTTAGCCATGGTCTTCCTAGGATAAATGGATAGCCACCTTGGTTGACATAACATAAAAATCCACTGCCTTTTTAATGCCAAAGGCCTCCACAAAAACAGTTTTACAAATGCCTACACACCTAGCCTTGCTATTGTTTGCCATCTTGAGTTTGATAATAAGTATCTCATGGATGTGCATGCCAAGTCTTTGCATGAGTCCCTCTGTCATGATGCAAATTTGTGCACCCCCATCCACTAGACCTTTCCTAACCAATCGTCCTTTGATGTAACAATCTAGCACATGTGTAATATCCTCATTCATTTCAGCTTGTGCAATTTTTACAGCAGACACACTATGTTTTACCTTTCTCCTAGTGCTAACTACCTTTATTAAATCCCTCCTAATTTGTGGACATAATGCAAGAAACTGAGGCCATAAGATATCAAGACCCTTACCTCTCATGTCTTCCAACAAGCTGTATGGAGCCAGACCATGTCCAAGAGGGAAGTCTTGGAGGTTGATACGACGTTGAGTACTCTTAGCTTCCTTCGTCTCCTTCGACTTCTTTTCTCGTTCATGGTCACTATGTGATGTAACTCTTTCTTTCTCCTTACCTTTTTCTCGGCCACGCTTAATGCCCTTTGCTTCCATGTCAACCTCTTTTGAATTTGTCACCTCTACCACATGCACATTTGGGTCTAGGCCCTCTATTGGAACCTCTCCTCTTAGACACTTGAGTTTCCTATACTTCTCAATAGCCCTTGTTTCAGCTGCATTGAAGGTAGCAGGTGTACCCGCCTCAACTTTTATCTTGAGTGTGGGAAAGAGACCGGCTATGAACCTTTCTTTCTTTAGGAACTTTGCATCATCACCAGGGTTAGCAACATTTCTCACCCATACATCCCAAAGACGTAGAAACTCTTGTTTATACATGTAATAGTCATCTAAGTCTTTTTGTTTGTGAGAAACGATGTCTTGCCATAGATTTGAGTGTTTTGGGGGTCAAAGAAGTATCTCTTAAAATGATCAACAACTTCGTTATAGTTTCCCTTAGCCTTATGAGATAGAGATTCAAACCAAGTGCTAGCATCTTTCCTTAGAACTACCTCAAACATTTCTAAGCGTTCCTCATCTCCTATCACTCTTTTTATGCGGCAAGCCATTTTGAAATTTGCTAGAAATAGCTCGGCATCCTCGCCCGGCTCTCTAAAAAAGAGAGGATATCCTGACATTTGGTGTTGGGCCTCCATTGAAGCAGTTTCTAGGTGAAAAATTGTTTCTTTTTTCTTTCTTAAAAACATTCACACTAAATGTTTTCTAAATTACAATCTATTCTACAACAAAACAAAAATATGCACATCAAATGATCTATGATAGTCAACAAGACGCAGGATGATAGGGTTTGGTGATGCAATAATCTCTCCTACTCTTTGAGCACCAACCATGAACACCATACGTTGCTGAAAATGGAATTTTCTACTAATTGTAGTGTTTATTCTAATGTGTGGAGTGAAATGAAAGAAAAAAACCTCTATTCCTCGGCCATTATCCATGGTCTATGCATGACCTAATTCTTTTAAAAATATATATATATATAGATGTCCAAACTAAGGTCGTACCTAATGAGAGGCAAAATAAAAGGGTTTACTGAAGCGTTTATCTCGGCTAACCTAAGAGGATCTAAAATTTTACGAATTACACGTTGAAATTGCAACTTAGTACTAACAATAATGTGTACCTTTTGCCTTGAAATGAGAATGAAAGGATCGTACAAACTCTCTTGATTCATGCAAACTACTTGAATATTCTAAGGTTGAACTTACATAACAACATACACAAGCCCTCCTTAGTGGAGGCACCAAAATTGAGGCGGTCCAGGGCGGGCAACAAGAGAGGCGACCTCTAAACACCCCTCAAGGCTCCCATGCTGCTCAATTGGGGCTTGGGCAACCACAAGCACAACACAACAACAAACCCACAGCCAAATCCCAACAAGATAGGGGCACCACCTAGTTATGGTATGTGAACTAGGATGCCAGAGAGATTTTGTCACACTCAAGAAGATGCGCCACAAAAAACACACAAGCAATCTCACACCAAGATACACACCAAATGAAGCAAAGAGACCTAGAGCAAAGGGAAGAGAGAGGGAGGAATAGAACTTGCCTAATACCTTGTTTGTGACTTGCAAATAGAGATGGTTTGTTATGAGGTTATAGTAGAGCTTGTACAAAACTAATTCATGCTTAGTAAATTCTAAACATGGCCAACACACACACAATGTCTTAGGGTGTGGGATACCTCTCACCACAATACCCTCTTACAATGGACACAAAATTGGCAATGAAAACACACTAAAACACTTTCTAAAACAAGATCAAATGATAGAAACTTAAAATACACAAGTCACCTTGAATTCACCAAACCGTATTGCACAAGTGGAAGGACAAAGATTTGAACGTCGAATCACGCCTTTGATGCACCAAACCTCAATTTATTGATGATGGAGGAACATATACAACAATGGTTTTGAGATTTTTGAAATTGCACTCTCTCACTTGCAATGTGTAGCTTGAAAGCTTCTCTCACACCAAAAGTGAAGCTCACAAAGTAGTTTCTACGCCTATGTCTCTCCTCACGCATAGAGTGTTGAGTGCTATGTGAGATATTGGAGGTGATTTACAAAAAGAAGAGGGGATTATTTATAGGTTGGAGACCTCTCATTAAGATTATTGGAAATCCAAATTTACAAGCTAGCAAATCAAGATTATGTTTTTTTTTAATATCAAAACATTGCAGGATTTGGTAGGTCTATAATTGAAGATATTGTTGAGATCATGATATAAGTGAATAGTACAACTAAGAAAATCAAATATTGAGGGGTCTAAAAAATATGTACATGTCAAATATAAATAATATAAGTGGAAAAAATATAAAGGGGTCAAAAGAAATCTCTCTCATTATGAGGCTACCATAAAAAGATAAATAGTTTTGGTGTTCTAATTTTTTAGAAAAAAAACAAAATAGATGTAGGAAGGGAAAAATCACAATAGTGAAAAAATATACACATAAATAAAACTAGTTTTTTTGGATTTTTATTGGGGTGGAGTTACACCAAATATAAGAGAAGCTTACATGAGAATATTTCTATATGGAATAAAGAGTATGAAAAATGGTAAGAAAAATTGTGGTAATGGTGAGGCAATGTACAGAGCATAAATAACACACACCTAAGTAGAAATATTTAAATAAATACCAAAATAATTATGAAAAAATCTTTTATTTAGGCCCTATATACAAAGAAATATTTACATACGCATGGGCCATAATATATTTATATTTTTTATGCTCAACTAGCCCAGTGACTAGCTAGCTGAGGGTTTTTAAGAAGATATGGGAAAAGGCCCCTAACTCACACACGCCTATGTACAGTGAAATGGTAGGGATAGCCATAGCGTTTGAGTGATTTGATAGGGTGCGATAACTCACTATGTCAGTTACAGAGAGCCGAAAAACGGCTATCACTACTAAGCACTAACATACTAACACAAAATAGCCATTGACCTAACCATAGAAGACACCTCACCTCAAGCCTACATGTGCATTGTAACTCTCTCTCTCTCTCTCTCTCTCTCTCTCTCTCTCTCTCTCTCTCTCTCTCTCTTTCCCCTTGTTATAAGGTCAAGGGTAGGTAGCATGCATACATGCACTATGGAGGGCTCACTCTTGGAGGTATTCAAAAGAATCATCCAAAGAAGGACCCCACAAGGACCTTGTGCAGTGGAAAAAAATGGTCGGTTTTGCTGAATTTTTAAAGTTCACTTGCTCTCCAAATTTGAAAAAGTGATACAAACAAAAGTTGTAGCACGTGGGCTGAACTTTTGCCTCAAATTTTTTCATATTTTTTTGAGCTACGAGCGGTGAGCTATGATTTTGTTAGTGGACCCCAATTTTTCCATGCTATGCAGCCACACTCTCTCTTCCACTTTATCATTTTCCTCTTTCACACACACTTCTCCACTCATCATCCCCACCTCTCTCACCACTCCTCTCTGCACCCTACTCACCTTCTCCTCAACCTTGAAGAATAAGAGAAACCATGGTGAACTCATGCCTCCCACACACAATTCCATTCCAAAATTGACCACATAGTCTCATTTTTCCTCCTCCAAATTACCCATATCTATCAAAAAAACCACAAAATTCAGCCTCTTCTCTTAAAAGACAGCATCATGGTGGTTGATTACTCAGCTTCAATTACCTTGTCTCTCAAGGAAGGTCAAGAGTGAAGAAAAAATGTACCGTCAAAGCTAGTGGACCGTCAACAAGCGTCAAAATTGGCCCTACTCAAGACACTTGGAGCATCAACCTTGTAAGAAATCCACCTTTTCTTACCTCTTAAGAGTTTTTTCTCCTTATTTGTATCCTACATGGATACTCCCATTGTAAATATCCAATTCCATTTGTAAATTAATACTAACTCTACTAACACTAACCCACTATGAAAAGTCCTATCACCTCCATTTCTCTCCTCTCTCTTTCCCCACCAACTTCTTGATAATTCCAAGCAAAAGAAATTAGATAAATTGCTGAAAATCTAACCCAACCATGGTTAGAGGAGTAACCCTAGCCTTCAAAATTGCTATAAAAGGAGGGTGTAGCTAGCACAAAAAGGGGGGAGAAGAAAGAGCACTATGCTATAGCTTGAGAAGCCAAGCTCAACTTCTTGAGAAGGAGCTCTTGAGTGGAATCTCATTGACATTAGGCATATGTATGTGTTGTATTAGGGGTGATTAGCAAGGGAACTCTATGCCATTGTAAGAGAGAGTGATCATTAAATTGAGAGTAGGAAATCTATCATTTCTCCTACTAGAGTAAGCCCAACATTTGTTGAATCAAGGAGGGTGAATTTGGACTAAGGATGGATACCTTGTCTCCCTTCCAACGTGAAGTCATGGACAATAATGATGTGTAAGTGTCTTGGTGTTTTATTTAAGTTCTTGATAGCTTGTCTCCCGGTATTGTTATCAATTTAGCCATAAATCCCACATGCTGTAAGAGGGCGACAGGGTGGAGAGGACTCCCCTGGCCTTAAGACAGTGATTGGGGTGGCTTTTTTCTTGTGATGTGTTGTGTTGTAATTTACTCAGGCTATGTTGAACAAATACTAATCTCACTTTGATTGGTCATGACAGATTTGTAAGAAGGCATTAGTGCAACAAGCACCCCCTTCCCCCTTCTCTCTCTCTTTCTTACATATATATATTTATGTTTGCTTGATCATTAACGATACACTTCAAAGCAGCCCGAGCACCATCTCTCTCTCTCTCTCTCTCTCTCTCTCTCTCTCTCTCTCTCTCTCTCTCGTGTTTTAGTGTGTGAGAGTGTTCCATTGGTGTTAGGGTTAGTGTAGATTCCTTGCTTGTTTGTGGGTTGCTCTAACGATTCTCCTCTTTTGCGTCCTAGTTCGCTCTTAAACTAGGTGGTGCCCCTTGTGTAGTTGGGATTTGGCTGGGGGTTTGTTGTTTTGGTTTGTGTTGTGTTGTGCCCCAGCCCCATTGAGCAGCACGGGAGCCTTGAAGGGTGTCTAGAGGTTGCTCTTATTGTTGCCCGCCCCGGACCGCTTCAAATTGGTGCCCCCACGGAGGAAAGGCTTGTGTATGTTTTGTGAAGGCTTAACCTTTAGCATAATCAAGTAGCTTGCATAAATCACGAGAATTTGTATGATCCCTTCATTCCCATTGCAAGGCAAAAGGTACACATAATTGTTAGTACTAAGTTGCAATTTCAGCGAGTAATTCGTAGAACTTTAGGTCCTCTTAGGTTGGTAGAGATAAACGCATCAGTAAATCCTTTTATTTTGCCTCTCATTAGGTACGACCTTAATTTGGACGTCTATATTTTTGTTTTGTTTTAAGAATTAGGTCATGCATAGACCATGGATAATGGCCCAGGAATACAGGTTTTTCCCTTTCATTTCACTCCACACATTAGATTAAACATTGCAATTAGTAGAAAAATCCATTTTCAACAACGTATGGTATTCATGTTTGGTGCCCAAAGAGTAGGAGAAATTCTCGCATCACCAAACCCTGTCATTTTACCTCTTATTGATTATCATAGGTCATTTGATGTGAATATTTTTATTTTGTTGTAGAATAGATTGCAATTTAGAAAATATTATTGTGTAAATCTTTTAAAGAAAGAAAAAACAAAAACGCGTCACTTTGAAATCAATTCAATGGAGAGCCAACGCCAAATGTCTGGATATCCTCTTTTCTTTGGAGAGCCTGGAGAGGATGCAGAATTATTTCTAGCGAATTTCAAGATGTCTTGCCGTATCAAGAGGATAGTAACTGATCAAGAACGTGTAGAAATGTTTGAGGTGGTCCTTAGGAAAGATGTTAGCACTTGGTTTGACTCTTTGCCTGAGGAAGTTAAAGGGAATTACACGGAAGTTTTGAATCGTTTCAAGAAATACTTCTTTGATCCCCAAAACACTCAAAAACTATGGCAAGACATTGTTTCTCATAAGCAAAAAGACTTAGATGACTACTACTTGTACAAGCAAGAGTTTCTACGTCTTTGGGCTCTATGGATACGAAATGTTGCTAACCCTGGTGATGGTGCAGAATTTTTAAAGAAGGAGAGGTTCATAGCCGGACTCTTTCCTGACCTTAAGATAAAAGTTGAGGCGAGTGCACCTGCTACTTTTGATGCAACTGAAACTAGGGCTGCTGAGAAGTATAGGAAACTCAAGTGCTTAAGAGGAGAGGTTCCAATAGAAGGTCTTAGACCCAAAGGTAAGTCACAAGCATCAACATCTAGGGAGCTTCCTGAGGTAACGGCTGAAGTGATTGAGAAGTTAAATGAATCTTTAAGCAGCCTGTCAATTCACCTTGCACAAGCTGTAGGTCCAAAGGGACAAGCAAAGAAGTCAGAAGAGAGAGAGCCACGAACTAGGAGAGTCTTGCAATGTTGGAATTGCGGAGAGTCTGGACATGGGATGTATAATTGTCCTTGGCCCCGTGGAGAGCCACGGAGACCTAACTTGAATTACCCAGTGATGAATGCAGGAGAAGGAGCTGGTCAACAACCAAGGCTTCTACAAAGGCCAAATGGACCAAGACCACCTCCACAAGGGGTAGAAGGAGTTCCACCTTTGCCAGATCCAAATGTGCAAGTGGTAGAGGTGACAAATTCAAATGAGGTTGACATGGAAGCCAATGGCATTAAGCGTGGCCGAGGAAAAGGTAAAGAGAAAGAAGGAGTCACATCACAGAGTGACCATGGACAAGGCAAGAAGGCAAAGGAAACCAAGGAAACCAAGAGGACTCTACGTCGTATCAACCTCCAAGACTTCCCTCTTGGACATGATATGACTCCGTACAACTTGTTGGAAGACATGAGAGGTAAGGGTCCTGATATTTCATGGCCTCAATTTCTTGCATTATATCCACAAGTTAGGAGGGATTTAACAAGGGCAGTTAGCACTAGGAGAAAGGTAAAAGAGAGTGTGCCTGTTGTAAAAATTGCACAAGCTGAAATGAATGAGGACATTACACCGGTGCTAGACTGTTACATCAAAGGAAGATTGGTTAGGAAAGGTCTAGTGGATGGGGGTGCACAAATTTGCATCATGACAGAGGGACTCATGCACAGACTAGGCATGCACATCTAGGAGACACCTGAAATTAAGGTCAAGATGGCAAACAATAGCAAGGCTAGGTGCGTAGGCATTTGTAAAAATGTTTTTGTGGAGGCCTTTGGCATTAAGAAGGCAGTGGATTTCTATGTCATGTCTACCAAAGGAAATGGTTACCCATTTATCCTAGGGAGACCATGGCTAATGAAAATGCGAGCTTTGCAGGATTGGGAGAGTGGAAACCTAATTTGCAGGAACGACAATCATAAGAAAGTTGTCTTTGACATGAAGGAGCAACGCCAAAAGGAGCTCCATGAAGAATCATCTCAAAGTGAGACGGAAGAAGGTTGGACCGATAGCACTTCAGAAGAAGAAAGTAGCGACAACATTACTGAAGAGGAGTCTTTCATCCAAGTCATGGGGGTAAGGTTTAAGCCAAGCAACCAAGAGACCTCTTGTCAAGGCTTGGAGGAGGTAGGTCCTCAAGAGAACGAAGGTGTTCAAGATGAAGGAATGCTAGAAGGTATGCTATCTAAAACACTTACAAAGGATGAAAGAGAGGAGTTCAAATGTGTGCTAAGGAAATTTCATAGGCTTTTTGCTAAAGACTACACCGATGTGCGTGGAGTAGATGCTGTTCAACACAAAATTGAGTTGAAGCCAGAGGCCACACCTAAGGCTCAGAAGCTACGAAGACTAGGAGTCATCAAGGAGCAGGCTTTACTCAAGGAGGTAAGAAAGCTTCTAGCAGCAGGTTTCATTTATCCAGTGGAGAATTCAGAGTGGGTCTCTCCCGTTGTTGTCACTCCTATAAAAAACGAAAAGTGGAGGGTGTGTGTGGATTACCGTCCACTCAATGAGGCAACAAAAAGAGATCACTTTCCCCTCCCATTTCAGGATGAGATACTAAATGAGGTAGCTGGTCATGAGAAGTACACTATGTGTGATGGCTACTCAGGCTACTTTCAAATAGGTATCGCATTGGAAGATCAATTGAAAACAACCTTTATCACTCCTTGGGGTTGTTATGCTTTTAGAGTCATGCCATTTGGTCTGACAAATGCTCCTGCAACATTCCAACGTTTCATGAACATGGTGTTTCAAGCATTCTTTGGAAAGCCAATTAGGGTGTTCATTGATGATCTCTGCATTTATAGGTCAAAATCATTGCATCTACAAAGGGTAGAAGAAGGTTTAAAGAAGCTCTACGACATGGGAGGTCAACTCAACCCCGACAAGTGCCACATAGGTGAGGATGAAGTGATCTTGCTCGGTCACAAGGTTTCCTATAAAGGCATTGAGGTGGATCCTTCAAAGGCAAAGGCTCTTATTGAGCTCCCATCACCGAAGAGTCTTAAGGAGGTCATCTCTTTCATTCAGAAGGTGAAGTATATGTCACGCTTCATTCACTTAGCCTCGGAGTTGCTTCATCCTTTGCAAAAGTTGACACAACAAGTAGAATTTGCATGGTCTGATGAGCTTGAAGAGTATTTTTGTAACATTAAAGTCATTTTGTCAGAGCTACCAACACTCATGCCTCCTTGTTGGGAGTACACATTCTTTGTTAGCTCTAGTGTTGGAAGGGAAATAATTGGTGCTGTGTTGCTACAACAAGATCCCCACAGTACAAGGATGCGACCCATCTACTTTGCTAGTAGGGTCATGAATGCTTTGGAGAGAGACTACACAGAAGCAGAACTCATGATGCTTTCTCTCATGTTTGCGGTGAGAAAGTTTAGATCCAACCTGCTACCAAAACCTTTTGTAATCCTCATCGCAGAGAATTTGTTCCCTTGGGTGTCATCTCAAATGAATCTTAGTACTAGGATCTCAAAGTGGATTATGGAGTTGCAAGAGTTTCAATACTCTTTCAAGGTAGAAGATAGTGTGCGTGCACAATTGGCAGGGATTCTCACTTATAGGGTGCATGAAAAGGAGATTAAGGTGCCTGAAGTAAAGACCCTACCATTGCCACCACCAAAAAGTATTCCTAATGCTTTTACCTTGTTCTTTGATGGAGCTTTTCGTCGAGCCACAGGAAAAGCAGGGGGAGGGCTAGTGTTGCTCAACCCAAGTGGAGAGGTGGTCATGAAAGAGAAGTTCAATCTACCAAGTTCAGCTAGCAACAATGAAGCAGAATATGACACACTACTTCATGGTTAAAAAATATGCATTGGCCATGGTATACAACGTCTCATGGTAAAAGGGGATGCACTTCTCATTGTGAAGCAGATTTTAGGCATTTGGGCATGCAAAAATGAAAGACTAAGGGCCAAAGTTCATACCATCCGTAGGCTATTTAATCAATTTGAGGAGGTGCAATTATATCATATTCCTAGGAAACAAAATGAAGATGCTGATTTACTTGCACAACAAGCCGTTGCATGTGTAAAGAAAGAAGTGCAGGTCATCATGGTGGCGGCTACTGTGAAGCAACCGAGGTACCAGGGATTGGAGTCATTGGCTCCCATCATTGGCTACATTTTGGAGGGTGAGTTTCCACCAAACTTCACAAAAGCTCATGAGAGGAGACTCATGAAGAAGGAAAGCATGTATCTCTTCCTAGAAGGCTCCCTCTATCAAAGAGGGAAGGATAAAGTGTGCAGAAGAGTACCAACTATCACGGAAATTCCAGCCATTCTAAAAGGTTTGCATGAAGAGGCATGTGGTGGTCATTTTTCCCAAGAATTAACTGTGAAGAAGATTTTGCTTGCGGGGTATGTTTGGCCAAGCTTGCATGTGGATGTTCAACATTGGTGTAAAAGCTGTCACAATTGTCAGATAAATGGAAATAGAAGGTTGGTGCATGGCCCGAGGCAAATAGTTCTTGCAAATGGACCCTTTGAAAAGTGGGGCATTGATGCTATGGGTCCTCTGCCTAGGACAAAAAATGGTAAACTCTACATTCTAGTGGCTGTAGACTATATGACTAGGTGGGTGGAAGCACAAAGTGTGGCAAAGGTAAATGAGAGGACAGTGAGCAAATTCGTCTACACTCACATTTGTTGTAGATTTGGCACACCTTTGGAGATTGTTTCTGATAATGGTCCAGGGTTTAGAAAGGGATTGCTCACAGAAGTCTGTGAAGAACTTCGCATTCTATATCATCACAGTACACCCTACTATCCCCAATCAAATGGTTTGGTAGAAAAAGCTAATGGTGTCATTGCAGGCATCATTAGAAAGATGGTGAAAAACAAGACAAAGTTGTGGGATGACTTCTTGGATGGTGCCTTGTGGGCGTATCGAACCACATATAGGGAAGCCACGGAGTTCACACCATTTCACTTGGTCTATGGTCAAGAGGCTTTACAGCCAATTGAACTAAACATTCCAACAATGCGACTTCATGGAAAATCAGCACAAGATGATCAAGAAGCATGGATGGATCGACTTCTTACCTTAGCTGAGCTTGAGTGGAAAAGAGAAGCAGCACACGAGTGCTATAAGAGGAAAGCCACACAGACAAAGGAGAAGCTTGACAAGAAACTGAAGGACAAAGGCATCAATGAAGGAGATCTTGTGCTAAGGTATGACAATCGACTCGATAATCGTTTTGATGCCAAATTTGAAACAAGATGGCAGGGGCCATACATAGTCAAGAAGGCTTTCAATTCAAGTTACTATCAACTTATGGACTTGAATGGGAAAGAGCACTCCAGGAAGGTAAACGGCTATCGCTTGAAGCCTTACTTGAGTCGCCTTCTACCAAAGGATCTACCAGAGAAAAAGGCAACTATCCCATGTAAGTATTGTTCCATGAAGCATGAGTGTAACACAAACCAAAATTCCAAGGGGCCAAACAATGAAGATCTTGTCAAGGACTCTGAAGCACTCTCTTTGGAAAAGATTCTTTATGATGGTACATGAATATACCATCATCCTGGGGGAGGGCTAATGATAGCCGTTTTTCGGCTCTCTGTAATTGCCATAGTGAGTTATCTCACCCTATCAAATCACTCAAACGCTATGGCTATCCCTACCATTTCACTGTACATAGGCGTGTGTGAGTTAGGGGCCTTTTCCCATATCTTCTTAAAAACCCTCAGCTAGCTAGTCACTGGGCTAGTTGAGCCAAAAAAATAAAAAATATAAAAAATATAAGTATATTATGGCCCATGCGTATGTAAATATTTCTTTGTATATAGGGCCTAAATAAAAGATTTTTTCATAATTATTTTGGTATTTATTTAAATATTTCTACCTAAGTGTGTGTTATTTATGCTCTGTACATTGCCTCACCATTACCACAATTTTTCTTACCATTTTTCATACTCTTTATTCCATATAGAAATATTTTCATGTAAGCTTCTCTTATATTTGGTGTAACTCCACCCCAACAAAAATCCAAAAAAACTAGTTTTATTTATGTGTATATTTTTTCACTATTGTGATTTTTCCCTTCCTACATCTATTTTGTTTTTTTTCTAAAAAATTAGAACACCAAAACTATTTATCTTTTTATGGTAGCTTCATAATGAGAGAGATTTCTTTTGACCCCTTTATATTTTTTCCACTTATATTATTTATATTTGACATGTACATATTTTTTAGACCCCTCAATATTTGATTTTCTTAGTTGTACTATTCACTTATATCATGATCTCAACAATATCTTCAATTATAGACCTACCAAATAAGGTCAAGGGTAGGTGGCATGCATACATGCACTATGGAGGGCTCACTCTTGGAGGTATTCAAAAGAATCATCCAAAGAAGGACCCCACAAGGACCTTGTGCAGTGGAAAAAAATGGTCGGTTTTGCTGAATTTTTAAAGTTTACTTGCTCTCCGAATTTGAAAAGGTGATACAAACAAAAGTTGTAGCTCGTGGACTGAACTTTTGCCTCAAATTTTTTCATATTTTTTCGAGCTAAGAGCGGTGAGCTATGATTTTGTTAGTGGATCCCAGTTTTCCCATGCTATGCAGCCACACTCTCTCTTCCACTTTATCATTTTCCTCTTTCACACACACTTCTCCACTCATCATCCCCACCTCTCTCACCACTCCTCTCTGCACCCTACTCACCTTCTCCTCAACCTTGAAGAATAAGAGAAACCATGGTGAACTCATACCTCCCACACACAATTCCATTCCAAAATTGACCACCTAGTCTCATTTTTCCTCCTCCAAATTACCCATATCTATCAAAAAAACCACAAAATTCAACCTCTTCTCTTAAAAGACAGCATCATGGTGGTTGATTACTCAGCTTCAATTACCTTGTCTCTCAAGGAAGGTCAAGAGTGGAGAAAAAATGTACCGTCAAAGCTAGTGGACCGTCAACAAGCGTCAAAATTGGCCCTACTCAAGACACTTGGAGCATCAACCTTGTAAGAAATCCACCTTTTCTTACCTCTTAAGAGTTTTTCCTCCTTATTTTTATCCTACATGGATACTCCCATTGTAAATATCCAATTCCATTTGTAAATTAATACTAACTCTACTAACATTAACGCACTATGAAAAGTCCTATCACCTCCATTTCTCTCCTCTCTCTTTCCCCACCAACTTCTTGATAATTCCAAGCAAAAGAAATTAGATAAATTGCTGAAAATCTAACCCAACCATGGTTAGAGGAGTAACCCTAGCCTTCAAAATTGCTATAAAAGGAGGGTGTAGCTAGCACAAAAAGGGGGGAGAAGAAAGAGCACTATGCTATAGCTTGAGAAGTCAAGTTCAACCTCTTGAGAAGGAGCTCTTGAGTAGAATCTCATTGGCATTAGGCATATGTATGTGTTGTATTAGGGGTGATTAGCAAGGGAACTCTATGCCATTGTAAGAGAGAGTGATCATTAAATTGAGAGTAGGAAATCTATCATTTCTCCTACTAGAGTAAGCCCAACATTTGCTGAATCAAGGAGGGTGAATTTGGACTAAGGATGGATACCTTGTCTCCCTTCCAACGTGAAGTCATGGACAATAATGATGTGTAAGTGTCTTGGTGTTTTATTTAAGTTCTTGATAGCTTGTCTCCCGATATTGTTATCAATTTAGCCATAAATCCCACATGCTGTAAGAGGGCGACAGGGTGGAGAGGACTTCCCTGGCCTTAAGACAGTGATTGGGGTGGCTTTTTTCTTGTGATGTGTTGTGGTGTAATTTACTCAGGCTATGTTGAACAAATACTAATCTCACTTTGATTGGTCATGACAGATTTGTAAGGAGGCATTAGTGCAACAAGCACCCCCTTCCCCCTTCTCTCTCTTTCTTACATATATATATTTATGTTTGCTTGATCATTAACGATACACTTCAAAGCAGCCCGAGCACCATCTCTCTCTCTCTCTCTCTCTCTCTCTCTCTCTCTCTCTCTCTCTCTCTCTCTCTCTCTCTCTCTCTCTCTCGTGTTTTAGTGTGTGACAGTGTTCCATTGGTGTTAGGGTTAGTGTAGATTCCTTGCTTATTTGTGGGTTGCTCTAACGATTCTCCTCTTTTGCGTCCTAGTTCGCTCTTAAACTAGGTGGTGCCCCTTGTGTAGTTGGGATTTGGCTGGGGGTTTGTTGTTTTGGTTTGTGTTGTGTTGTGCCCCAGCCCCATTGAGCAGCACGGGAGCCTTGAAGGGTGTCTAGAGGTTGCTCTTCTTGTTGCCCGCCCCGGACCGCTTCAGTAGGATGGGGTAAAATTACATGGAATATACACTCAAGGTGCATTATATGATTTATACAATGATAAAAAGTAAGAGAAGGGTTAGAATATACACGATCTGATGGAAACCACAAGATGGAAAGGGAAATGTCCACCTATCTCCTCCAGCGAATGAGCGGTTGTAGAACTTTGTCGGTGTAGTTCTTGTGACCATGGAAAAGTTGAATTTTCCATGATAAAACTCCTCCTTTTGTAGAGCTTGAGCTTCGTTTTTTTTTTTTTTTTTTCTCTTTTTGTGAAAGGATGAAGAGGTTATGGTAAGATGAGTTTGATTCTAGAGAGAGAAATTGAGCTATATGTGTGTAGAGATGATAATTTTGAGCTATGGAGCAAGGGAGAGATGGGAATGGTGAAGAAGATGAAATAAGCCATGAAAGTTGCAGATTTGAGTGAGGGATGGAAAGGAATGAGTGTGTGTGTGTGGAAGTAGGAAAGGAGGTGAGAGAAGACTATGGATTACCTTGTGAGGAAAGTGAGCAGACTGGGGTCCCATTCAAGAAATCCTATCTCACCAATGGTAGTTCCAAAACTTATCAAATTTTTTGAGGTGATTATTCAGCTCTTGTTCCACATTTTGTTTTCAAACCACCACTTCAAATTCAGCGTGGAGATGGATTTAAAAAATCCCACCAAAATGCCTGTAGAAAATAGGAATTTAGTGAAAAGCAATGACTGATGGTGGAAGGTATTTTTTGAGGTTTTTCCTTGGAGTGGATTCACACCAAAAACAAGAGAAGCTTGCATGAAATGATTTTTTATAGAATACATGTTACCATATACATGTGGTAGTGATGTGTGTAAACACACTAGGACCGTCGGGGCATTTTTTCCCTCTTTAGGAGGTTTTTTCCCCCGTGCATTATATATACGCCCATCACTCTAGGGCTATCTATCTTTCCATTGCACACTAAGTAACACACTCTCTATTGTGTGCCTTGAGCTTCCTTCGTCTTCTCCAAGCTGTGTGTGTTTCTCTGCAACCCTAATTCCAACAATTGGTATCAGAGCAGGTCACGTCCTCCCGGGCTTAGTCGCCAGCTGCTCCAGCACACGCCTGCTCACTTTCTCCGATTTCAGTGAGCTTTCGTGAGCGTTCGCAGGTCGACAAAATTTTTGGGTAAGCTCGAAGAGTTCGGTCTACTCAGAATTTTGATTTGGGCTCATTTCAACCTCCGTTTCCACTACAGGCAGTACTGCACAGGCTATTTCGTCATTTTGTGCAATATTTCTGTCAGTGCCGTTTTCTGCATAACAGGTGCCTTATAGTCTTCTACGGTTTGTGCTATATAGCACAGGTTGTTCCCACTCCATTTCTCCTATTTACGGGCAGTTTTCACATCAAGTGCAACATTTACCATGGCTGACAACAACAACACAGAAGTGTTCAAGATGTTTGCTGTTGAAGACAGGTTGGATGGGGACAACTACCTTATGTGGGCTTATACGATGCAACATGTTCTTGTGTCAAAGGGTGTCTGGAACATTGTGCAGGGCATTGATGTACGTCCTGGTTCTGAGGATGTAGGCGATGTTGAGGATGTTGCAGGTCTTGCTGCAAGGATTGCAGCTGTTAGAGTTGTTTTGCCTACGGCAGAACAAGCTCGTTGGGATGTTAAGGATGCGCAGGCTCATGCATTGATTGTGTTGTCTGTGAAGCGCACCATTGTTCCTCACATCCATTCAGCAAAATCTGCAAAACAGGCTTGGGATATTTTAGCAGGTCTTTATGCAAGCCGCAATGAGGCTAAAATTGCTTTGCTGCGTAAAGAGCTGGAGTCGAAGATTATGCATGAGGAAGATGATATGGACACTTTCCTTGCTAGTGCAAGGATATCAATGAGCATTTTATTTCTGCAAGTGAAGTCATTTCAGACAGTTCCCTTGTGCAGACTGTTCTTGATGCCTTACCAGATTCCTACCAAACTTTTGCTAGTACTTGGAGACTGATGACCCAAGGAAATCCTGAAGTTGTCAAGTTTGATGCATTATGCACATTGCTGTTGCAAGAGTCACTTTCTAGAAAAAACAGGACTAGGCAGCGTGCAGTTGAACAGGCTTTTATTGCTTCTCAAAGAAAGGGTGGTTACAACAATGCAGCCACTTCTTATGGTTCTGCTGCGAGTGGCAAAAATTCTGTTCCTAATGCTTCTGCTGGCAGTACTTCGTCTGGCAATTCTGGTGATAAGGGCAAAAAGAAGATGTGTTGCCATTATTGTAAAGCCAATGATCACTTGATCAAGTCGTGTCCTAAGTTGAAGGCCAAAGAGGCTAAGAAGAAAGAGGGTGGTTCCACTGCAAATGTTGGTTCCACTACAAATGCAGCCATTGTTGAGTCTTCTGTGAAAGGAGACTGTGTTGTTGATGTTGATGCAGAATGGGCGTTTAGCGCAGAGTGCACTTACAATCCTGCTATCCATGATGCATGCTTGTCAGTTGCTGCAGATTCACATGTGTGGTATTTCGACAGTGGTGCTACAAAGCGCATTACCTCACATAGTGAATTGTTTACCTCTCTTGAGTCTGTCCCTCATGGGAATTCGGTCACTTGTGCCAACAAAGCCTCTTATCCAGTTTAGGGAGTTGGAAAAATTGTGCTCACTGCTGCTAATGGTAGTTCCTTCACACTTGTTGATGCACTTTATGTACCTGGGATCAAGAAGAATCTCTTGTCTGTATCCGCACTTGCTAGACTTGGACTTGTAGTCAAATTTGTGCTCACTGCTGCTAATGGCAGTTCCTTCACACTTGTTGATGCACTTTATGTACCTGGGATCAAGAAGAATCTCTTGTCTGTATCCGCACTTGCTAGACTTGGACTTGTAGTCAAATTTGTGGATGACAGATGTACAGTTCATGATCTCAGTTTTGGTGATGAAATTGTTGCATCTGGGCTTTTGTGCCGTGGGTTGCATAAGCTCACTTTGTATGACAAGTGTGGACAAAATTTTGCAAATGCTGTTGTAGATTCAAGGGCTATTTCAGATGCAAAACTTTGGCATGCACGTTTTGGTCATCTGAATTTTGCCAGTTTGCTGCGTTTGCAGAAATCTGATATGGTTGCTTCTTTGCCGCCTCTTGAAGCATTTGTCAAACATGTTTGTGAAGGCTGTATTTTGGGTAAGATGCAGCGTTCTAAGTTTCCAAAGGATGGTTCAGTTCGGGCCACATGCAGGTTGCAGCTTGTGCATAGTGATGTTTGTGGGCCCATGCAAACTCTGTCCTTGGGCAATTACCTATACTTCGTGACTTTCATTGATGATTACTCCAGGCATGCATGGGTATTTCCGCTTAAAGCGAAGTCCGAAGTTTTTATGTGCTTCAAACGATTTCTGGCTATGGCTGAAAATGTCTCGAAATGTACTATGGGCACCCTCCGTTCCGATCGAGGGGGGGAGTATATGTCTCATGAATTTAATGCATTTCTGGCTAGTCGTGGGATAAAACACCAATGTACAGTGCCTTATACACCTCAGCAAAATGGTGTTGCTGAGAGGAAAAACTAGTCACTGACGGAAATGGCACGATGTATGGTCAAAAGTCAAGCTTTACCGCATTCTTTTTGGCTTGAGGCCATCATGTGCGCCACTTATGTACTTAACAGGTGTCCTACAAAAGCTTTACAGTCTATTACTCCATATGAAGCATGGCATGATAGACAACCTTCTATTGAGCACATGCGTGTTTTTGGCTGTTTGGCATATGCTTTGGTGCCACAAGTGCAGCGCAAAAAATTGGATGATAAGGTTGTCGAATGTATTTTTGTTGGTTATAGTGCTGAAAGCAAAGTTTACAAGTTGTATCATCCGCAAACAAAACGTATTCTGGTTTCACGGGATGTAGTGTTTGTGGAAAATTCTGTTCAGCCCTTGCTGTCATGTACCAAAGACAGTAATGTAAGCTCACAGGACATTTATGACACTTTGTTGCCTCTTTTCAGTGGTGGAAATACGAATGTAAGTTCCAATGAGGCAAATGTACAGCCTATGGGGGTTTCTGAAAAAGTTCTAGATCACCCTATTACTGATGTAGATGTACATGATGTACTTGATGAGGAAAGGGTTGAAAATGAGCAGGCTAGAGGTATGCCAAAATGGCTGGTGCACATCTTGCGTGACAATAAATTTGATGCACCTTTGTCTAGTCGTACTCATTCAGGCTCTCGCCATGCATCTTATGCATCAGATTGTTATGCTTTGGCTGTGTCTAGCTTACATGATGTTGAGGAGCCTCTGACTTTTGATGAAGCACAAAATTCAGAAAATTGGATGGCTGCTATGCAATCAGAATATGATGCACTTATAGAAAATGACACATGGACTTTATGTGATTTGCCTCCTGGCAAAAAGGCCATTGGTACGAAGTGGGTTTACAAGTTGAAATGCAAGCCGGATGGTGAGATCGATCGCCATAAGGCTCAACTTGTTGCAAAGGGTTATGCACAGCAAAAAGGCATAGATTATGAAGAGACTTTTTCTCCCACTTGTCGTATGACTACTGTGAGTTTTCTATGTGCATTGGCAGCTCATTTTGGTTGGGATGTACATCAATCAGACATATTTACTACTTTCTTGAATGGTGACATATTTGAGGAAGTTTATGTAACGCAGCCTCGTGGTTTTGTCATAAAAGGACAAGAGGACAAAGTGTGCAAATGTAACAAGGCTTTGTATGGGTTGAAGCAATCTCCTCGTGCTTGGTATGAGAAAGCTGACACTCATTTGGTCAAACAAGGCTTTCGTAACAGTCCAACAGAAAGCACATTGTATGTAAAGCGTGAGGGTGATGTATTTCTCATCGTGGTTCTTTATGTTGATGATTTGTTGATCACTGGACCAAATGAGAGACATATTGTTGAATTTAAGGCTGATTTGAATGCTACTTTCAAGATGGAAGATTTGGGACTGTTGCATCATTATTTGGGTATACAGTTTAAGCAGTGTGATGGTGGTATTGCCTTGTGTCAGAAAAGTTACATAGAGGCATTGCTATGTAAGTTTGGACTTGAGGATTGCAAACCTATTGCCACTCCCATGGAAACAGGTTTGAATTTGAGTCTACATGATGCTGGTGATCCTGGTGATGTCACTCTTTACCAAACTGCTCTTGGCTGCCTCATTTATGTATGTAACACGAGGCCGGATATTCAGTTTGCAGTCTCACAGGTCATCAGATTTATGCATAGCCCAGGGTCTAAGCATTGGCAGGCTGTCAAGAGGATTTTCCGCTACCTTAGTGGCACTTTACATCTTGGCTTGTTTTATCCCAAGGGGGGATCATTGCCGCCAGACTTACATGCTTTTTCGGACTCAGATTGGGCTGGTTGTTTTGACACACGAGTGTCCACAAGTGGTTTTTGTTTCATGCTTGGCAGTTCATGTATATCATGGTTGAGCAAGAAGCAACCTACTGTGGCCACTTCGAGTTGTGAGGCTGAGTACAAGGCAGTCTTCACAGCTACGGTTGAGTGTGTATGGCTCAGACGCCTTATGGCTGATTTGGGTGTTGGACAGGACACTGCCAACACTATCTACACTGACAGTCGGAGCGCATTGGCAGTTGCGAGGAACCCAATTTTTCATGCTCGCACAAACCACATTGAGGTGCATTACCACTATGTCAGGGAGAGGCTCTTAGCAGGAGAGACCAGCTTGGCTTATGTGCCAACACAGGACAACCTTGCAGATCTTTTCACAAAGGCACTGTCTCGTGAGAAGCTTGAAGCTTTCCGCAAAGCTTTGGGCTTACTCCCCTTTGTGAACTGATCCTATTCTCAAGGCATGGAACTTCCCTTTACTCATGTGCCAGCTCTCGTTCACCGCATCACTCCAGGGGGGATTTGTTACCATATACATGTGGTAGTGATGTGTGTGAACACACTAGGACCGCCGGGGCATTTTTTCCCTCTTTAGGAGGTTTTCTCCCCCATGCATTATATATACGCCCATCACTCTAGGGATATCTATCTTTCCATTGCACATTAAGTAACACACTCTCTATTGTGTGCCTTGAGCTTCCTTCGTCTTCTCCAAGTTGTGTGTGTTTCTCTGCAACCCTAATTCCAACAATACATAGGTAAGAAAGATGAGGGTAATGGCGAGTAAAGATACATAGCATACTTAGGAAAATAACACACACCTAAGTAGAAATATTTAAATAAATACCAAAATAATTATGAAAATTCCCTATGTTAAGCCCTATATACAATGAAATATTTACACACAAATGGATCATAATATATTTTATTTTTTTGAACCACGTATATCGTGTGTACTCTCTCTCTCTCTCTCTACTCTATAATCTCTTGTGTGTGGAATCTATCTCTCTCCATTAAGTAATCTACTCAAAAATATATTTAGCTACGTCTTATTTCCTAACAACTGGTATCAGAGCAAGGTTTGCTCGTAGCTAAATTATCTCAAGGAAAGGATTCCTTGAATTGAGTGGGAGTTATGGCAGAGGAAGGGAAGCTCAAGATTGAGAAGTTCAATGGAAAAAACTACCAACATTGGAAGATGCAGATTGAAGACTATCTCTACCAGAAGGACCTCTATTTGCCACTAGGCGGTCTTGCAAAGAAGCCCGCAACGATGGCAGATGAAGCATGGATTGTCCTTGATCGAAAGGCACTGGGAACAATCCGGTTAAGCTTGGTGTCAACGGTGGCCTTCAATGTTGCGGAGATGAAGACTACGGAGGACTTGATGAAGTCACTTGACGACTTATACGAGAAACCATCGGCATCCAATAAGGTATTTCTTATGAAGCGCTTGTTCAATCTAAAGATGGCAGAGAATGGTTCAGTTGCAGAACACCTAAATGACTTTAACACAAACATAAGTCAACTTCTATCGGTGAAAATCAATTTCGATGACGAAGTGCGAGCTCTCCTTATACTATCCTCTCTACCGGATAGTTGGGACAGCCTTGTGATGGCTGTAAGTAATTATATTTTTGGCACAAATACTCTTAAGTTTGATGATGTTGTGGGTGTTCTTCTAAGCGAGGAAATACGAAGGAGAAGCACAGGAGAATCATCCAGTGCTGCACTATCAGTGGAAACAAGAGGAAGGCCTAAGGAGAGGTTCAAAAACCAAAAGGGTCGTGATCGCTCAAGGCGGAGCAAGTCACGCACAAAGTCAGTTCTTGAATGTTGGAACTGCGGCAAGAAGGGCCACGTCAAGAAGGATTGCTGGTCCAAGAAGAAGAAGGAGACAGAGTCTCAAGACAACAAGCCAACATCGGAGGCCAATGTGGCATGTAAAGTAGAGCAAAATGCTCTAATTCTCTCATTAGACAATGTGTCTAATTCCTGGATAGTAGATTCCGGGGCTTCATTCCATGCGACACCACACAAGCAACATTTCCAAGACTACACCAAAGGTAATTTTGGGTATGTATACTTGGGAGATGATGAAGCTTGTGAGATTGTCGGCAAAGGTACAGTTTCTGTCAAAACTACTAACAAAAATGAATGGCAGCTTAAAGATGTTAGGCATGTTCCTTCTCTTCGCAAAAATTCTCTACAGGACAATTGGACGATGAAGGTCACAACATTGCATTCGGAAACAAACAGTGGAAGATCTCAAAGGGATCTTTGGTGGTTGCCAAGGGAGAAAAGGTCGGTCACTTTACTTGTGTACTATGAGCACGCAACCTTCAGCTTGTGCAGCAACTACAGAAGTTGACAATGCGGTGTGGCACTACCGGCTTGGGCATATGAGTGCCAAAGGAATGCAAATCCTTCAAATAAAGAAGCTTCTACCAGGTTTGAAAGAAGTGGACTTAGAGTTCTGTGAAGATTGTGTTTATGGTAAACAAAAGAGGGTAAATTTTCAAAAATCAGGAAATGAAAGAAAAAAATAAAAACTTGAGTTGGTTCATTCTGATGTTTGGGGTCTTGCAAGTACACCATCACTTGGTGGCTCATTGTACTATTTAACATTCATAGACGATGCGACTAGAAAAACATGGGTTTATGTCATGAAGAATAAATCCGATGTATTTTCCATATTTCAAAGGTGGAAAGCCTTTGTGGAGAATGAAATAGGTACCAAGGTTAAATGCCTCAGATCTGACAATGGAGGTGAATATTGCAGCCAAGCTTTTGAAAGCTTTTGTGCTAGCACTGGCATTCGGAGGCAAAGGACAACCCCAAGGACACGTCAGCAAAATGGTATTTCGGAAAGGATGAACAGGACAATCATGGAGCGAGCACGAAGCATGCGATTACATACATGCCTACCGCTTGAGCTTTGGGCGGAAGTTGTAAGTACGTCTGTGTACTTAATCAATCGGTCACCCTCAACGGCATTGGATGGGGGAGTTTCAGAAGAGGCATGGACAGGTAAACCGGTGAATTATGCATTTCTCAAAGTATTTGGGTGTGAGGCTTTCATGCACATAGATAGAAGCCTAAGATTAAAGCTAGATGCAAAGTCTAAAAAGTGTTTCTTCATTGGCTATGGAGAAGGTGACTTTGGGTATCGCCTATGGAATCCTGAAGATGGTAAAATCTTAAGGAGTAGGGATGTAATTTTTAACGAACAAAATATGTACAAAGATTACTTTGAAAGAAATCAAACAAAAGAAACAGGTGATGAGTACATGGAGCTTGAGGACGGGGAAGACTCAAGGACTGCAAACGGTGACAATGTGCAACAACGTCAACCAAATGAAGAGCCTCAACCTATTCCTCGAAGATCTACAAGAGCAAGTAGACCTCCAGAAAGGTTTGTTCCTTCCTTCAACCATCTCTTGATCTCAGATTCTGGAGAGCCGGAATCATACGAAGAAGCTATGCAACATAAATCCAAGGAAGAATGGATGAAGAGCATGCAAGTGGAGATGGACTCACTACATCGCAACCAAACATGGGAATTGGTTGAGTTGCCTAAAGGTATGCGGACACTTCAAAACAAATGGGTGTACAAGGTGAAGGAAGAAGAAGGTGGGAAGAAAAGGTACAAGTCTAGGCTTGTGGTAAAAGGGTTTTCTCAAAAGAAAGGTATTGAGTTCAATGAAATATTTTCTCCTGTTGTAAAAATGAACTCAATTAGGCTTGTCTTAAGCTTTGCGGCTGCTCATGATCTAAATCTCGAGCAAATGGATGTAAATACGTCATTCCCTCACGGTGACTTAGAGGAGGAAATCTACATGCTTCAACCAAAGGGGTATGAAGTAAAAGGTAAGGAGAAAATGGTTTGCAGATTAAAGAAGAGCTTGTATGGTTTAAAGCAAGCATCAAGACAATGGTACTTGAAATTTGATCGATGGATGTTGGATAATGGATTCACAAGATGCAACTCGGATCACTGCGTCTACACGAAGAATTTGGGAGATGGAAAATTTATCATCCTAATGTTGTATGTTGATGACATGTTGATTGCAAGTGCTAACATACAGGACATCAAAGACCTACAAGAGGAACTATCTAAATCTTTTTCAATGAAAGATTTAGGTGTTGCAAAGAGGATACTTGGTATGAAAATATCAAGGGACAAGACGAAGAAGACAATAAAGCTATCTCAAGAAGATTACATCAAGAAAGTACTAGAAAGGTTTGCAATGCAAAATGCAAAACCAATTTCTACACCTTTGGCTGGTCACTTTAAACTAACGAAGGATATGTGTCCAAAGACACAAGAGGAGATAGCCTACATGTCTAAAGTTCCATATGCTGCAGCGGTAGGTTCTCTAATGTATGCTATGGTCTGGACAAGGCCAGACATTGCACATGCAGTGGGAGTTGTGAGTAGGTTCATGGACAACCCAGGTAAAGAGCATTGGCAAGCTGTGAAGTGGATACTTAGGTATCTAAAAGGGACAACAACAAATGCTTTGTATTTTGGAGGAACAAATATTTTTCTAGAAGGGTATGCTGATACAGATATGGCAGGTGACAAAGATACTCGAAGGAGCACTATTGGCTATGTGTTCACGGTTGGAGGCACGGCAGTAAGCTGGGCTTCAAAGCTACAGAAAGTGGTTTCACTTTCTACCACGGAAGCAGAGTATGTAGCAATGACGGAGGCAAGCAAAGAAATTCTATGGCTTCACAGATTCTTAGAAGAGCTTGGATTCAAACAAGACAATTGTGTCTTGTACAGTGATAGCCAAAGCGCTATCCATCTTGCGAGGAACTCAGCCTTTCATTCAAGGACAAAGCACATTGAGGTGAGATATCACTTCATACGCACTCTTTTGGAAGAGGGACAACTAAAGATAGGAAAGGTGCATACAAGTGAAAATCCTGCAGACATGTTTACAAAGGTGGTCAACAAGGAGAAGTTGAGCTTTTGCTCATCTTCAATTGGCATTCAAGGATAAGAAGCCAAAATGGAAAGCAGTCACAGGTTTGGAGATCAATCTCCAAGTGGGAGATTGTTAAGTATGGAGCCTGATTTACCCTTGTAATTTTCTGTGGTAAAAGCGCACATTTGTAAGGCCCCCATTATGAGGAGAAGCCATCGTGCGTGAAGGAAAATCACTCACTGGAAACCAAAATTTTCACGGACAAGAATCAGGGGCAACTTTAGGGGCCTCAGGGGCGGAGGTCCCCGAGACGTTTTTTTCCCCTCGCCGGAATATTATGGCCGGACGACGGCCGGAAAGCGTTCGAAAAACAACCGTCGGTTGGCCGGTGGCCGGTAGTCAATGGCTGGTGGTCGGAAGTCAATGGCCGGTTGCTGGTGGCCGAATTCAATGGCCGGTGGCCGAATTCAAAAGCGGACTTGTCTTCTCAAGGGTGGCCACACATGGACGGATTGGAGGGTCCGATTTGGACTTATTCACACAAGGGCAGCTACACATGGCTGCCTCTCATAAGAGAGGGCAGCCCTTTTGGCCTATAAAAGGAGGCCATTTCTACACACATTTCATATAGTGTGAAGTTGATGCAACAAGGTGAGTGTGAGGTGGTGAGAGTGAAGCAAGGCGGGAGCTCTATTAAGGGTTTAATCCCTTTGTAAACTACTTCTTGTTTTGAAGTGCCAAAGCCATTGAGTGGCTGTTTTTCCGTAGACGTAGCCCACATTGGGTGAACCACGTATATCATGTGTACTCTCTCTCTCTCTCTCTCTCTCTCTCTCTACTCTCTACTCTATAATCTCTTGTGTGTGAAATCTATCTCTCTCCATTAAGTAATCTACTCAAAAATCTATTTAGCTACATCTTATTTCCTAACAAGAGTTTGAGTTCTCTTTTTTAGTGGAAGACAGTACAAGAGCTACCCTAGCTGATTTGTTGACTTACAAGGAGAATTCCCTTCTTGTTAAGGAAGAGGTGGTGAGAAAGGTAGTTGAAGAAGTGCCACAGATCAGCAATGCACATGTGTTGTTCTTTGATGGCTCATACAGAAAGATCCATGATGCAGCTTCAGGGGGTATAGCACTTTATGATCCAGAGGGGAAGCCTTAAAGAACAATGTGTTTCAGAATTAAAGGCCTGTTAAAAAAGTTCGAAGCATGGAGCATCAAACACATTGAATGTGCTCTTAATGGAGAGGCACATGAACCAGCTGAAAGCATGATTGGGGAGTATTTGTGTTGAGGACCAATTTACCTCTTTATCATGGCCGGGAAAGTTTGGCTCAAGAAGAGGAGTTTTTGCTAACAGGAATCATTCCGAAAGACATTCACAAGTCTAAGAAGTATGGTTTTGTGCATAGAGCATACATGTACAAATTGATTGGTGATGTCTTATACATGAAAGGGGCTGATCTCGTGTTGAGACATGTACCTTGGCGGGAGGAGCTTTACAGAGTGTTGGAAGAGAATCATGAAGGTGCATGTGGCGGACATTTTGCTCTAAAGATCACGTTGCATAAGATCTTGCAAGAGGGGTATGTATGGCCTAGTTTGCACAAGGATGTTCACCATTGGTGTAGGTCTTACAATAGATGTCAAGCATTTGGGAAGAGGGTGTTGAAGCCAGAGCTACAAAAAACCACTATGGCGTTTAATGTGTTTGAAAAGTGGGGGATTGACACAATAGGCCCATTACCTATCACAAGCAGGGGCAAAAGCTATATTTTGACTGCAGTGACTATCTCTCTAGATGGACAAAGGCTACAACAATAAAACAAATCACTGCAAAGGATGTGGTAAAATTTGTGTATGATGACATATGTTGCAAGTTTGGGGTGCCATTGGAGCTACTTTCGGATAAGGGGCCAGGATTTAGAGCTAAACCATTAGACTTATTATGCAAGAAGATGAAGATTAGGCACCAATATACCACTCCTTATTATCCACAATGTAATGGCTTAAATGAAAGATTCAATGGTGAATTGGTACAAATTCTTTCGAAAGTGACAGAGCACCAAGAAAAGAATTGGGACTTGGAATTGCCTAGTGCATTATGGGCTTACCGTACTTCGGTGAAGACAGGTACAGGGTTTACTATCCATTTCATATGGTATATGGAAAGGAAGCACTATTGCCTCTGGAGGTAGAGTTGCCTACAGTAAAGATGTTAGAAAAGTTGCTTGGGCATTCCGGTGATGCATTCAAAGAGAGGCTCTTACAATTACAAGAGGTTCAACTGGATAGGATGAGCGCATTGGAACATTATGGGCAGATGCAGGATAAGGCTTTGGCAAAGATAAATGAAAAGATCAAAAGTAAGGGTATCAAGAAACATAACTTGGTTTTGCAATACAATAGTAAGCTAGACAAGACATTCCAAAAGAAGTTTCAAATTAAGTGGGAAGGCCCTTTCAAGATAGTGGAGTGTTTTTCGAATGGTACATATCAGCTGGCTAACCTGGATGGGATTCTACATAAGTCAAGGGTAAATGGATCGCGTCTTAAATTATATCATGCTAGGTTAATGATGGTGGAGCAAGATGAGCTGTCTGTGGAGCAAGTAATGTTGGTGAGGGATGAGGAGACTTGTGATGCGGCGAGTCTCATATCTCTTTTTGCTGCTGCTGATCATAAATGATCTAATAGGTTAGGGGATGGGAAAATTATGTTAGGAGTACTTTGGAAGAAGTGATTGCGCATATGTACATACACATGCATGGTGCATCGAATAAAGAATTGCCCATTCTTCAGAGCAAGGTTGTTACGTGGGGCCCACATGTGTACAGGTAGGACATCATGTACACAGTGCATCGAATTTCACTATCACCAGTACCATTGTGTTTTTTCTATAATAATGAGGAGTTGATAGCGCGTAAAACTTCTTGAGGAAGCTATCCGTGGGCTGACGACATGAGGTAAGCAGGTGCGTCAGATGGCATCGAGTGGCATCAGGTGGCCAAATGGGATCAAGTCTTGCACATGGGTAAGTGAAGACACATCGGGGCTATTTTTTGTGATGAATTATGCAAAAGGTCATCATGAGGACCATCTTTTGGGGCTACTTCACGTGGTTGCAGGACCAAAGCTATGGCCTTATTGAGAAAAGTTGAGGGCCAGGTGTGCGGATGGATGCAGTAGAGTGACAACTATGCACTGCGAGGCTACTTTTTGGCCTGTTCGGGGTCCGTTTGAGGTAAAATAAAAGGCCAAAGGTGCCCAAGTAATAAAGCTAAGTGTGCGAACTGAAAAACCTAAGAGAAAGACTAGAAAAAACGTGGAGAAGAGGAACAACCGCGACTGAGTTTTTGCTGTTTTTGGAGCCTGTTTTGACCATAAATTGCTCATCCGAGGTGAGATTTCAGCACTTCGATATTGTAAACTGGGGTTTTTGGCCGCTCCGGATGCAATGGCGCTGTCCATTTTGCCAAATTCCTCACTTTTTCTTGTTGTTTTGAATGTGTAAGTTTCTCCCGTGAGAGAAATCTCTGCTCCAATTTGTGATTGTCTCTGGCATATTTCATCCATATTGTGTGAGCGATTTGCCCCGTTGGTGTTGGCCCAAGCTCAAAATGTACCTAAACATCAGAAATTATCCTCTTTTCAGCTGAGTTATTTGGGTGTGTGTGTGTGTGTGTTTGTGTCTTTGTGTTGAGTGGAAAAATGGATACTCTCTCCTCTCACTCCATCGGTGTGTTCCCTGTCTAGGCCAGGTGGATTGTGTAAGCCGAGTGGTGCCCCATAGTGTGTGTGTATCATCCCAAGAGTGTGTGTCGGGTGATTATAGAGGCGTTGTGTGTGTTTCCAATCCGCTTACAACGTGTCAAAGCAAAAAAGAGTCGACCTTGTCGAGATTTCATAAAGAAAATTAGCCTTGCCAAAGCCTACATCTTATTGAGAATCGTTAGATTGCCCAATCTTGAAATAGATAGCTCAAGAAGCATAGCTATCAAATTTCATCTTACTGCCAATCTCTACTCGATCAAAGCAACATTTGCTTGCCGATTTGGCATTGTAGAAAAGCTTGCAAAAGTGAATAAGTTTCAAATTGAAACTTAAAGATAACATACTTACTGATATGTAACCACTATCCGTGGCATCATAAGTTGAAACATCTGGTGGAATGAGTGTGCTTTCAATGTACTTCACGTACCTATTTGCCTGCACACTAGCAAGCTACAATGACTTTGAAGTGATTGTACATCCAATGCAATAAATATCATTTGAGCCATGCTCTTGGAAACCTTGCTTTCCCCCTCCTCTAGGTAGCACAAGGAGAAGATATCAAAAATATAATAGCCGACATAGTACACAAGCTGCTTGTTAAGAATCGCCTTGTTCCCTAGGTGAAAGTGATGTACCGTTTGGAAAACTTGCATGAGAGCCATGCCCCTGCAAACCCAAACTTCAAGTAGAGAGAAAAGTGTCTTTCGGATTTTTGAATAGCTATAAATAGTCCGCCTTGCTGAGTACCTCTATCATAAAAGCCATAGGGTTACGCCACAAGCCTTGCGTGTACTTGCAGTAACGCAATTGGATAACTTACCAATCATTACCTTTGCCTACTGATCGCTTTGGAGCAAGAGCCTTTGCTTGATTGTGGTCATAAACCCCATGTTTGTTTTTTGTTAACATTATTTTTGTCATAAATTTGTGGTTCACAGTCACGTGATATCTTAAATTGCATAAGTATGTAAAAATTCCACGGCAAAACACATACCTATTGCATACCATAGCCGTTGAGCATATTTTTTAAAAATGTATTAGCAAAATCAAAAGCTACTGCGTACCTTTTTAATTCCTTGTGGTCGACTTGCCTGGCCAACCATTGGGTTGTGTGTCTGATCTATCATATTCGACAACAAGCAATAAATATATCTTGAACTATGCTTTATAATCTAGACATATGCCTTTCATGTATCCACATTGAGTTAAAGAATAAAAAAATTATCGTAAAGATAGGCGTGCGTGGCCGCATGATTTATGTGGTTGACTTCCATGGATGTCGAGCCCATCATCAATTGATATTGTCTTGAAAATGGTGCTAATATTTTTGCGGTCATGAAATGGCCATGTCTAAAATTTTTCTGCTCATTGGCTGCCTCTACAACCTTATGGCCATGAATTTCATACTCTACCGGCTTATCCTCGATATTGACTATGGGTGACGAAGGGAATGCCGTTCTGCAGCACCATGGCACTCATGCCACAGTTGAAAGATCATGCTCTCAATGGCACAATGCCGACAAGCCTAAGCATGATCGATTTCATGTTAGTCGATTCCTCCTTTCTACAGACCAGGGTCGCTTCTCGCGGGCCTCGATTGCCTCGACCCTGCTTATTCAAGGGCCATGCCCACGGCCTTCCCTCCTTCCTTCCAAGAGAGCTGATCCATGGCCCAAGCTCGCCCACACACACACACACACACACACAGAGAGAGAGAGAGAGAGAGAGAGAGAGAGAGAGAGAGAGAACATGTAAATTTCATGCAAGTCTTTCCCCCTCCTCCATAGCTCCCTTGACCTCTGATCAATGTAAGATTGAGAGGATTGGAGCATGAAAATATCCTGCCTGACGATGCTCGATATAGGCCCTGCCTTGCTAATAATAGGGCCCCCTTGACCGCATGTCCGTCCTGGCCCTTGGCTTGCTATCCAGTCTTACCCTAGGCCTGACATTTTGAGCTATTAAGATCGAGGAGAAATTAAGTTGAATATAAGTTGCTTAAAACTTTAGGATATTGGGAAAGGTAATGGTAAAGTTATGCTACCCAATTTTTCTCCTTTTGTAATTCATTGGCTAATTTTAATCTTTTTAGGACATAAGAATTTTCATCAGTTATTTATATGAGCATCAACAATAAACCCATGAACCAAAGGTTTGTGTTGATCTAAGATAGTTTTTAAGAGATTTTAAAGCTTATTTATTATTTATTTTGGTCATTTTAGCTAAAATAATACTAAAATTAGGTCTAAAAATTAGAAAAATAACTTTAAAAATATTAACAATTTAAATATGATAATTATCTATTAAAATAACTAAATATAGTTGGGAAAGGTCTAAATCCCTAATTTTGTTAATTTTATTATTTGCAAAATTATCTTTTAATTTATATAAATTGAGTAGAAAAAAACTCTATAGATCAAGTACTTAGGTAAACCCAATCATAAAAATTTAAAAAACAAATATAGAAAATTACCTAAAATTATGAGAGTGCATGTGATAGCTTAAGTGCATTTTTGGATACCTTTAGAAAATAAAAGAAACTAATAAAGTAATCTAAATGTAATACCTACCATCTATGTAAGCTATGGCACCTTGTAAAAGAGTTCGAGATTGAACAATCATGAAGTCGCTCCGAGCAACCAAGCGGCGCCAAAGGAGCACGAGGAATTGTTACTGATTATCCTTGCGATGGATGTTGCACAACTTAGCACGCCATTTGAAATGCATATGTGACCTTAGAAAGTCAATAAGAAATCCATCTTAAGAAAGCATTGACAAAACCTAAGGTTTATCCCTAGAAACGCGGCATTTGGTCGTCAACTACAAAAGAAATGTTTGGGACAGTTTGATTGCTAGGAAAGAACGTTTGTTGAATCTTTTGATATGGTTTCTCTTAAACCCTCTACCTACTAGCATTGATATTAGGTGGCAATTTCCATAGTGTGAGATGATGTCCATGGTGCACCACTATCACTGTGACGAGAGTACGTCCACGCTAACCCAATAGAATACTACGAGCTTCTTGTTTTTCCACGGTGTGAGACGATGTCCAAGTTGGCACCGTTGTTGATGTGGCGGAAGTACACCCAAGTTGGCTCAACGAGTTACTTGCCATGCGATATGGAACACTTAAATTAACAAGGGTTTTTGGATAATGTATATACATACCTATCTTAGTTTTACAAGTAGAATTTCTAAAAGGAACCTATTCCAAGAGTGTCTTAAAGAAAATTGATCTCACTCTTTGTTTTTAGAAGAATATTTTCAATATTCTCTCTAGAATGCAGGCTGTTGGAACAAACACATGGTATAAACTAATAAGAAACTTGAATGTTTTTAAATTTTTACAATGTGGTAGTAATTTTTTTAAAAAAGCAAATAGTGTGAGTACAGTGTTGAAAGTGGGAGGATGAAGCCACGATGGAAACCTTCTATGGATGGGTGGACCCGATAAATTAGATAGCTTTCGAAAGATTTTTTTTCTTTTTGTCAACTTAATCAGTGTTATGCCTTAGGGACTAACGGAAGTTGATGACCGTGCCTCTGAAAGCTGTGGGGTAAAAAGCGCCAAAATCAAGTGCCCGAGAGTATGCACTTTTTAGGTCGATTTTTGTTTATATGTGTAATGCTGAAGGGAATCTTGAAGCTTAATAGTTAGCGCCTCTTATTATGAGGACCTACGATGTTGAGACTCACAACCCTATGCTGCCTCTGTGGGGTTTATAAAGTAGAACGTCATTCTTGGATAATGGTTTTCCCTTAGTTTTCGTGATGCAAAATGAGACCAACCCTTCAATATGGTTATTGCCTAAAGCTACAAGTGTAACAAGGGAAATGTTCACTGGTTCTTTCTTAGTCTATGAGAAATAGGGTTGGAGACTTATCAAAGTTACCCCATACTTCATATTCATCAAGCGAGGACCTCACCGTGGAAGATATTTCAAATAGTTAACTTGTGTGTCTTTGCAAAATATCTACATGCCAACCCTTACACTATACTCATGGTTCATCTCACCGATCAAAAGAGACGAAGCCAAAGAGCACATGCACTCATAATAACTCCCCGTCCTTAGGAGTGTGGCCACATCTTTGAGACCATTGTAACAATGGAGGGGTGATGTGCTTGCAAAGCATCAAGACAAACACTGTGTGTGTGTGTGTGTGTGTGTGAGAGAGAGAGAGAGAGAGAGAGAGAGAGAGAGAGAGAGAATATGTGAGGAGCATAGGTGCATGCATGTACAAGTAGAGATAGAGAAAAGAGAATGACATGAGCATTGGATGCAATTTCTCCCATGTAGAAGTGAGCTTCTTCCTTCTGCATGCGTTAAATTTATAGATGAAAAGTCCATCACAAAATAGATACAATCCATTTTGGGTAGAAATAGGAATTGTTTAGAGACTCTAGTTACAATAGACATATAATTGCTCTAATAATAATTGTGAATGCCTCGCCATCTAATACTTGAAGCCATCACCAATGCATCCTACACCTAAACAACAATACCATAACATGTGTTCATAATAACCATATCAATCCTCAATAAAATCAAGTCTATACAAATAAAAAATATAAAAGTATTCCTTTCCATTACACTATTGGCAGTCTTGCCTGCGATTGTCTTTAGCAATCGTGAGCCACATCACTTTGTAGTCTCCTAGTTTCTTGGCTAACTAAGTAGCCCGCCTCTTAGTCTCTTTGATGGAGTCTGTGGCCAACACACCAACCTCCTATTGCCCACTTCAACCATATATATAGTCACTATATATATGTGGTGTGCATTGCCTCCACATGCTTATTTGCTAATGCGTGACTGATCTTCGTAGTTGACTCATATTTGTTACCCTTTAATTTGCCATGAATCACCAACCACCCTTCCAATACATTGCAATGTCCTTGTCTTTGGCTCCTGCTATAGCACAGTACTCTGCATAACCATGTTAATTGTCTCTCTTCGGCTTTTTGGAGATAGA
Source organism: Adiantum capillus-veneris (assembly GCF_014529385.1). NCBI lineage: Eukaryota > Viridiplantae > Streptophyta > Polypodiopsida > Polypodiales > Pteridaceae > Adiantum > Adiantum capillus-veneris. The sequence continues at coordinate 127,038,163 of NC_140938.1, read as the reverse complement.
GACTTTTTGTCCTCACGAGGGCCCTCTAGGGCCTTTGAGGCAAGTCTATGGCAACACCTTGTTGCGGGTCTCCCTTCTTTACAACAATCGACCTTGCATTATTATGGAAGCCTTTCATGCTACGTATAACCTTGGGGCCCCCAAGGAGTTGCACATTGACAAGAGAAATTGAGAGAGGAAATGCATCGATGACTTACAAGGCTAAAGAAGCTTAAGCACTTCCTAGCCAAGCAAGGTGTGGCCTTAATTAACTGCCTCTACCACTACAACTTGCCCTCACAATTGCCCCTTGTTTGCCCCCCTTTCCACACCATAAGGGAGCCTTCAAGAGATGGACAATTATAAGGACATCATTCAATGGGTATTTTCAATCTTGCGGCATTGATAAGAGCGTTAGCATTGCATCAAACCGTCAGCATAGGTGTTGCCAAGTACGTCCATGCCCCCTCTAGAGTCCCTGCACATACATCATCGTTACGTTCTCAAGGAAATTCTATTGTAGCTTATTATCTGAAAGCAAATCAAGGGTGGGTGTGTTTGGGTTGATAGCGAGAAAGCACCGCCAAATCACTATTTGTAATCTTGTTGCAAGATGAAAGTCTAGCTCTTGCTCTCTTTTGATCCATTAGTTAACTCCCTTTCCGTCCAAGAGTGTAGACATGAATATATCACACTTTATTGCATTCAATAGTTCCTCAAAGATTGTAGATATGAATACCACACACTCAACCGCATTCAATAGTCAACTCTCTCTAAGTACACCAAATGCCTTGTGCTAGCACAAAGCAAAGAAAAGCAACTTATCTTTTGTTGGTTCCATTATAAATTGTGAACCAAGTTGGATTTTAATATCATTGTTGCCACTGTAGCATTGTAACACCGTCATTACAGTGCCCTCGGCTCTACCATGAAGAAGGGGGGAGGAGGTAAGTAGCTCAGGTTCACCACCCAACCATATTTAGAGTGCTCTATGTACCACTCATGATACACATGGTAGGATACACTTCAATGGCTGGCTATTTAATGCTGGCATACCTGTCCCCACCAGCGTGGTTGCTCAACGGACGCTATGACCTTGGGAGCCCTCACTTGAAACGGGGACACTCGCAACATCCACCCTCAGGTCGCTTGCTTTCGATGCACGATTGAGGTCTAACACCAATACAAGTGGTTCCCTACTTTACACTTCTTCGAATGAGCCTTCACTTCATACATCACGAGTACCGTCGACGCTTTGACGGCCTCTCTCTCTCCTTCGTCCCCCCTCTGAGCTCTCTCTCTCTTTTTCGCTCTCCCACTTTTGACTTATAGCCTTCATCTTGTAGAACGTGACACGTGTAAAGGGTCACTCCCTCCGCCATATTGTGTTAGTAGATACAAGTGATAGAAGTGATGGTAAAATTTATATCTCTTCTACAAGTTGGCTTCAGATGGGCAGACCAAAAAACATTTGGAATGGACAGTGGAGGCTTGCAGTGGAGTGCAGCGAATGGTGAAATGGACGGGCAACTTGCAAGCTAGTTAATAGTAAGATCGTGGCACCGTGTGAGAGCTCTGCACCCTCTTTCTCATGATGCGGACGCCACAGGTATATGAAATACAGTTCATGGATCAAATGAGTTAACTACAGTAGCGTCGCCTACACATATTTGAAATTCTGAAGAGTTCGAGGTCACCATAGCCGCGCGTAGTTGAAGGGTCTCCTCCGCGTTGTTCAAGCGTTGGAGAGAGAGAGAGAGAGAGAGAGAGAGAGATTGATCTCAGCTTTTCGTAGTTTTGCAGCCGAGCTCGACGAGCTTGTCATGTCTAAACCGTGGGCCATTGGAGACTGGGCGGCTGAGGCCGAGCGTGCTGAAGAAGAGGAGAACGCCCGTTTAGCAGCAGAAGCTGCTGCGGCAGCTGCTTTTGCTCCCATCGATGACGCTTCTTCAACACGTGCCAACTCTCTTCCTGGGAAGACAAGAAGCAAAAAACAGACCTTTTCAATATCTGAATTCACAACTGGCAGGTCGGTTTCTCATGGAACCAGAGTGCGTGACAATACAGCTTCCCCAGGATTTGTTCCGCCACAGGCAATGGTGATGCTTCCTACAGGGCCGCGAGATAGATCTGGTGAACAAGATCACTACATTGGGCTGGGTGGAGCTTTTCAAAATCACAGAGGAGGTGGAAACTACAGAGGGGTTCCAGATCGATTTGGTGATGAGCCCGAATACGGACGCCTTGGGAATGACAGAATGGTGTCTGGGCTCTTGCATGACAGGGTGCAAAATGAACCATCGCGAGCTGATGGTAGCAGTGATTGGAGCTCATCAAAAAAGGTTATTCTTTCACGGGCAGGAGCTTCTGGTGGTGACAGGAAGTCCTTACCTGAAGGTGAGAAGAGAGTTCAACGTCTGGGGCATTCAGAACCTCTCCCTTCTCGTGCAGATGGAGTTGACAATTGGGGGTTAGCAAAAAGGTCCTTACCCCTCGGCCCGGCTGAGTCTCGGCCTGCTAGGAGAAACGACGACAGCAGGCAACTCTTTTGTGTGAATGAGGCAGACAATTGGACCACATCTAAGAAAACAGTTTCTCCACCAGGGACTGAAGTCACCCATGCCCAATCTTGTGCTGATGAGGCAACCAATTGGCTGTCGACTAAAACCATGTCAATGGGTTTGCGCGACGGGGAACCTAGGCCTCCTGCTGATCGGGCAAAAACAGTGCAGCTGCATCAACGAGCAGCAGAGGATTTGCGGAGAAATCCTGTTGTCTCTACACCACAAACTCAGCTCCCCAGCTCTTCACCTGATGCAACAAGCTCTCTACCTCCCCCTCGTCCCAAGCCAAAGTCCAACCCATTTGGGTCTGCAAGACCCCGAGAAGAGGTTCTTGCCAATAGGGACCCAGACGATCAGAATCAAATTGGTACCAAAGATCTAGGAAGGCCATCCAGCAATCTCTCCAGCAGACCCATTACACCGGAAACATCTGGAGAACTTGCTGTCAAGCCTAGACCCAAAGTGAACCCTTTTGGCAATGCAAAACCCAGAGAAGTTCTTCTGCAGGAGAGAGGCAAAGACTGGCGCAAGATGGATTTTGACCTTGAGCATCGTGCTGTTGAAAGGTGTGTTTTAATGTTGTGGAGATGGGTTTACAGAGAGGAATTTGTATCTGCAAGGAAGGAGAGTGTGCACAAAGTTGTCTCATTGTCTTCACGTAATTTATGTGGTATGTTGTCATGCATTGCAGACAGTTGACTGTCGATCTTAAGCCGTTAATTTTCAGTTTGATTTGACTTCAACTTATATAACCAAGGTACTCTCTGGCACCTAACAGCAGGAGAGATATTAATGGGTAACGGTGAGAGGTGAAATGCAGTCTTTTCAGTTGGGTTAACCCTGAGCTTGTGGAAAAGCAGCCTGCATCGAGCATTTGTGTCCAGTTCTCAACGCATTCAGCAAATCTGCTCCATTAGTTGAATTCACATACTTTTTAGAGACCTCAGAGGTTGCAAAGGTAGTACAATGTAATTCATGAATTGCTGGGGCTTTCGAGGCTTCAGATGACCTGTTGTAAGGTGTTCTGGTGCGCCTTTGGAAAGTGCTCTTCTCCTTCGTGCCTGAATTGGATAACTGGAAATGTGATCCAAGCCTCTGTTACATTAGCTGTTAGGTAGGTTATTTGGGGAATTGGGCACCATGAAGTGGTTATTGATCATCCCTCCTAAACAGTTACATGGCGACAGTTGCTAGATTGCTGGTAAGAAATAGAAAAGTTATGAATGATCAGTTCAATAGGCACAAAAAAGGCTGGAAAGTTGTCAATAAGAATAAAATGTATGTGGGAACATATTATATAGATACTTTAGTAATGCCAGCATATAATCGACACCTTCACAATTGTAACTACAGGATGTTCGTGATTGCCCATTGCCATCTGGCCAAAAGATGTGACATCATGGTGAATTGGTACACACTTTTTTTTGCAAAATTCTCATCCATCAATTGAATGGGTTTGATTTTGGTAGAGATTGGGTTACCACAGAATATATTTTGGTGAATGGTGAAGGAAATTGTTTGTTTGTTTATAATTCACTATATTTATCATGCTAGAAATATGATGTATCCATTTATATGTCTATCTCTTGGAATGTTGGATCTGACCTTGTCTAAAATTTAGAGAGGCTAAGTGTCATGCCCGACAACTTTTGTTTGAGCATTGGCATTTGTGCAGGCTAGAGACGCAGGAGGAGATAGCTTTGAGGGAAGAAATAAGAGTTCTTACTGAACTTAGCAAGCAGAAAGAAGAAGCCTGTTCTCAGAAAACTAATGGATATGCACCTGATCCTTCTGTCAGACAAGATACTAGGTTGCATTTAATTTTGGAAGATTTGCGCATCAAAGAGAGGCAGCTGCAGGAACTCACTCTGACACTTGATGACAAAGTTCGATTCTCTCAAAAGTTTGTTGGAATGGCAGGCCCTCAAGCAGGACGCAGTGACCTTGGAAGAAGGTCTGAAACATTTGGGCGACCTGGCTCTCGCCCAAGTAGTAGACCTGGATCGCGATCTGGTCGAAGTGATACTGGCATCAATTATGATTTTACAGAGAGGCTTGAGCCTAGAAGAACTTTTGATGCATCTGATCAAACATACTTGCTTTCTGAATATGGATCATGGGCTGGATCTGGACAGGTTGCAAATTTTAGAGAAAACACTATGGCACCTGAGAGAATGGGTTCATGGAGTGGGCATAAAGCTAGCCGGGGGTTTGAACCTTCAGAGAGGCGAGATTGGCAAAGTGCAGTCTCAGAACTGGGCACAGCAGATAAATACTCTCAACAGGCGGGTGGCCCAGATGTTTGGACAAGATCGAATGATGGAAGTCATGAGAGACCAACAAGCTGGAGGGGGCAAGAGAGGGGATACTACAGGGGTGGGGAGGGAAGGTTTTAAAAATATATTCTGGGCAGCATTCTTTCTGTACAATGGTGGCGTTTTTGGTGAAATCGACAACTTAATTTAAGGGATTCTTTTTGGTGAGGTGTGGACCCTTGAGATGGCACAGGGATTATTTTCCAAGGCAATTAGTAGGTGCAGAGTGGACCGATACATATTCAAGAGATCAATTTTTGCCCATAATAATGATAGGATACTAACTCTGTAACACTTTTGCTTGTGTAATCTGACCCATACTTTAACTCAATACAGCCGGAAATGGTGTTTTACAAGAAATTTGATAAGAGGATCTTCTGAAGATTTTCTTGGCTTCCAAAGGCATGAAACCTCGTGGTGACTTGCTGTCCTTTTCAGGCTTATAAACATTTACTTACCGATCCAAGAAGAGCAATCGTTAGGGAAATGGCTGAGTAAAGCAGTGGCAGAAAATGACATATCCAGGCTGCACATACCACTTGCTGTCATGCAGATATCATTCCTTCGGCCAAGAAAGGAGTTTTTGCGCTTTCAAGGCTTTTGTTATAGCTGTTGTGCAGAGTCTTTATTGCACTTCATTGCTGTGGACATGATACTAAGCATTATGCTCAAGCGAGAATTGCATTTGAAGCCTCATCAGGAAATCCATAAGTGTTTGTGGCCACAGATTGCCAGAACAGACCTGCCTCCATTAAGAACGACATATAAGTAACCTGCATTTTAGTCGAGGTGTTTTTACATCAATAATATCTGAGATTGATTTTGCTTTCTCCACATATCCAGCAATATGTCAGGCAACATAGTCTTTACTATGCTTCCCCTATGCCAGAATCTAGACCAGGAAAACGGTCGTCCAAGATTTGAATGCTCAAATTGCCATCTGATGTGTAATATCACGAGTTCAATTCCAAGTCTTCTCTACATTTTCTCATTGAGCTCCTCTAGCACTGTGGTCGACTTCGCTGAGCTGTTCGCATCTGCATGCGATCCAACCTTTTCTCCATTCATCACTAGCAGCTCCCTCGTATTTATTTCAACAAGGCAATATCTTAGAACTCTCAAGTATGATTCTATACCTTACATTTGTAGGGCAACTTTCAAGCATGTTACGCATTCCCTGTTGCTTCACATTGATTTCTTCTTTGGCTTAAATAGAGATGGCAAGGCATGTGTTGTGCAAGCTTATTCTTGAGGTCTTGAAGTGTGGTTGAGGAGAGAGTTGGGGAGGAGGAAATTGACAGCTTGTGCAATTAGAATTAGAATGATTAGCGGAGCCTTCGGTTTCTGGGTGCATAGTCCTGGTCGTTCTTGTATACTTTTTTTGGTGTATGAGGGGAGCGGCCAGGCTAGCCCTACCCGACTCCGAAAACAAAAACAAAAATGATTTGCGGATTTATTTAAACAACTTAACTGACAAATGTTCCAAAGTAGGAAGTTATCTTTGATCAAAGAAAAGGCAGCTCCTCACAAGTGAGTGGTTGTAACAATGACTTATCATGTACAAGCATCTTTCCCACAATTTTGCCAACTTTGTTGTAAATTTCGGCTTTCTAAACACAAAAAATGTAATTGTGGCCGCAGTTTTGGTGGTTTATTATTTGGCCCATGTCAAAATTCCTAGTCAAGTTTTATGTGAAAGCTCAAGGGAGGCTTTGTTTTCATTTCTTGATACACTTGTATCACATGTAACATCCTTCTTGAGGAATTTTTTTTTTCCCCAGCTTTTGGATGGCTCTTGGGTTAGCTTAGCAGACAATGTCAGTGTCCAGATACCCAAATAAGTTAAGGGTTTTTCCCTACCTTGTACATATGTCCATAGTATTGGGGCACCTCTTAGAATTTGTACTTGCTCACAAAATTCATGTGCTGTGTGCCCTTTAGAATCTCCTTCTCCACATTCTTGCAGCCTAAAATTGAACATTCAATATGCTTCATTATCTTAGGGTAAAATTGCCAACATTCCTTTCTTAGTTCAAAGTGAACTTTGCTTAGCAGTTGCAAGACAATATAACCTTCAAGCTAGCTTTGTTAGGCCAAGGTTGTGGTCACACGAAACTGAGAGACTTGTGGGCGAGCTTAAAAAGTGAGCTAGGGCACAAAAAGAAATAGCACTAGGATTTGGAGTGTTGCCAAGTGCCGTAGAGGCCGTCATGCGGAGATAGAGGGCTGCGCATGACAAGAGAGTGCTTGTGTAGCAAAATGGGGGTGCAAGCGTTGGCTTTCATAAGCCATTCATGTAATAAGACAACTTCTTATAAAACCATAAAGCTATAATAACTCAAAAAATATAAAATATCTGACCATATTATAGGTTAGTAAGATGTGTTTGTTGTATCGCATGAGATTTGTGCGATCTACCAAAAAAAACAAGGTGAGGAGACACGAAGTCCTGCTAAGTTAAGGGGAGATAAGGAAGAGTAAGTTTAAATCCGTGCCCATAATCACATGGAATTTTTATTGTCTTTCAACATAAAATTGTATGATCTAGGGAGAATTACCAAAATACCCCTCTAATTTGTGGAAATTCTCAAAATACCACACATTTCAAAAATTCCCATATACCCTTGTATCTATTTTGGTTGGATTATTAAGATTTTCTCACCTTTATTCTTTTTGGCAATTGAGATTCATTTTTGAGTTCTTAGCATGTAATTTGTCACAAATTACCTCGCAAAAAGGCAGTTATGTCTAAAAATAATGAAGCAATTAATCTCCAAAGCCTACATAACCAACTCAAATTGAAGTTTTAGCATCTTGTATGATAGACAATCAATCTTCTTATGAAGTTTGCATCTTGTATGATAGACAATCAATCTTCTCACTCTCACAACCAGAAGTATTTTGGGGTATTTTGAGAAATTTTGAAATTTGAGGGGTATTTTGAAAATTTTCACAAATTAAAGAGATATTTTGGTAATTTTTCCTATGATCTATTACACATATATACTCACAAGTAGTTTACATATTACAAAAAGCTCCACTTAAATAATGTGAAAGGTGCACATTGCATATCAACATTTTGAAATAAAATAAAATGAGAAAGAAGTACAATGAAAACAATAAAATTTAAAATTAAAACAAAAAAATATTTTAGTATTTTTTAATAAGAAAACATAAATATTATAAACATAAAAATAATAAAACAAGATAGTGAAATAAACTTTTATGAAGTTTTTAAATGAAAGAATCTATTATCAATATCTCATATCATGGGATGGAACTCCTATGAATACACTTTTTAATAAAAAAGGTGAATGCACATTTGAAAAATAGCACTAAAAGACTTATGATGTGTTTCTATTCACAAGACTTTCAAGGCCCTTGGAACACTTGTCAAGCAAAGAAATTTGAACTACCTTTACTCATAGTGCACTAAGGCCTTTAGCATGCCAAAAAAGATAAACTTTCTAAAGTTTACCGATAACCCTTTAGGATTAAAAAGATAAAGAATAAAAATTGTCATAAGTAGAAAAAACTTACATATCCTTCTTTGCTACCATGTTAGAATATTTGAGATACACGAGAGACAAGATTAAGACAAAAAGAGAGCTAACTCTACTCATACCAAGGGCAATAATGTGATAGAAGCAATTTGGAGAGTTACTAGAGGTCATTATGGTTGTACAAAGGATACCATGAGTGATAAGATAGGGTAGACCAATAGAATCAAGATAGCTTTATTTGGGAATAACCATTCCATTTTAGAGCGTGGTCACGGGACGCTTAGTTATCTTTAGGCATGCGAAGCTATGACTACAACAACTGCGGTAGTGCAGAACATCACCGGGAGCAGTCGGTAGTGAGAGGATGATCGAGCGCAGATAGGAGAGAGAGAACGAGAGACATTGTGACAACACTATGCCGGTGGAAAGCTGCATGCTGTCAGCTTGGTCAAGCCTTTTATCTACTTAACATAATAAGGCGAAGGGGAGTACCCTTTACACGTGGCGCAAGCTGCGAGATGAAGGCTACGTTCCAAAAGAGGGAGAGAGAAAGAGAGAGAGAGGACACACGATAAAGAGGGAGAGAGAAAGACCGAGAGCGGCAGCTTGTACTAGTAATCAATAAGGCTCTTTAAATGTCAATCTCAATAGATTGTTCTTGTCAAGAGCTTATCATGGTCACACTTGGAGTTTCAAAGAACCAGACTCTTTACTTGGTAAGCCTAATGAGGTTTTTAAGTTCCTTCAGCCTGGAGGTGGCCGCTTGGCATAATCTAGGCCATTGCTCTCAATCCAAATCGTACGACAAGGACCCTCATCCAGCTTATGCATTCTTTTACTATTATCACACAACATCGACGATGTATTAGACGGCGGCTAAGTATACATATTGGCTTTTACCGTCACCATCGTCAAGTAGCTCTTGCAACAAAAGTGATAATCTGCATACAATTTTGGTAACGAACATGCGGAGTTTTCCTACCGTGGTTTCTTCTGTCAAAAGATAACCCCTGGTGGAGCTCTTCATGACAGTGTCATGATGGTGTTTGGCAAGGCACGTGATACAAAGCCTATGTGTAGCAACCACAAGAGCGAGAGATAGTACCGCCACCTCCTTCTGTTGTCTACAACTCACTGCTGGCTATTCTCTAGCATTCTTGCACTGTCCTCGTTGAACACTACCGCCTTTGCAAGCTTTTGAAGTCCAATGATGGTGTTTAAGATAATTTGCACAAGAGAAACTTGTCATATTGAAGTCAACAGGAGTTATTGCAGCATCACCTAGTTGCCTTCATCTCTAATTTTGGTAGTACGGAAGTAGATCAACAATTTCTATGACCAACATGTCCAACATAACTGTTAAGTATGGACGCTGATTTACCCTTTGTAATTTTCTGTGTTAAAAACGCATATTTGTAAGGCCCCCATTATGAGGAGAAGCCATCGTGCGTAAAGAAAAATAACTCACTCAAAAATAAAATCACTCGCTGAAAGTCAAAATCACTCACCGGAATATTCCTTTTCGCCGGAATATTATGGCTGGATGACGGCCAAAAAGTGGTCGAAAAACGATCGGTCGGTTGGCCGGTGGTGGCCGGAAGTCAATGGCCGGTGGTTGAATTCAAAAGCGGACTTGTCTTCTCAAGGGCGGCCACACATGGGAGGATTGGAGGGTCCGATTTGGACTTATCTACACAAGGGCCGCTACACATGGCTGCCTCTCATGAGAGAGGGTAGCCCTTTTGGCCTATAAAAGAAGAACATTTCTACACAAATTTCACAGTGTGAAGTTGATGCAACAAGGTGGATGTGAGGTGGTGACAGTGAAGCAAAGCGGGAGCTCCAAAAGGGTATAATCCCTTTGTAACCTACTTCTTGTTTTGAAGTACTAAAGCCATTGAGTGGTTGCTTTCTTGTGGACCTATTGTGTGTACTCTCTCTCTCTCTCTCTCTCTCTCTCTCTCTCTCTCTCTCTCTCTCTCTCTACTCTATAGTCTCCTATGTGTGAAAATTATCTCTCTCCATTAAGTAATCTACTCAATTATCTACTTAGCTACGTCATATTTCCTAACAATAACATCAATGTTGGGCGAGGCGAGTTGATCGTCTAGAGAAAGGGATGTGATCGTCTAGAGAAAAGGATGTGATCACCAACGGTGCGGGTGGCGGCTCAACAAAACAACCAATCTCAAGTGCTGCAACTAGTGGGGGTGGTCTAAACAACAATGGGTTGACAATGGTAGTGAAGAGGAGGAGGGAATTTCCTGGAACACCAGGTAGTTTTAAGTTACTATGTTATAATTTTTGGTATTAGGGTATGTGTGACCAACCTCAGTTGATACAGGTTTGCTAATCAATTCCTGTGCCTAGCCGAGGGCAAGCTTTAGTTTAGCAGGGGTTCTTGCATGTGACCTTGACAGGGCTAACTGGTCATAATTCTATGGTGCTATGCAGATCGTGATGTGGAGGTGATCCCGCTATCGTCGTGGACGCTGATGGCGACGAACCAGTTTGTGTGCCATATGTGCAACAAGGGGTTTTAGAGGAGTTTCAAAGATCAACTTCTCGTGTTAGCACTGCAACAAGCCACAAGCTTCAGATCTCGTCATCCTCTCCACATGCGGCAATGAGTACTGCTGGACCTATCTCTATAGAGAGAACGATGATCGTAGGGGTAGACAAAATGCATGTGATGGGGGTGATGATGATGATGAACAAAGAGATAGTAGCAGGAGAGATTGGGGTGGAGGAAGCAGTGAAAAGAGGGGAGTGTGCATGTGGAATTTTTTATGATGAGGGTGCCACTCTCTACCCTTGTGTTTGGTGGAGTGTGCTCAAATCTCTCCTCTATAGCAACAACTTATTCTCACACAGTGCGATTGACTCCTCTTCCCTTGTGTTTGGTGGAGTGTGCTCAAATCTCTCCTCTATAGCAACAACTTCTTCTCACACAGTGCGATTGACTCCTCTTCTTCTCCTCCATTTCATGTATCTCAAATTATTTCAAGCATTACGTTCCCAATGACCTTCTATACCATCGTCCACCCACAAGACATGATCGACACCATGATGAATATCGACGTGATGCAGGGTAGGAAAAATGAAGAGAGACCATGCCAGAGAAGATGAATATAGAAGGGATTGTAGCCATAGGGATGGTGATTGAACGATTCACAGAGAGCATACTGATTACACGTATAGATACGAAGAATATGCTGATAAATAAACATACTAGAGTAGAAGGGGTTGACATGATAGCTCTTCAAATGGGCACCAATCACACAAACTTGAGCAATTTTTATTGGTGGTTTGATAGTAATAACAACCTTTGGCCCCACTCCTACCAGCAATAGGCTCAACCATGGGTACACTGCTCACGTGTTGATGATTCCAGCTCGACAACACTACCGTGGTCCTTTATCTGCATCCAATTCCCCATGCCTATGCATTTGCTTTGTCCAACACATAAATCCTACGGGGTAGAGTGAGGGGGGAGGTCAGGGTACGGCATCCACACTGCCAACTCTCCACCATACTTTTGTAGGGACACTTCTGCATGATGTACATTGTATAATGATCATTTTCACTCTGAGATGCCTCATTGCAAGACAAAATGTTTAGCTATTCATATTGGTTTAAGGCAACTTGACACAAACATTGTCCTTCGACTTGGACAATTGAATGATGCCCGTACACGATTATCAAGTTGGTAGTGTAGTTTAATTTTTAAAGTCTGTTAATGCTTTTTGTATTTTTGAGTTTTTCAATGCTTCCTTAGGTTTATTTTAGCCACATGTTTTCTTCACTAGTAAATGCTCAATATCGATCATCATATCTATATATCAAATAGATATACACGTCCTTTCTCATAGTTGGGCAATTCAACTTATGTATTGTAAATTTAGCTTATACATTGTAGTCCAACATTCTCCTATACATAACAGT
>NC_140938.1:126870857-127018357 GCF_014529385.1 Adiantum capillus-veneris | reverse complement strand
TGTAGCTTGGTGGCAGGTCGAATGAAGAATATAGGAATAATGGTTGGTAAACTTTGCAAAGTTTTTATTTACATGCCTTTCTCTAGGTCAAAACATCCTCCACTAGAGTTTTGGAGATATATGAAGACGGGAAGAGACCCCTAAGAAACATACTCCCTAATGCTATAGGGTGTCCATGTTTTCTAAACTAGATGGGCATACTTCTTTTTGGCCATACTCACAATTTGTGAGTGGAAGTGTTATATCAACTCAAAAATGAATGTACAATTATCCTCAAACATGTTATGTGCCTTGAGGGGTCATAACACATGGTTTAGAGCTACACAACCCCTTACATACAATAACATCTTAGAGAGTCACATATTGGGGATAGGTTGATACTAGAACCATGATGGCTTTGATTGGATTCCACTCTTCCGAGTTCTTGTGTTTTCTAATAGAATGATTACTTCCGTGCTTTCTTGAATAATCTCTTGAAGCTAGCCCTCAAGTGGTCGTTTTCAAAGATATGCCGTCTCCTAGACTTACAAAGTTTTTTGAAATAGCAGAAGTGGACAATTTGTGTGCATATTAGGATGGCTTGGTTTTTCCGAATATTTGTCTCAAAGCTAACTTTTTTTTCTTGGGCAGTTTGATGCTTTGCATCAGCTAGTTTTATGTGATTGCGCCCACAACACACCCGCGTGTCACAAGGGTTGAACCATAGCAGGCACATTTAAAGCCCCTCGCCTTTACTGCAAGGCCAACTCCCTTTAACTGTCTTCAAGCTAACCTTTTTTTTTTTTTTTGCCATACTCACAATTGTTAGTGGAGATGATATCAACAACGAATGTGGATTGAATCTCAAGAAGTACATGTGCCTTTAGGGGACACCATTTCCACAAAAGGGGACTTACTGATCATCAGCTGGAGTCATTGATACAACTTAGTGCAATTCTTCAGCTTGCGCATTACGCTCTATTCTTTTAACACACATACTAGCACATCATTAAAGAAAGTCAGTTTCTTAATTGATGCTGCCCCGAATATCCCCCCCTCCCAATATTCTCTCCCCCAAATGTCCACATGTGCTCCCCTCTACTCGCGCAGCTCCCTCGCCCTGCGTCTCCTGGCCCAGCCTCGTCGTGATTGCCTCCCCCCTTTCCACGTCGACTTCCGACCTCTGAGCCCTCGCCAGTCCACATACAGAGACCTGCGTGCAGAGACCCCTGCCTACCTCCCCTCTTCACCTGCAGCGATAGCCGCTTGCAACTCCAGCACAGAGAGAGAGAGAGAGAGAGAGAGAGAGAGAGAGAGAGAGAGAGAGAGAGAGAGGCTCACTTGAGTTGACCGTACCAGTACTCGTCTGCAGACCACACACACATGCACGCAGAGAGCTCGCCTTGGCTCGTGCCCCTCAACTGCAAACCAGCACCCATTCGCGGCTTAAAATCCTTGGAGAGCTGCCGCCCACCACCCTTTAGAGGCTTCGATACGTTCCCGTTTCCACACACACACATATATATATATATATATATATATATATATATATATATATATATATAGAGAGAGAGAGAGAGAGAGAGAGAGAGAGAGAGAGAGAGACCACTGCCCACCGCCTTTCTAAATATATGAGAGAGAAGATGACTCATAATAAGGGGCACATAGCCTACTAACCCCATAGCGAAAGAATATGAGGAGGATACCACTCAAAACATGATTTTTTAAGAATTGGCCACACATACTTGACTCTAATATAAATATAAGCTTCTTGCTTTCACGCATGATATCCTTGAAGTGGGCCACCATATAGTCTCTCTTGCACATCTCTCGTTTATAATATGCAGCTACCATGGGTGGCATTTGTTTACAAGGTTTTTTCCAAAATTGACACATGCAAGTATTATATTCCTTCATAGACTCACACAACACTGTTCACAAAATGCTTTTCCAAAGTCTTTTTCGACTAAGAAGAAGATGCATCATGTGCTGATCACTTAGTCCTGAGGCTGATCCATGGACTCGTGGAGAGCACACGCGTCTCCACACGTACTCCAAAGTAAAATTATAAATAGGTGGGGCTCAGATCCTGTTTCTTTGTGCCATAGCGGAACTCCGTGGGCATGATAGAATGGACGGCGAGGTCGTCGGTCGTGGCGGTGAACCTTCAGCCTGCGACACCTCTCATTCTCATGTCGCCTCGCACACGTACGCTTTCATTTTCAGTCGTCCAGAACTCCGACAGACCTCTAATGGAGGTATCTCTCTCTCTCTCTCTCTCTCTCTCTCTCACACACACACACACACACACACACACACACACACACAAGCTGACGCACCCTCTACTTCTGCTCCTTTCCTCGTTTGGTTGAACTTGCATACAAATCCCCACCCTCCCTTGCATCTTTCTCTTTCATCTATACATACATCATTGTGTCCTAATGAGTACCTGATAATTGCGGACAGAGACTTTGCCTGGGTTTTTCTCCGCATGAAGATATCTTAAAGGTGGTTCTTGGGTGAACTCCTTGTATGCTTTATCATCTTGGCCTACAGTATTTTGAGGCTTACCTTGCTCTTTTGCAAGCACGTGACATGGGAAAATCCTTAGCAAAGAAGCAGCACTCAAATGATGGCACCTTGAAGTGTTCTTGGCTCCATTCTTGCAGGAAACTCACAGGCATCCATGAACCCGTGAAACGCAGTTTGGCCAAGGTCAGAAGAATCTCGATGTCTATATGTGAGTGTTTAAGCTGTGTGAGAGTGACTAGCTGTGATGTGCTTGCATCGAGGACCCACATTCCTTTGAATGTTTGAGACATCTTGCAGGGTACGGAATCGCATGTTTCGGTAATCAAAAAGAATGTTGCACCTTTGGTGACTTTAGTATGCACAGAAGCTGAAACATCATTGACAGCCTACCCAACAGAACCTATGGAATTGGATCATCCAATTCGCTGTCCTCAACCTGAGCCTGGAGTTATCCATGTAGGTCTCAAAATTCTAGTCTGTTAAGGCCTTGCTTGAAGGTTATTTCAATCGTTTCCAAGGTTTAATGATTGATAATAGTTTTCTCAGGTTCGTATGCAAATTTTATTGTCACCGTTTTGTATGTTGTCTTTGTCTATACGAACTTAAGCGTGTTTTTTGTTTGTGACTCGTTTATGATATTAGAATATTATTTGAAAATGGATATCAAAAGGAGTTTGTGGTGGGTTTTAGGGTTAGGTTTTATATGTTAAGATCATAGAACGCATTTGATCATTGCGTTTGTTTGGTGAGTCATGGACTTTCTCTCCCAAAAAAGGTGGTCTTTTCCAATCTCTTTGTCAGAGCCAATATTCTCTTTGTTGCGCACAAACTCTCTCTCCCCTCTTTTATGTCCTGTATTTACATATGTAATAATCATTTAATGGAATGAGAAACCCTCGGGATTGACCCTCAAAATGATCCTTGGATTATGAGCTAGCTCGATTGAGTTTTGTAGATCCCGATGGAGGTGCCTAAACCCTAGCAGCAACAGAAGAAGAAGATCTACAACTTGTTGAAGACCGGCCGAGAGATTTAAAAGTGGGATTAAAAATCCTAACCCAACTAACTTACAGAACCTTGACCGAGGGGTCTTGTTACAGGCTTGGACAATCCAAGTGACAAATCAATAACAACACAGGAACAAAAACTGAAAAGAGAGAGAGAGAGAGAGAGAGAGAGAGAGAGAGAGAGAGAGAGAGTCAACACGGCACGACGGAGTTTCGAGTCAAGATGCATTGGCTCGAAAGATTGGCGCCCCTTTCGGTATTTCTTCATTATTACTCTTCGCAAAGTACAGCTCCCGAGGGTCCAACACTCCATCGAGTTTTTGCGTCCAAATGCTCTCTGGAAGAGTGACCTGAAGGTTCCTTATGAACTTAGAAGGGATGCCTAAAAGCAAGCCCCAAAAGCATCAGTTCAAAAGCACCATCACCCAAAAGCATCTGCTCTCAAAAGCTCCACGTGAAAACCCTTAAAATCTGCTAGCACAAAACATGGAATTGGTATAGCTTGCCATGTCATCATGTCAATGCGATTCACGGAAGTTCAGCCCAGAGTTCTAGCTTTTGATTTTTTAGGGTTACGCCTATTGGTTGGTGCTCTATAAGTTCTTCAAGTCAGTAGGCGTTAGGTTTTTAATTCTTAACCCCCTTTAGGCCTCTCGGCCACATGTGTTCAAAACTTCTTTAGTTCTTCTGAGGGTTCAATTTCTTGATCTCCTAGCCAATTCGAGTTGGGCATTGCCACGTAATCAACTTGTGACATTCTCCCCTCTTGAAAAAATTGTAATCACCCTCGATTATGTATGCAAAATGGCCAAAGGACAAAGACTTTCTTCAGTAGACACTCTATGTGCTCAAGCACCAAACTCCAAAAATCCAGCATTTTCACAAAGACATCAGTCATTGATCAATCACATTTCTTTCGAGGGTCTCAAATTTAAATCATGATCATTGTAACCATTTAGTAATCACATCTAGACCGTGCTGAACTTTTCATGGATGTCTTGATGTCAGGTGTAGGGGAATTGAAATGGTGAAGATCTAGATTTTACACTTCCACAAATCCTTTACTTCCTTCCTTGTGTTAGTAATTCCTTTTAGCTAGAATGATGGTTCCTTTTACTTTCTGAGAGAGAGAGAGAGAGAGAGAGAGAGAGAGAGAGAGAGAGAGAGAGAGAGAGAGAGAGAGAGAGAGAGACCCGACCTCAACCAACCCTCTCAAGGGCCTCCCACATTGTTGCTGATGCGGTACTTGCTTTTTATTGCATAAATGGAATGTACACACATGCAATACCTCAAGTGCAGACTCTATTGACTCAAATGGGAAATGTTGCTTAGGTAACTCTTCAAAATGAAGCATCTCCAGGGCTGATTTGATGCACCTTTGGATCCGTCTAGATGTCGGATTGCCAATGGCCACCAAGGGGTAGATCTGGGGCTGAATTGCCCTCTCCTGATAAGAGAGGAATGAAAGGATGAAAGCTGGCTACAAAAATGCAGATGTGGCATGCAAAATGCAGCAGATCTATTGTGTAAAGGAGAGCTGAAGGAGATTTTGATGATGCCGATGATGGGTAGCAATGGGCGGCGAGGGAATGGCCGAGAAGAGGCTCAATGGGCTCCTGAAGTACCGGATACAACGGGAAGACCAACGAGGACAGATCCGATTAGTTCCATTCCGGTGAGGGAAAGGGGCTGAAAACTAAAATCTGAAAACGTTGGCTGCCTCCTAAAACGCTAGGGCTGATCCGGAGCAAAAACGTTGACTGGCTGCACTGCAAAACGCTAAGGCTGATCGATAACGCTAGCTCAATTTGATACAAGTGCTCCCTGTATAGGTGAGCTTGGGTTTTTGCACTCCTTAAGGCTTAGATAGGGAAAAACCTCTGTCAAATTCTCATTAAAAAAATCATTATAATTATTTATTAGTAAGTTTGACCAGGGCTCAGTTTCTGGGTGAAATTGTCGCACATTTGTCCACTTGAGAATCCGATCTACGCGGGGAATGGCTCGTTGGATTTCTCTAACCTAAAACGACATGTATGCCATGCCAGATGCCCACCGTAGTGTAATAACATCTGTCAAAACGCTTGTTCAATCCATTCATGTAAGAGGATTCCAAAATTGGGAAATTGGCTCTAAAAGTCGATGAAGCATGTCCACATGGCACACAGAGCCATGTGCACGTGACACTTGATCTACTAAATCTTGTTACTATTAGGTTCGTATTGTTTCTTTTCACATTTCAATCAAGCAAACTATGCCTATGACCATCCCCACAAGACTGTACGTACATCCACATAGCGTGCAATTTACAAAATCACACACTTAGTTTACATTGAACATTGTGTTTCATTCTTTCAATGTGGCCATCTCATCCTATCCAGAACTCATGATGCACCTAGATCACTGTGTAGCCATCTCATCCTTCTGGAACTCTTGATGCACTCACAACAATATCCAGTCATCTCATCCACATCTCGCTGATTTCTAATAGATGTTTAGATGCCTTAAGTTCAAATCATTCATTAGACAAAATGCTGCAAACATTTTATCTTTCTCTACATGTCTCTAACAATACACACAGGAAAGAGCACAGTCTTCAGTTCAATCAAGGTGTCACAAAGTGCTGACATGGCATGACCACCCGAGACCAAAGTGATGACTTGGATAGATAGTACGGAACTGCCGACGTGGATAGATAGTACGGATTTCCGCAATCTGCTTTGACAACTGCTAAAGTGGCAACTATAACGGATTTTCGCGTTATCCGCTGACAGTTGAGGATGTGGCAGGCTGTACATAATTTGCGCTGATTGTTTTTCTGACAGTTTTTGGGACCAGATGCTTTTGGGATGACTTGCTTGCTTTTGTGTCAGGTGCATCGGAAATGAAATGGTGAAGATCTAGTTTTACACTCCCAAAAATTATTCAACTTCTTTCCTTGCGTTAGTGAATGCTTTGTGCTTCAATAAATGTTCCTTTTACTTTCCTCTGTAAAGAGGGGCGGAGAGAATGCAATAGAGATGTGTAGAGGGGGAGAGAGAGAGAAGAGAGAAGAGCGACATTAGATGGTGTCCCAACCAACCCTCTAAAGGGCCCCCCACACCGTTACTGATGTGGTATTTGCTTTAGATTGCGTATATGGAATGTATACACAATGGAATACTTCAATGCAGACTCTACTGACTCAAGGGATGACTGTCGCCGCGGTAACTCCTTCGAAAGAGGCACCTCCGGGGCTGAAAAATGAAAACGCTGCTGGCTTGATCTTGCACAGCATTGTGCTGAAAACTGAAAAAAACGCTGACCTGATCTACTAGCAGAACCTTGCGCTAGGGCTGAATTCTGGAAACGCTGCTGTTGGTTGAATTCTGCAAAATGCTGGCTGCACCAGCTGAAAACGCTGGCTGATTTTGCAACTTGCGCTAGTCTTCTTATGCCCTTTACCTTCAAACGCTAGGCTGTATGCATCACTTTATAGGTGGATTACAAGGCCTTAAGAATCCCAACCAAAAAACCATAAAATGATTTATTAAAAAATAAGTCCAAGGGTCCAGATTTGCGTGAAACTGTCGCACATCTGCCCACCCGGGAATCCGATGGATGCGGGGAATGGCTCGTTGGATTCCTCTAACCTAAAACTACATGCTCGTCATGCCAGATGCCCACTGTAGTGTAATAACATGTGTCAAGAAGCGTACACAAACCATTTAGGGTTCCAAAACTGGGAAACCTAATCTAATGGACTTGTCCGAACATGCAGGTCCTACGAATAGGCTCGTAAAGTTGCCGATACTAATCCTCCTAGGATTCTAGACATCCCTATCTAGGAAGAAAGGAAAAACTGGCTCTGGAAGTGGATGAAGCATGTCCACGTGGCACACAAAGCCAGGTGCAGGTGACATCCTCTCCTGCTTAAGGTGAGGTACGGTATAGATCTGCATGGCCTTTTTGTATGAGGCTAGTAAATCTAGGTAATCGATGAACTCCTCATCCACCCAAGCTACTTCATGTGTCCCTTGATCCTTGAATTTGAGGAAATGTTACGTTGCTTCCTTCTTATTGCTAAACTAAAATGGAAGCATTCAAAAACGCTTGGACTTGGTGACAATGAACTCCGGTGGTTCTTCTTTTGGATTGCTCCTTGGAAGGCCACTCCTTGGAAGGCCACCCTTGTGGCGGCAACTCGATGGGTCCACTTTGGAAGCTCGTTGACTCCTGTAGATGCTCTAAAGGATTGACCATGTGAGGTCCCCGCCCCGCTTCTGGAATTTTACCATCCTTGTCGAGTGCCCTGAAATCCACACAAAACTGGAATGAGTTTGGTCTCTTATGAACAAAGAGAACTGGTAAACCAAAAGACCGTACGTCACCTGGTATTGGCTTCTCTCTATTCGTTGGAGAAAAAAATTTATCTACGTTTTCCTCGTCATGCAATTGGTCGGAGGCAATTTCCATAGGTCAATGGGGATGGTGTGTAGGGGAATGATGATTCTTGGAAAACAGAGAATTGATTTTGACAAACCTGTCACTATACATGTTAGGAATACCCAAATTCCTTCATGTGGGGTTAACATAGATGACCGCCTCTTGGGTTTCTCAAGTAGTTCCCAATTTGTTTGGACGTGAGAGATGCGAGGGGGAGAGAGGGAATACCGCTCTCGCCTCGAATGAGGATTGGCTGCAACACATTATCTTTGATGAGAATTGTGAGCTTCTCCCAATTGATAATGGCTTGAACCAACGAAACCACTTAATGCCCAAAATAATGTCACATCCTGCAAGTTTAGAGACTACAAAACGACGAGTAAATTGGTTTGTTGAATGATGAACTTAAACATAATCACATTCTTGAAAGATTGAAGCGTCCATGCCTTCAGAGTGTGAGAGTGCGCGTGTGCGGAAGAGAGAGAGAGAGAGAGAGAGAGAGAGAGAGAGAGAGAGAGAAGACCACAAACGCAAGAGATGGTGAAGAGGGGGCGATCAGCCCCCATGACTACCATGGACAGAAGACCCAATACACAATAACCAGATGATGTTGTCTGACTGACTGTGGAAGTGGGTACCCAACGAATTCCATACTTTGTTAAAAAGACCATGAATATTGTTTTGTTTTATGAAATTCGTATGAGTGTATGATTATGGCTGATGACATGCGTTCATCATACTATGAGATGGATGCTCATTACGGTGGCTCCCAACGGACTTTGGATAGTCTAAATAGACATCAGTTGGGAACTTGCCCTCTTGTTCTAGGTCATATTGATGCACTTATCGGCACTTGTAATTCTAGTTCAAGTATGTTACCTTCTACATGATTAATGCAATGAATGCTTGAGATTTGGCATGCTTGTATATGTATTTCTGATGTTTTTATGAGGTGGCAGTCTCTAGAGCTTCATTTAGATGATATTTCCTAGACTAAATGATAACAATGATGTATTCTTGCTGTATACAGCGAGCATTGACAGCTTGTGCTATGTCCGGTCAAGTGTGAACATTGCCCTATGGTTAGAGTGGTTAAGGAATTTTATAAATAGGACCCTAGGCTCATTAGTAATTAGTAAGCTATCTTGTGTGATCACCACACTTGGACTCTAGGTGCTTGGCAGCTCTAACCATAGGGTCGTGTTCACACTCGCCTGTGGCTCAAATGCCCATCCTAATGTCTAGAGAGGTAACAATTTTTGGAACTTGGGCTGTTTGTTGTGTGTAAATACTTCAGTTAGGATATGAGCTTCTAGGCTCTAGTTTTATATGATTGTCAAAATTCTGGTTTGGGAGCAATTGTCCAGTTGCCCAGTTTGCAAGGTTTATGAATTGTCTATGGGTGTACAGGATGGAGACTTTTTCCGGAAAAAGCTCCAAAGCTCCACGAAGAAAACAAGAGAAATATCATTTTTGACAGAAAAGGAAGTCTGCTTCCTTCAAAGCCGGCAACCGCTTTCAGATAATTGGCCTATTTTTCCATGTGCGAGTGCTCCTGAGCCTTCCATCTCCAAGCTACTTGATTAACCTGGAGCTTATTTTCATGCTGCTGACAGGAGTTTGTAGAGTCTTATTCTTCTCTTCACTTCATCATCAAGTGCAAGGTGGCAGTGATAAGGAGGGACCTGCAGCAATCTGTGATTCAATATTGGGTGGGATAATGCCAACTGGACCAGCATCGTTACATATCGCCGAGGCTCGACGAGGAAAGCCGTTTCTTCAACAAGCCATCACGAGATTTCACTTCTATAGAAAGGCAACCATAAACTCAAACTACAAGAAAAATCTAGTTCAATAGGCTAGTAAAAAGAAGGGGCCGGTTTTGCTAAGGTGGAGACAACCAAGCGCCAATGATATTTGGACACAGTCCCATTTGAGGTCTTCCTTTGACTAGACATGACTCCATTGTGGTGAGTGTTCAACATTATATCTTCTTTGATGGTAGATCAAAGTCCATTGGTTTTATAGAACATGTCTTTTTTGCACTTCCCAAATAGGCAAGCATTATGAAAGTTGGCAATCCATTTGAGGTAGATTTTGAGGATCACTATCAGCCAAGCCATTCAAATATAACGCTATTAATTGAAGAAAATTGTGGTTTAAAATTGATTTCTGCGTATAATATTGCTCCAAAGAGTGCATCTAAACTCTAATTCAAATGTAAACAACAAATAAGGGAGACGAGATTTAAAAAGGAGAAGGGAGCAAAAAGGATGGATGATTGACTCTCTCTCTCTCTCTCTCTCTCTCTCTCTCTCTCTCTCTCTCTCTCTCTCTGTGTGTGTCTCATAACAGGTCTCGAGTTCAACTCTCCTCGGATAGATATTTGAGGTCTCTTGGGGTAGTTTCCTACGACATCAAAATCCTCTTCTTCTTGTGTGCGTGTGTGTGTGTGTGTGTGTGTGTGTGAATAAAGAGAGGAAAATGGTATAGCACCTGTGTGGTAGATTGGTTATGCCATTTCCCTCTTGAAAAACAGGTCTCGAGTTCAACTCTTGTCGGATAGATCTTTGAGGTGCCATAATTCTTATTAGAAAACACATTGGGGCTTCATAATATCCACATGAGCATACATTTCCTGTAACAATCAACATCAAGCATTTCTGGTGCAGATATGCTAATGATTCACCTCAGAGGTGGCATATTGGGGTCACTCACAGATATGCTAATGATTCACCTCAGAGGTGGCATATTGGGGTCACTCACAGCTTCTGAACTAAAAATTCATGTGCATCATCTCTTAGGCACAACAAGAGCGTGAGGATTTTTTGTATTTAACTCAATGCAACAAAGGCACACAATGGGTTTTCATCTATTGGATAACCTCCAGTCAACGTACAAAACTCTACCTCAAGGGATAAGTTACATCTCAACATCATATTGATTTCCTTTAGTACATGAGCCTTAAATGTATGTAGACTCCTAGGTGCTTGTTTTGTTTTGCATCTCTTTAATATGGGACACACACTCATGCAATTTTTGGTTGTACTATTATGCTGAAAACAATCCTGTCATACTTTTTGCCCTATCTCTCACAAGTTAATTGAGCTCTTAGGTGGTGCTTAAATGCATGGCTAATCATGGTCTTTAAGAGTTCTAATTAGGCTCAATCAAGTGTCCCAATCTCACATTTGGTATCATAGTATAGTCGATCTTCTTGTCTTTTAATGCCATCAATTGCGGGAAATTAACAAAGATCAATTGGTGGTGGGTGACTTTTCCTAGGAACACTCAAAGACATGAGAGCAAAGAAACATATTGCTTGTTTAATTTCAAGAAAAAATTTAATCGATTATTTGCTATTTTAGGAAGGAGATAGAGAGAATTTCGCTAAGCAGTTGATACTTCAATCAATCTGAGAGCTTGCAACTTTCTACTAGGGAGTTTTGATTAGCTATTTTGGAGAGCTATCTACAAGGATTAAGCAATGAAAAAACATATTTTTGCTTACATTCTCATTAGATTGCCCCAAAAATCTTCAATTCAATCCACAGACACATTATTCCCATGAGCACTTGTTGGTCAAGGTGTATTGCTACTACATAGCGAATGTTTAGGCAACTTGCAAGGTCTCTCTTAAAAGAGTTTATTACTATGCTAATTTTTGCTAAAGGAGAGACATTTACAGCTCGATAATCTTCAAGGATTGAGTTAATAGATCAGAGTTTGTAGTCGTTATTTAATATCTTCTATTGGATGGCGATTGTTGCAAAATATTGCACTCATTAAGCATGTTATGAATCAACTAACCTTTGTGCTAATTGTTGAGTCAAGGGTTAATCACAATTCCTTCTAGTGCGGCTCTTAAGTATAATTATTTGCGTGGATTGGATTTGATTGTCATAGCAACCTCCCACAAACTCCTAGCTTTTCTTACAACGCAATCATCAACAAGCCTACAATAGACGGAGGTCAACTATTACACATAAATAATAGAAACTTATTTTGTGTTTTTTTGTTTAAGGCAACATACATTGTCTCACACAAGGCTCCAAGCTACATAAGAGCTTTATTTTGGAATCACACACTTAGATATATCTGGTGTGAGGCCTGGGATCTAAAGAATGTCATCTCCATCCAACCATACTTCTTTTATAGGCATAGCCTACCTTTAAGAGACCTCTGAACTCTGATACTTAGCCGGCCATGCCATGCCCCACCATAGTCCTACACTTGTCCTAACATTACTCTCCTCTTTTTTCGTCCTCAAAAACATCAATGACAAAACTCTTCTTAAGAACATCAATGTTTGCTTGATTTAAACCTGCATTAGGGCAACTGATCCACTTAATAATTAGCAAATGTGGTACTCATATGTGGAACTAGCTGTATGTAGAAAAACCTGAACTAAATGATTGTAATCCATACCTTCATAAGAGAATGTTCCTTAGGCCAGAGGAAACCTCTTAACTATTTCTCACACTAATAGTGGAGCCTACCTCAAGCAAGATGTTGGAACTAAGCAAGCTTATTGCTTGTATTGGGGAACTAATTTTGAAGAGCCTATCTCAAGAAAGATGCTGTAACTGAGATGCTCTAGTGAATTAGAGCCTATCTCAAACAAGATGCTCTAACGTGTTGCACTCATTTTGCTACGAAATTAGAGCCTATTTAAAGCGAGACGCTCTAAAGGAGAAAAATTGGCTCACTCCTCTCAAGCAAACCCTTCCAAAAATTGGATTGCTTCTTACAATGCAAACTAGTCAAGCAAGTGATACTTGGATGTGACACTTAACAAAAGGTTTTCATGCTATGAAGTCCAAGGGTACATTTACCCTCCACATGCGGAGTAAATCCCAAAATTATTCCTTTTCATCATAAAATAAGAAGAGCTGTTTGTGGAGTACCTCTGCTTAACATAACAAGATCCCTAAAATTCTTAGCTCCACAATCTGATGGAATGCTATAGGGTGCCCAATCATGGCTGCAAAAGAACTAAATCTACATCCCCCTGCTTAAAACTATGTGGCCTTACGACTGCACATTGCTTCTAACCTGAGTAACCAACCATCATCCTAGATATGATCAAGGGTAACTTCATACTTCACACTTGTAGTGGCAATGGAGTGAAGCTGGTTTGAGATTTTTATAGCTTCCAAGGCATGACACTGTAGTTGCTACACGTTGCCGTGAGTTTGAATAGCAAAAGGTGATCTGAAGTGTGACTAAGCTATCAGAAAGCGACATGGCCTTAGGTTTATGAATGTTGATGCTAACAAAAAAACTGAAAAATTAGCAACTTAGTAATATTGATACTAAAGAATAAACTTAAAACACATCTGTTGCACACTTTTAGTGACATCTGCTGCACATTCTAAGTGACATCTTTGTGACATTTATTGCAAACTCTTAGTGTATATTGCTTCAAAGAGATACATCTAAGAAAAAAGTTATCTAGTCTTTCTAAAAAGCATATATTAACGGTGTCTTTGTTGCCTTCTCAATCTTCGCCTTTGTAGATTGGGAGCTTCAAGTCCTTCATCCAGGATGAATTTTTGGGTTTTCATTCCTTTTCGGGAAAGATTTTGATGGGGTTGGTCACGCGTCAACGCTTTGAGTGATCTCCCCTAGAACTTGTGGCTGCTCTTTGGCCATGTGTATTGGGAATTGTGGGCTTTGTCCGATGTTAGTGTGTATCTCCTCTATCCTATTGGTATGCCTATGTGGTAGGAATCATGTGGTAGTATGTGAAAAAGACACCTCAAGTGTGTAGGTACCCATGTGGGGCATTTCTTGAGGGTGTGGACTCACCTAGACTTAGTAAAAGGGTTCATAAAAAGGCCTAAAAAGGTGCACAAGATTTTGGCTGATTTGGAGCCTTGTATGATGTCATCCATCATGCTAGAGAAGAAGCCTAACCTAGCTCTATATAAAGAGCCAGTCTTGTACTCATTTTAATCATTCTAGTAATCATTTTGTGTCTACACTCTACTCCAGTTCTATCGTGCAATTGTTGTGTGCTCAAGTGTCAATCAGCATACCATTACCATGAATGGTTCTCTAATCTAACCTTTCTAAACCTAACATATGGTATCAGAGCCATTAGGGTGATTTCTTAATCATTGTTAAGGTCCATTGGTATTTTTCCTAGCTAGTTGCATCTCTCATTATTTAGCTGCTAAACTATCTATGTGTGGGCATGGCCTTGGTAGACCCAAGATGCCATTACCCTCCATGGTTAGATAGGCTTGATTGGGGAGAGTTTTAGGTATCCATTTTTGCATTAGTGACAGGCAATTCCTCTATGCTAGATTAGTCAAAGAATTTATCTCTTTCTCACAATTAATCTGATCATAATTCACCTAATTATAAGATGCATTCTTGCTGATTCTTCCTTCATGAGTGACCTCTCTGTTGCTCTCAATCCAAAGAGCTAGCACCTTCATGTATTATGTTGTGGAAGAAGTTGCAAGGCCAAGGGTCTAGTCTGTAACCAACCTCAAGGGTTTCCTATAAAATGGGCAAGAGGCTCGAGGAGAGAAGGTTTTCAGAGCCCAAGACCACACATTGATATTAGAGCTATTTGTGGAGAGCAAAGGATGTTGCCTAATTTTTGGAGGTTGCATGTGAAGGAGCCGTGTAGAAGACGAAGAGAAACTTGGTCGAGGAGCATGTGGGGACGAATACTTATGGGGGAGGGAGGCCAAAACAGGCCACCACCAAATCACCCATGGCTTAGCTTTGCGGGTTTGCGTCGCCACGTGGAACAAAAAATGTTTCTTGCATGCCTCCCATCAGCCTTTGGCTTGCGTGTTTCCACGAAGCGGTCTCTCTTCTTGTGCTACTGCTGCCACCCGCCATTGCTTGTGTGGGAGTTCTTTCACAAGGTGGGCGCCCAAGGGGCCCAAAATTAATCCCAAATTCAAGTAAGGGAGCGTGCCCACCCTGGGAAAACCCCCATAATTAGTGTTGTGAAGAAGTTCTTGGTAGGAGCTTTGCGGGAAAGGGGAACCGACACCCGATACCTAACTCTACTACAGAGATGTAGAAAATTATAGAACTTGTTGAACACATGTATCTACATTTTGACATGGTATTTTTACAAGCTGCAAACATAGCAAGCAAGATCTTCTTGTTGCATTGGAATTGAAGGATCATTGTCAATCGGAATTGGCAAGGTCACTTCCTACAATCAACAACAATATTCAACAAGTTTTTTCTTGAAGGATAGTGATTTTTGGCATTTGTTTATCAACATCGCCAACTTACTTTGACTTAACAGATTTGATCTAGCAAGGCTAATCAATTTTTCACCCCAGGCGATTGTTAAAACAAGGTATTCATCTTTTCTTGCTCACACAACACGTTATGCCATGGATATATCAGCATGCATTACAATTTTGATTCTAAAAACAGTGCACTAGTTCCGCCTTCTGTTGCCCCATGGCCAACCACTCTCATGGAGGGTGTTCGTAACAGTCCAACAGAAAGCACATTGTATATAAAGCATGAGGGTGATGCACTTCTCATTGTGGTTCTTTATGTAGATGATTTGCTGATTACTGGAACAAATGAGAGACATATTGCTGAGTTAAGGCTGATTTGGATGCTACTTTCAAGATGAAAGATTTGGGGCTGTTGCATCATTACTTGGGTATACAGTTTAAGCAGTGTGATGGTGGTATTGCCTTGTGTCAGAAAAGTTACATAGAGACATTGCCATGTAAGTTTGGACTTGAGGATTGCAAACCTATTGCCACTCCCATGGAAACAGGTTTAAAATTGAGTCTTCATCATGCTAGTGATCCTACAGATGCCACTCTTTACCAAAATGCTGTTGGATGCCTCATTTATGTATGCAACATGAGGCTGGATATTCAGTTTGTAGTCTCACAGGTCATCAGATTTATACATAGCCCATGGTCTAAGCATTGGCAAGTTGTCAAGAGGATTTTTGGTTACCTTAGTGGCACTTTACATCTTGGCTTGTTTTACCCCAAGGGGGGATCATTGCCGCCAGACTTACATGCTTTTTTGGACCGAGATTGGACTGGTTGTTTTAACACGCAAGTGTCCACAAGTGGTTTTTGTTTCATGCTTGGCAGTTCATGTATATCATGGTTGAGCAAGAAGCAACCTACTATGTCCACTTCAAGTTGTGAGGCTGAGTACAGGACAGTCTTCACAATTACGGTGAGTGTGTATGGCTCAAACGCCTTATGGCTGATTTGGGTGTTGGACATGACACTGCCAACACTATCTACACTAACAGTCAGAGCACATTGGCAGTTGCGAGGAACCCAGTTTTCCATGCTTGAACAAAGCACATTGAGGTGCATTACCACTATGTCAGGGAGAGGCTCTCAGCAGGAGAGATCAGCTTGGCTTATATGCCAACACAGGACAATCTTGCTGATCTTTTCACAAAGGCATTGTCTCGTGAGACGTTTAAAGCTTTTCGCAAAGCTTTGGGCTTACTCCCCTTTGTCGACTGATCATGTCCTCAGGGCATGCCACTTCCCTTTACTCATGTACTAGCTCTTGTTCACCGCATCTGAAAGGGCGGTGGTAATGCGTGTGCTAGTCTCCACCCAATCGTGCTATCTTATAGGCTCCCACTAGCGTACACACTGTCGGGCCATGACGATGGCCTTGCCCATAGGACCCATGTCCTTGCATTACCCCCCTTTGGAGAATCGTTTTCGTCCTTGAAAATGAACGTAGGAAAAAGTTTCTTAAGTGCGGAGACATTCTCCCATGTAGAACCTTCTTTAGGCCTATCTAGCCATTTTGCCAACACCTGTCATCTGACATGGTGTCTGGTGAGAAGCTCATGAGAATCCAAAATCTTTTTGGGCTCATGAGGAATGCTTGGTGGTGCGATACGGTCAACCAACACAGTTGTGTCAATGATATTATCATTCTGTCCTAGCTATTTTCGTAAACGGCTAACATGAAAAACAGGATGAACTCGTGAGTGCTCTAGAAGAGCTAACTTATAGGCCACTTGACCTATACGTTTGAGAATGGTAAAGGGTCCATAATAGTGTGGTGAAAGTTTAGCAACTTTTTCCGTCTTTAGACTTTCTGAATGCTCCGGAACTTTGAGGAAAACCTTGTCTCCTTCTTTGAAAGTAGCAAGACGTCGATGCTCATCTGCGTACTTCTTATATCGATCTTGAGCTTGCTTAACATTCTGTCGAGAAACTCAAATGGTCTTGGAGAAAATCCTTTGCTTGTTGTATCTTCTCCTTAGTCAACCCCACCGTAACGGGTGATCTAGGTTGAAATCCATATAAAAGCATAAATAGACTAAACCCTGTAGTCACATGCTTTGAACTATTATAAGTAAATTCCAATATAGGTAAGTAGTCTTCCCAATTGGTTTGCTTCTTGCTAACATACGCTCATAGCATATCCTCTAGCACTTGCTTAACTCTTTCTGTTTGACCATCCATTTCTGGATGATCATCTGTACTTATATTAAGTTTAGTTTCCAACTTTTGGAACACAGCTCTCCAGAAGTGATTATCGAACTTTCGATCTCTGTCACTAATGATACTAGCTGGAAGACCGTAGAGTTTATATATGTGCTCTACAAATAGTCATGCTAATTCCGGTGTCTTAACCGTAGTCTTAGTGGGAATGAATCGACCCATCTTTGTAAGACGGTCTACAATTACCCAAATGGAATCATGGCCACGATTTGTAGTAGGTAGTCCTAAATCCATAGAGATACTCTCCCACTTACCTTGTGGAATCTCTAAAGGATGTAAAAGGCCACCTACCTTAAGGCGCTTTGCCTTATTAACTTGGCACTGTTGGCAGTTTAGTACGTACTCTTGAACATCATGATGTAAGACAACCAATAAAATTGCCGTCAAACTAAGGCATACGTCTTACGGATACCTGGATGACCAGCACTTGGACTATTGTGACACTCAAATAAGATTTGGCGCCTAGTGTCTGAGTCCTTTGGCACACATACTCTACCTTTGTGGAGTAAGTAGCCATCATCAATGAAAACATTCTTCGATCGCTTACTAGCTCTTCCTGAGTAGGGGTGGAGCTCTGTATAATGGATTTTCTATCTGCGCGTGCAGAGACATGTTGATTTGGCTGTTCAGAGACATGTGAGTGTGAGGGATCCCTTTTTAAAACTGAACTCTACACTTTAGCATATGATTGATCTTGTGCACACTTGCCACGTAATGACCCCAAAAATCTACTCTTTAGTTTCGTGAAAGCAATTGAATTAATATGAGGCATCCGACTTAGTGCATCTGTTACTACATTATATCACCCCTTACGATATCGTAGCTTACAATCATAATCTTGAAGGATTTTTGCCCATCTAGCTTTCAAGTCTGTTTGAGTTGTAAACCATTTGATACTCTCAAGGTCAAAAACTACTTAAAACTCGGCACCATATAAATAGTGTCGCCACCTTCGTAAAGCGTGAATTATGGCATAGAGCTCTCTCTCATAGACATAATAATTCTGTTGAGCTCTATCTAACTTTTTACTTTCAAAGGCTATAGGTCTTCCTCCTGGAGAAGTACCGCACCAATGGCTTTATCACTAGCATCAGTCTCTACCACAAACAACTTAAGTGGGTCGACGATTGCTAGGATGCGAGCAGTGGCCATAGCTACCTTGAGCTGTTTGAAACTGCATTTTTGGGCTTCTTCCCAAGAAAAGGTCTTACCTTTTGCTTTAAGTTGATCCGTCATAGGGACAATGATTTTGGCATAGTCACGGATATACTGTCGATAAAATCCAGCCATGCCTAAAAATATTTGAAGCTCCTCAACCGTGTTGGGATGTGGCCATCGAAGAATGGCGACGACCTTGTCAGTGTCCATCTTGATGCCAGAATAAGAGATCACATGACCGAGGTAATATATCTTTGTTTTAAAGAAATCCTACTTACTTTGCTTAGTATACAACACGTGAGCTCATAGCTGTTCAAACACTAATCGTAAGTGTTCTATGTGTTCATCTTCAGTCTTACTGTAAATGAGAATGTCATCAAGGAAAACCACAACAAATTTTCCAAGATAGGGACGTAAGACACTATCCATGAGTGTCATAAATGTAGCTGGAGCATTGGTTAGACCAAAAGGCATAACCAAACAATCAAAATGCCCGAACCGTGTTCTAAAGGCAGCTTTGGAGATATCTTGCAGTAGGATACGTACTTGGTGGTATCTTGGATGGAGATCTATCTTTGTATAGTATCTTGCCCCGTGGAGTTGATCAAACAACTCATCCACTCGAGGTAGAGGATACTTGTTCTTGATGGTTATCACATTTAATCCACGATAATCTACGCACATGCACATAGTACCATCTTTCTTTTTTACCAATAGAGTTGGTGATGCCCAAGACGAAGTGCTAGGTCTGATGAAACCACGAGCGAGGTAGTCAGCCAACTGACTCTCAATCTCCTTGGCTTCTTTAGCACTCATACGATAAGGTGGTTTACTCACCGGTTTAGTGCCTGGCAAAACATCTATGCCATGCTGTACATCACGTGTAGGGGGTAAACCCGGTGGTAAATCACTTGAGAACACATCACTATAGTCCATGAGTAAGTGAGTCTGCTTTTGTTGTGCAAAAGGAGAAAAGTAAGCTAGAGTTATGCTGGGATGGAGAATCTTGTAATTCCTGTAATGTTTGTTTTACAATAGTTGCACGTTGCTGTATAGAATTAAAATTGAGAGCACTTTGCTCGTTAGATTTGTTAACACTTTGTTTATCAGTAGAGTTCATTGCTCTTTGCATATCAGTAGAATTCATTGCACTTTGCATACCATTACTAGAATTCATTGCACTTTGCATATCATTACTAGAATTCACCGCACTTTGCTCTTGAGAATTCACAAGACTTGGAGACAAGCAGTAACACAAAAAGACTTCATCTATTAAATTTTCTTTCTGCAATATAGAAAGCTCGGCTATACATATAAAAGGTGCAGATGGTATATTTTTTTTCACCAAGCAAAAGCACATGTTTACCATTGGCCATAAAGGATAAGGAGTTGTGTTCATAACTAGTGTGTAATGTGTTTCCCAAACCATGGAGCCACCCCCGTCCTAAAACTACATCAGCACGGTCCATGTTCATAACTTGGAAGTCAAGGGTCATAGTATGATCTTGAACAATAAGCTCAACCCCTCGAACTACCGTGTCCGATACTTCTTTATCATTCCCAGAGATCTGCTCCACCACATACTTGTGAGAGTAGGGAGTCTGTGTAAGCTTCAATTTCTTGACTAGCTTATAGTTCAAGAAGTTATGAGTTGCACCATCATCCACTAAAATACAAACATGTTGTTCGTTAATAGTGCCATGCATGCGAATCAAATCATGGGGGCCAAAGGTGGGCTGCCACATATGAAGCAGACACACAACACTTGTGCTTTTTTTCCATATGAAGAACCTCTACAACACAATATTTAGGAGATGAATATAATGTGAGGTGTTGCATCGTGTGCATGGCCTTTTCTTTGCCTTGCAAAAGAGGACAATCTTTCTTGTTATGTTGGTCCGAAAGACATCTAAAACACAAATTGTGTTTCTTTGCATGCTCAGAATTAACAGTGCTGAGAGACCCACGCGGAGTATGTCGCGATTGTTTAGGCTTCTTAGCCTCTTGTGGGCGTGGAGAGGTAGATTGTCTGTTATTCCTCTTGGAACGTGTAGGAGCTCTACCTCACCATTGGCTCTTAGCCACATTGCTCTTAGCAAAAGTATTGTTAGAGTAGGGAACAATTCCTTTCCTCTCTTGGTCATCATCATATCTTTGCGCATGACTAATGGCTTCTTCCAAGTTTTTGGATGTTGGGTCTTGACATGAAGACGATAGTCTTTGTCAAGACCCCTATTAAAACCCCATATCTTTTGAAATTCATCTAGACCTTCTAGTTTTAATATGATTTCCCGATACTTTGAAAGGTACTGTGTGTGAGAGAGTCCAGACATGTGGCCAAAAGGTCCCATTCCTGCTAGAACCTTCAATTGGTTTTTCCTGCATTTTGTTCTCAATCTGCACACCATAAGTTAGTGCTTTAGCTAGATTCACATGGTGTTCTTGCAACATATCTTCCATGATTTTCTTCATACCACCTCTTTCATATTTGGTCATTAGAGGCAAGTGTCATCCTTCCAAAATACCACATCTGTACGCTTCGCTTCAGCAAATTCCTCGCACTCACTCCTGACATGATCAAGACTGTCACACCACATACAATTTTGATTTCCACTTCCTCTCTATGGACCACCCTGTCTTGAGATCAGGATGTTAAAACTTTCTTTCAAGCTTTGTAGCTTGTAGATTGATGTTCAATTCTTGGATTCCCTTTACAAGATCATTCGTGAATGACTCCTCTAGCTTTGGAATATTCTCCTTTATTGGCACAAGAACCTCTTCTTCCTTTTCTCCCACATATGCATTCATCCTCCCAACTAACTTATCTAGTCTTTTTAGGATATCCACTAAGCTCTTTTGCAACGTTGGGTTTGCAGCCTGCACAAAAAGTTCTACTTTCTCACCAAATCTCTTTTCAAATTCTCTTAGCAATTCAGGAGTAGATAGCCCCTTATTATGTTGCTGCACCCACTTCAAAAAACTCTCCTTTGGAACGCGCTCCTTATCTTCAAGAAAATGGAAAGTGTGATATCCAGTGTTAAGGATGCATGCGGGTGCATGACCAAGTGTTTTAGCAGGTACAAAAGACCTGGGCAAGCAAGTGTTGATGGAAGTGTATGCCTGATGATGTTTTTAGGTCAAAATGGATCCAAAGTGGGCCAATTGGGATGGTAGGTCTAGGTGTTTAATGTACTCAATTGATGCATTGGGAGTTGGTGTTTGAGATGCTCTAGAAGTAGGTCCAGACGGCTCCTCAAACGGAGCCCCGGTGTGGAAGTTATGCTAATTCAAAGTTGGAAGGCTTTGAAAATCCTAAATGTACAGGGCAAGTGGAGACAAATGGTTAGAGCTAGAGTGAGTGAATAGGGTTGAAGTGTTCAAATTGTGGAGCATGCCGATCTTTTCATCAATTGAAACTCCAGAGTGCAAGTAATGGCCAGTCGAGGATTTGTTGAGGGCCAGGTGTGTCAAGTTGACTGCATTGGAAGATGTGCCATTTGGAATTTTTTGGGCCTCAACAAAGTTTGAGAAGGTAGCGTGCACCATGTGGAGTTGATGGCAAGTGACGGTTCATCAATCAGATTCTCGATTAGTAAGTTGCGGCTTGTTGAAGTTGGATGCAAGTGCTAGAAGGGTGGCTACAAATGATTCTTTACGTTTTTTGCGACCTTCGTTGGCAACCTCAGGGGAGTCGGAATTTGGCGGGGTTCTTATGGCTTGAAGTAAGTGAAGAGGGTTTTAAGCTAGGCTTTACGGCTCACTGGCTTGGTTAATGAGCAGGAGATGGTGGCTCTCCAAAAGTTGGGAAAATTTGGTTTTGCTTAGGTTTTTTGGGTGGCTCTCAACTCCCAAGGTCTAGGTGCTCTACAATTGCCACATGGCAGAAGATATAGCCCACATGCACTAGCAAAGGGTGGGGGCATTGCCTATATAGGCTATAAGATGAGTATATGGGGTATTTGAAGTTGGAGGGAGAGGGAGCTCTCTTCCAAGCGGCTATGGTGGTAGTGCTGCTTGTGGTGATGCACGGCGCAACCGAGCCGACACTGGTGTTGTTTTGGTAATACTGGGCAGCTCTAAGTAGCATGGTGGCATCTACCTGTTGGATGACTGCGGCTACAAGTGGCATGGTGACATGGCAAGAGACTGTAATGAAGGCTGTTCCCACGGCCCCTTGGGTGCCCAACTTTTGAAGGAGAAGGCCAAAGCCCCCTCCCCCCCAACTAGCAATGTCGCTAGTGCTCTAGGAGAAGGAAGATAAGTGTAAAGGTAAATAGAGGGAGGCCACATTTGAAGAGTTCAACAGCAAGGTGATCAAAGCCTAGCTAAGGGGAAATTCCAAAGTGGAGAGTTCCAAGGTGATCCAAAGAGAGGGAGGCCACATTCGAAGAGTTCCAAGGCAAGGTGGTCAACACCCAACTAAGGGGCAATTCAAAGGAGAGAGTTCCAAGGTGAGATAAGAAAAATAAATAAAAATTGAAAAAGTGCTGGAGGCACTAGCGACATCTCTAGTGCACTCCCCCCCCCCCCCCCCCCGTTTAGGAAATACGATGTAGCTCAGTAGATAATTGAGTAGATTACTTAATGGAGAGAGATAATTTTCACACACGAGAGATTATAGAGTAGATAGATAGATAGATAGAGAGAGAGAGAGAGAGCGAGAGAGAGAGAGAGAGAGAGAGAGAGAGAGAGAGAGAGAGAGAGAGAGAGAGAGAGACGATATACATGATTCACCCAATGTGGGCTACGTCCATGAAAAAGTAGCCACTCAATGGATTTAGTACTACAAACAAGAAGTAAGTTACAAAGGGGTTATACTCTTTTGGTTCACGCTCACCACCTCACGTCAACTTCACAATGCTTCACAATCCGTTTTTGTGTGTAGAAAAGGCCTCTTTTTATAGGCCAAAGGGGCTACCCTCTCTCATGAGAGGCATCCATGTGTAGCTGCCCTTGTGTAGACAAGTTGGAGTTGAATTCTCCCATGTGCCCATGTGTGGCCGCCCTTGAGAAGAGACGTTTGTCATTGAATTCGGCCACCGACCATTGGCCATTGACTTTTGTTCACCGATTACCGATCATTGACTACCGACCATTAGCCAACCAGCCAACCAATCAGCCGTAAAATTTTTGGTTTTCGACGAGTGATTTTTCTTCATGCACGATGGCTTCTCCTCATGACGGGGGCTTACAAATGTTCTTTTTTAATACAAAAAATTACAAGGGGTAAATCAGGCCCCATACTTAACAATCTCCTACTTGGAGAGTGATCTCCACACCAAACCTATGACTACTTTCCATCCTGGCTTCTTATCCTTGAATGCCGATTGAAGATGAGATAAAGCTCAACTTCTCTTTGTTGACCACTTTTGTAGACATGTCTGCAGGATTTTCAGTTGCATGCACCTTTCCTAGCTTTAGCTATCCCTCTTTCAAAAGAATGCGTATGAAGCATGTGCACCGCTTTCTCTTTACCTTAGGCAATAGGTTTCCCTTGACACAATCCTTTTTACTATGTCTGCTTCCTAAACGGTCAAAACATAGCTTTTCCTTCTTTGCTTTCTCAACCATGAGATGCTCGTGCATTTTCATGTGGTGTCAGGTTTGTTTGTATTATGAAATGCTTTTTCATAAGGATCATCTTGTATATGCGCTTACACTATAGTATGTGGTAAAACATGCACAAGTGCCACGTCCTTGGCCTCGCTTGACCGACAAGGTATGTACACGCCTACAACCATGGCATCCGTTTTTGCATACATCCCACTATGTACATTGTAGCATTTGGTGCCACACATCAAAAACATTAAGAGTGAGGTAGATATTTTTATTTTCACATTATGCACGTTCCACGGCATGACATCCACCCCCTCTAAACATGCACATTCTCCAACATGTGCCACATATATCTTTTTGCAGTAGGTTCAGTCTTCATTTAAGTCCACATACATGTCGATTTCATCATCCCTTGCAACAAAACCTAACGCATCATCCTCTCTTTCTTTATCCACGTCCATAAAATTTTCATCAAAATCTTCATTTTGACTTTCATGTGAATCAAAGGGATCTTTATCACCTCTTCTTTTGAATAACTTGATTCTTTTCCCTGCGATGGGAATCTTCATTTCTGTGCGACTCATGCAACGTATAAGTTGCATTCCCATGTAGATGCTGAACCACATAAGGACCAAACCACCTCTTTGAAAGCTTTCTTATCTTTGAATGGTGGTTGTCAAGACTATTGTCATACAACTGTTACCATATACATGTGGTAGTGATGTGTGTGAACACACTAGGACCGCCAGGGCATTTTTTTCCTCTTTAGGAGGTTTTTTCCCCGAGCATTGTATATACGCCCATCACTCTAGGGCTATCTATCTTTCCATTGCACACTAAGAAACACACTCTCTATTGTGTGCCTTGAGCTTCCTTCGTCTTCTCCAAGTTGTGTGTGTCTCTCTGCAATCCTAATTCCAAAAATTGGTATCAGAGCAGGTTACGTCCTCTCGGGCTTAGTCCCCAGCTGCTCCAGCACACGCCTACTCACTTTCTTCGATTACAATGAGGTTTGGCGAGCGTTCGCAGGCTCATTTCGCCCTCCGTTTTTCACTACAGGCAAGTCTGCATAGGCAATTTCGTCATTTGTGCAGAATTTCTGTCAGTGCCATTTTCTGCATAACAGGTGCCTTATAGTCTTCTATGGTTTGTGCGACATAGCACGGGTTGTTCCCACTCCGTTTCACCTATTTTCGAGCAGCTTCACATCAGGTGCAGCATTTACCATGGCTGACAACAACACAAATGTCTTTAATGTAAAGAATGAGGATGCAAGAGAGCTACACAAGACAAGCACAAAGCACACAGAGATGGAAAGCTTCTTCTTCTTCCTTACAGAAAAGAGAGTACAAAATGACTAAGTGCTAAAGCTGAAAAGTAGCACATATGTACATACGGTCACTAAGTGTGAACTCGCTAGAAGCGTACTAGGCTGGCACTATAAGTGTAGTCCAGCTGTAGAATCACTGGCAGAGATCCTCCGTGTTGGTCACCTAACGCGCCAGTGAGTAAATGCCGTAAGCGGCCAAGACCCGTAGTGGATGCCAGCTCAAGGTGTAGAGCTCGACATCTCAACACTCCCCCTCGAGCTCTGCATGTCGCAGAGTCCAAGCATAGTCCGGAAACGTCGAAGCTTCTCAGCTCCGAGGGCCTTGGTAAAGATATCCGCTATCTGCTCCTCTGTGCTGACGTAGACCAAGTCGATGTCGCCCGCCAACACTCGCTCTCGAACGTAGTGGTAATGGACCTCTATGTGTTTGGTCCTGGGCATGGAACACTGGGTTCCTAGCCAACTGCATGCTGCTGAGGTTGTCACAATGGATGAAAATCTGCTGGTCCACCTGCACTCCCAAGTCCTCAAGTAATGTGCGTAGCCAAGCTACCTCGCACGCCGCAACTGCTGCACCTCTGTACTCGGCCTCTGTGCTCGATAAAGCAACCGTAGGCTGCTTTTTGCTGCTCCAAGTAACAGCAGCACTCCCAAAAGAGAACATGAAGCCACTCGTAGATCTCCTATCAACAATGCTACCTGCCCAATCTGCATCTGTATACCCATACAATGCTAATGGTGCATCTGCTGCATAGAACAATGCGTAGTCAAGAGTACCTTGCACATACCTAAGTGTGCGTCGTACTCCATCCAAATGTGGCTTCCTCGGAAGTTGCATGAACTGACTCTCCAAGCCTACTGTGTAGCTCAAGTCTGGCCTCGTGATAGTCAAGTAGAGTAGACTACCCACAATCTTCCTGTACATGTTGACATCCTCAACAACATCACCC
This sequence comes from Adiantum capillus-veneris, assembly GCF_014529385.1. Taxonomy (NCBI): domain Eukaryota; kingdom Viridiplantae; phylum Streptophyta; class Polypodiopsida; order Polypodiales; family Pteridaceae; genus Adiantum; species Adiantum capillus-veneris. Next base: position 126,991,923 of record NC_140938.1, on the reverse strand, counting down.
TTCTCTGCACTCAGCTTTGCATTCACATCCAAGGGAATAGAAATTGGCTTACAATCAGCCATACCATACTTTGACAACATGTCCAAAGCATACTGTCTCTGTGATAGCCATACACCCTCTAGAGTCCTGATCACTTCAATGCGAAGAAAGTAGCGCAACTCGCCTAAATCTTTCATTTCAAACTCCTGTTTGAGAAGACCCTTCACATGGTCAATCTCCATAGCATTGTCACCAACAATAATAAGGTCATCTACATATATGGTAATGACCACAATCCCCACATCACTCTCACGTACATAGAGTGAATGATCAACATGAGCTCTCCTAAAACCAATACTGACAAGATACTTGGAAATCCTGTCATACCATGCTCTAGAGCCCTGCTTCAAACCATACAAAGCTTTGAGAAGTCTGCATACATAATCTGGGTAACCTGGATCGACATAACCAGGTGGCTGATCCATATACACTTCCTCTTGCAACTCACCATTCAAGAAGGCATTCTTTACATCCATTTGATGCATAATCCATCCTCTAGATGTAGCCAATGCTATGACAGCTCTCACTGTCGTCATCTTTGCCACTGGAGCAAAGGTCTCCTCATAGTCTATGCCATACGTTTGTGCATAACCCTTTGCGACCAGCCTTGCCTTGTGACGCTCAATGTTACCATCAGCCTTATGCTTGGTTTTATACACCCATTTACAGCCAATAGCTTTCTTGCCACTTGGCAATGGCACCAACTCCCATGTGTCATTTGCTTCCAATGCAGCCATCTCTTCATTCATTGCATCATCCCAATGCACATTTCCAACTGCATCCTCAAAACATGTGGGCTCCACATCCTGTATCACCTTAGCCATGTAGGCTTGGTGATGCGCTAGATACCCATCATAAGTCAATTTCTGAACTGGATTTCTGACTCTATTAGATCTGCGCGGTCCTGGGTCACTCCTTTGCCCTCTAGCATCTTCTTGTACTTTCCTTACACTAGGTGTCCTGACAGCCGGCATTCCAAATTCCTCATCAAGACTTTGTTCAGAACCATCTGAATCCATGTCTACATGTGAAAAACCTGATGATGCATCAACCATAAAGGGAGGTTCATCAACCTTTTCCTTTCCTTTTCGTGATACATTCCCTGTACCTGTTGGTGGAGTAACCTGCGTACGTAGTCTACCATTCCATGGTTTCTCAACAGAGCCACGAGAAGAGGACTCTTGTGGTCCACTCAAAACCTGTGACTGTGGCCTCACATTTTGTACAACCACATCATCTTTTACATCAGCCCCAATAGTGCCATGTGCATTACTGTAGCAGTTGCTCATCTCATCAAAGACTACATCTCTGCTCACTCGTAATTCTCGTGTAGTAGGATTGTAGCACCTGTACCCCTTTTGTTCAAAGGAATATCCCACAAGAATACATTTCTCTGCTTTAGGATCCAATTTCCTACGCAACTCATCTGGTACATGCACGTAAGCTATGCAGCCAAACACTTTCAAGTGTGCCAAATCAGGCTTTGTACCTGTAAACTTTTCCTCAGGTGTTACATCATGCACCGCAGCTGTAGGTGTCCTGTTCATAATGTACACAGTTGTATTTACAGCTTCAGCCTAGAAATGATGAGGCATGTTCTTCTCATTCATCAATGCACGTGCAACCTCTGCAATGTGCCTGTTTTTCCTTTCTGCGACCCCATTCTGTTGTGGAGTATATCTGCATGTAAACTGCCTGTGTATACCATGCATTCGCAGAAAATCTGAAAAATCATTGGAGAAGTACTCTCCCCCTCCATCTGACCTCAATGTCTTGATTTGCATATCTGTCTCCTTCTCAATCATGACTTTGAAGTCTTGAAAGTGACCAAACACTTCACTTTTGTTACGCATGAAGTAGACCCATACTTTCCTTGTATGGTCATCAATGAAAGAGACATAATACCTGCAACCATGTATACTTGCAGTATCGGTTGGACCCCAAACATCTGTGTGCACCACCTCAAGTGGCTTTTTACATACATTGCGCTCATGTGGAAATGAGCCCTTTGACTATTTTCCAAACTGGCATGCTGCACACACTTTATGCATACCATCCACCTTGAATTTGGGCAAACCTTTTACAATCTGTTTTGATTGCATGCTGCGCAATCTCTGCTCATTGACATGGCCAATGCGTTTGTGCCAAATGTCAACATCAGCCACAACACCTGTGCCCTGTGCAAATAATGCAGCTTTTATCTCAGGCATGTCTACATTCAGCGTAAACATTCTGCCCACACATTTGCCCTCTGTGATCAGCTTACAGCCATTCTGGAAATCTTCTACATAACAGCCATTTGGATTGAAGCGAACCTGCAAACCCTGCTCAACCATTTGTCCAACAGAAACAAGATTCTTTGTAATGTTTGGGACATGAAGTACATCTGCTAAGTACTTTGATTTCCCACTCTTCGTATTTAGAGGTATGTCCCCTACATGAGCAATGGGGTGAGCTGTGTCATCTCCTGTCTGCACATAGCCTGACACATCTGGTTTGCGCATATCTCTAAACCACTCTCCACGAGACGTCATGTGATTAGAGGCACCTGAATCCACATACCAAACATCATCTTGGGTGGAATTCTCTGTAGTCATTGTATTCATTACATGTTGCATAACAAACATGCGCTCGTTTTTGCTGTCATCTGCATCTCTGCTAGTAGATGCATAGTTGCCCTGTTCTCTCTTTCTACTTGCTTTTCCCTTTGGACAGTCACGTGACATGTGACCTCTTTCACCACAAGTCCAACATTCTCTACTATCTGGAGTATGTTGCTGCCTGCTTGATCCTGCACCACGACCTCTTTGACTCCCCCTGCCTTGAGACTGGTTTCCCCTGCCACCTGTATTGTTTTGATTTGATTGACCTTCCAGAAATTGGCCCCTGCAACCCCTTGGGCCTCGACCACGACCTCTACCTCTACCTCTATTGGAGTTAGAATAGAAGGCTTGTTCAGAATTATTTCTGCCATGAGAAGAAGATGTGTCAAGGTTCTTCTCCTCAAGAATAAGCATAGAAATCAAATCTTGGAACACGGGGATGTCGTCTCTTGTATTCATGGAAGACCTAAAATGTACATACTCATCTCCTAGACCATCCAAGCATGCACGGACAATGTCATCGTCTTCCACTGAGACTTTAATAGATCCAAGAGCCTCAATGATACTCTTGATCTTCAAAGCATAATCATTGATGGAGAGGTTGTTCCTCTTAACCTGATTTAGCTCCGACTTTAGTTGAAGCTTCCTGGCCTTGGTGTTCACCTCGAACACTCTGCCTAAGTTTTTCCATGCAATGGCGGGGGTTTCAGCATCCTGTAGATAGCCCATCATGCCATCTGTGATGCTCATAGAAAGCCAATACATCACTTTGCTCTGGCCTTGTTGCCAGTCCCTCAAAGCTTTCCTTTGTTCTGCTGTAGCATTTGCCTCGGGAATCTCTGGTTCCTTTTCATTGTCTCCTTCTACATAGTCCCAATAACTTTTTCCTTTTAGAAAATTTGTTATTCTGAACTTCCATGCAGGGTAGTTATTTTTCTCAAGCTTCTCAGTAACAATCTGACTGAAACCGTCAGACATCTTGAAGCACTAAGACAAAATAGCTGCAATCTGCAAAAACCTGCAAATCTGCTGAACCTGCTATCGTGGTTCTTGTAACGCTTTCTACACTCAACGAGTGTCCAAAATCAAGCGTACATACAACCACTGTACTTGTATAGTAAATCTCTGTATACTGCACTTTGGAGACCTGTTCAGAAACTTGTGCGAAAAACTTGCATCTGGTCGTGGATTGCGAACGAAGGGATTGTGATGCTCTTGCTCTCTTAGCCTGTCTTGCCTGCACCAGGCTCTGATACCATGTAAAGAATGAGGATGCAAGAGAGCTACACAAGACAAGCACAAAGCGCACAGAGATGGAAAGCTTCTTCTTCTTCCTTACAGAAAAGAGAGTACAAAATGACTAAGTGCTAAAGTTGAAAAGTAGCACATATGTACATGCGGTCACTAAGTGTGAACTCGCTAGAAGTGTACTAGGCTGGCACTATAAGTGTAGTCCAGCTGTAGAATCACTGGCAGAGATCCTCCGTGTCGGTCACCTAACGCGCCAGTGAGTAAATGCCGTAAGCGGCCAAGACCCGTAGTGGATGCCAGCTCAAGGTGTAGAGCTCGACATCTCAACATTTAAGATGTTTACTGCTGAGGAAAGGTTGGGTGGGGACAATTACCCTATGTGGGCTTATATGATGCAACACGTTCTTGTGAAAAAGGGCGTTTGGAATATTGTGCAAGGCATTGATGTACGTCCTGATTTTGAGGATGCTGCAGGTCTTGCTGCAAGGATTGCTGCTATTAGAGTTTTTTTGCCTACGGCAGAACTAGCTCCTTGGGATGTAAAGGATGCGTAGGCTCATGCATTGATTGCGTTGTGTGTGAAGCGCACTATTGTTCCTCACATCCGTTCATTTGTTATGCTTTGGCTGTGTCTAGCTTACATGATGTTGAGGAGCCTCTGCCTTTTGATGAAGCACAAAATTCAAAAAATTGAATGGCTGCCATGCAATCAGAATATGATGCACTTATAGAAAATGACACATGGACTTTATGTGATTTGCCTCCTGGCAAAAAGGCCATTGGTACAAAGTGGGTTTACAAGTTGAAACGCAAGCTGGATGGTGAGATCGATCGCCATAAGGCTTGACTTGTTGCAAAAGGTTATGCACAACAAAAAGGCATAGATTATGAAGAGACTTTTTCTCCCACTTGTCGTATGACTACTGTGCGTTTTCTATGTGCATTGGCTGCTCATTTTGGTTGGGATGTACATCAATCAGACATTGTTACTACTTTCTTGAATGGTGACATATTTGAGGAAGTTTATGTAATGCAGCCTCGCGGTTTTGTCATAAAAGGACAAGAGGAAAAAGTGTGTAGATGTAAGAAGGCTTTGTATGGGTTGAAGCAATCTCCTCGTGCTTGGTATGAGAAAGCTGACACTCATTTGGTCAAACGAGGCTTTCGTAACAGTCCAACAAAAAGCACATTGTATGTAAAGCGTGAGGGTGATGTACTTCTCATTGTGGTTCTTTATGTCGATGATTTGCTGATCATTGGACCAATCTTGGGTATAAGGTTTAAGTAGTGTGATGGTGGTATTGTCTTGTGTCAGAAAAGTAACATAGACACATTGCTATATAAGTTTGGACTTGAGGATTGCAAACCTATTGCCACTCCCATGGAAACAGGTTTGAAGTTGAGTCTACATGATGCTGACGATCTTGCTTATGTCACTCTTTACCAAACTACTGTTGGCTGCCTCATTTATGTATGCAGCACGAGGCCGAATATTTAGTTTGCAGTCTCACAGGTTAGCAGATTTATGCATAGCCTAGGGTCTAAGCATTGGCAGGCTGTCAAGAGGATTTTCCGCTACCTTAGTGGCACTTTACATCTTGGCTTGTTTTATCCCAAGGGGGATCATTGCCGCCAGACTTACATGCTTTTTCGGACTCAAATTGGGCTGGTTGTTTTGACACGCGAGTGTCTATAGGTGGTTTTTTTTTCATGCTTGGCAGTTCATGTATATCATGATTGAGCAAGAAGCAACCTAGTGTGTCCACTTCGAGTTGTGAGGCTGAGTATAGGGCAGTCTTCACAGCTACAATTGAGTGTGTATGGCTCAGACGCCTTATGCCTGATTTGGGTGTAGGACAGGATGCTGCCAGCACTATCTACACTGACAGTCAGAGTGCATTGGCAGTTGCAAGGAACCCATTTTTTCATGCTCGCACAAAGCACATTGAGGTGCATTACCACTATGTCAGGGAGAGGATCTCAGTAGAAGAGATCAGCTTGGCTTATGTGCGAACACACGACAACCTTGCAGATCTTTTCACAAAGGCATTGTCTGTGAGAAGCTTGAAGCTTTCTGCAAAGCTTTGGGCTTACTGGCCTTTGTGGACTGATCATGTCCTCAGTGCATGGCACTTCCCTTTAGTCATGTGCCAGCTCTCGTTCACCGCATCACTCTAGGGGGGATTTGTTACCATATACATGTGGTAGTGATGTGTGTGAACACACTAGGACCGCCGGGGCATTTTTTCCCTCTTTAGGAGGTTTTTTCCCCCGAGCATTGTATACACGCCCATCACTCTAGAGCTATCTATCTTTCCATTGCACACTAAGAAACACACTCTGTATTGTGTGCCTTGAGCTTCCTTCATCTTCTCCAAGCTGTGTGTGTCTCTTTGCAACCCTATTTGTTACCATATACATGTGGTAGTGATGTGTGTGAACACACTAAGACCACCGGGGCATTTTTTCCCTCTAGGAGGTTTTTTCCCTGGAGCATTGTATATACGCCCATCACTCTAGGGCCATCTATCTTTCCATTGCACACTAAGAAACACACTCTCTATTGTGTGCCTTGAGCTTCCTTCGTCTTCTCCAAGCTGTGTGTGTCTCTCTGCAACCCTAATTCCAACAACACCAACACCCAATCACCTTCCTCAATAGCTTTAGGTCTAAGCTTATGCCTCTTGTCAAATCTTTCCTTATTCTTTAACCTTCCATCTTTCAATCGTGCTACTGCAATCTCAATATCTTGAGGGCTTCTTTCTAACTATTGTATGCACAAAGCAAGAAGGCATTTCCTATTCAGTCCATCTTCCCAAGGCAATACATTCCATGTGCGAATTACATCCTCAATTGGCATTATAGGTTTTTGAGCATACATCAACTCAAAAGTCATATAACCAGTAACTGAGATATGAGATGTACGATCAGCCCATAAAGCATAAGGAAATAACCTAGGTCACTCTCCCATTTTACCTTTACATGCACCTTAGCCAAATATTTAATGATAGGAGGATGCTCACGCTCTGATTTACCATTTCCCTTAGGATTATATGCAGTAGTGAGAGAAAGTTTGACGCCCAACCTAGAGAAAAATTATCTGGCTTTGTCGGCATCCAACTCACCTCTGTTTGATGTTATTTTCCCAACACAGCCATATTGGCTAATTACATCATCCAAGAGAAACTTACATACCCCTTCTGTGTTTTTTGTTCTTAGAGCACGAACTTCAACTTGGTTGGTTAAATCTTCCCATGCAAGCACTATGTATGTCATTTTCCATAAGCCCAATGGGATTGTAACCAAATATACTACCCAGTTATAGTGCATGGCCAATGGGTAAGTAGGGTGCAACCCATCATGATGGCGTACATTCGAATACATTGATAGGTTTCACAAGACTCCACAAAGTGAGATACATACTTATACATACCTTTCCACTAATACCTCTCTTTCATTTTAGTAAAGGTGGCTCATATACCTCTCTATCCAGCATAAAGACTCTCATGAAACTTTTTCATAAGCTCATTTTGAGCGTCCTTATCATTCACGACTCTCAACGGAATTCCATTTCTTTGCTTCGGACGCTTCCATAAGCACCCATCTTTTAAAAATTATTCATAGGACTTTCTCCGTACTCTTTTGAAATCTTGATTAGTCCACCCTTCTTGCCTTGTCAAAGTTCTCAGATAGCGTCCAATGAGCAACGAGTCACCTTGATATAGGTCCTCTATAAATGACTCAAGGGCATTTGAAGGAAAACATGGTCACCCCTGGCATGAGAGATACTATCGAACCTTGTTCCTACATCATCGCCCTCGACAACCATGTCTCCTTCATTTTCATACCTTGCTCTTGAAAGCATATCCGTAACTAGATTATCTTTCCCTACAATATGCTTAAATTTCGGATTTAAGGACTTTATGTAGGAAATCCATCTTAGCATAGCAATGTCTGGAGGTGAGCAACTTGTGATCATTCCAAGAAGGGGTAGACAATCAGTCTCCACTATTACATTTGCTTCTGTCAAAGACTCTTTGTCACATTTCAAAGCTGTGACTACTCCCCATAACTCTTTTTTTACATGTGGATGGGTTGACAAGCACTTGGAAATTTTTCTCCAAATCTCACCACATATCACTTGCCATCATCATCATCTTGCCCAATCGCCCATCCAATCCTTGTGGGGCTAGTATCCATTGTCACAATTACATATCTTCCACATACATAGTTTACTTTCCTCAAAGTTGGAGACATAAGCAACAACTTCTTTAATTTTCTCATGGCATGGGTATGCATTTATTCCCATTGAAACTTTTGGTTCTTTCTCAAAAGTTGATACAAAGGTGCTGTCACATGCGCATAATGTGAAATCTAGATAACGTAGAACACACATGTACCCAAGAACCTTTGAATCTTAGTTACATTAATACATGTCTCTTTCATTCTTTGAATCACATCAATCTTTGTTGGGGGACAAGGCCTTCTACCATATGGCCCACACATATGTCCCACAATAAGAACTTCGTTCACACCAAACATTGACTTTTGCCCATACAAGGTAAGTTTCACTTCTTTCAATATCGACAAGTTCTCATCACAATTATTGATATGATTTGCCACATACTTGCGACAACCCCTTGAGTCCAAAGCCACATCTTTATCAGTCACGGCACATCCTTTAATTGGCACATCATCACGAAAGGGCATTGTAGTTTGCGGTATGAAGTCATGTAGGACTTTGTTCATACCATTCATCATATGTGCAATTGAATTAGTTTCTCCCTGAGGTAAGGTGTACATCCTTACCAAACCCAAAGGTGTTCTCATGGTAGTCAAGTCCTTGCTTTCCGTAGCTAGTTAAAATTTATCATAACCTGAGTCCAAATCTCCCATAGAATATATCACCCTTCCTGAAAATGCCTCTGCAAACTCATTTACAATTGATCTTGTAACCACATTTCTAATTGTCACCTTATTTATAGGTTGCATATCTTGAATAAAGCATAAAGAACCATTTTTCTTTGGAAGTGTGAACCACCTGTTTGAATATGGAGCACAAGAAGGCTCCAAAATGCCCATCTTGATCTTTTCATTGAGCAACTCAATGATTTTTGGAAAATGGGCCTTTGGAACCAGAATAGGCCTCATGTTCCAAGGTACATGAGGGATAGTGAAGATCACCATAGGAGCAACAATGGATGGATATACACACCCTATCTCATGCGCAAAAACCTTTCCATGTTTGGCAAGCATTTCTTCAAAGCATATTCTTTCAACCTTTGTCAAACTGGCCTTGCAACCAATCTTTAACTCCTTCAAAGTATCATGTGTAAACTTATGTCCAATCTTGCTCAGCTCACAAAGACTAGGTTGCAAAGTAGCTTGATCCAACTTATTCATACAGTCTTTTGGTAGAGGTAATTCCACTGGTTTCACTTTCTTTGCCACAGGCTTGTACTTGGTCTCCACATGTGCATCGACACCTTGAGCATTTTTGAAATCCTTAATGACTTTGTACATTTCTATTGAGCATACTTTCACGACCTCACTTCCCATACGCAAATTGCAATCCACTAAAGACTCCAAGTCTTGCATAGTATCCAAAAATGAACACTCATCAAACACACCTGCAATGCATTCATCAACTTCTATCAAACCATTGGTCATCAAACCCTTCTGTACACTATTTACATGTTGTTGTTCACCCCACTTTAAGTCCTTACACTTTGTACAAGCAATAGATCCATAGGCTGTTAATCCTGCAAAACTTATAGAAAATGTTTCCTTTGCAAATACATAATGCAAGAACTTGTCTCTTCTTGTACCACTGCAATCCTGCTCTACAATGGTACATGGCCAAAACCCATCATATCCATGTAGTCCTTGAATTCTTTGTTTGTCTTTGTCAAGGGTTGCTCTCTAAGACTTTCACGGTTCCTTCCAGGGTCCACATAAACAGTAAGGTATTGTACTACATGCTTCCCATCCTTGCTCCTTATCCTAGCATAAGTTGACCCGTCGTCATCACCTTGGTTTCCATGCGAGTAGTTGTGATGTACGGATGCCCACAGATAACAGGGTATGTAGACATCTCCTGTACAAAGAAATTTTGGTCTTCTTTCACATCCCCTATAGTCACCTTTACATTTGGACAAGCTCTGTATAGCTCCCTTGATGAGTTGTTTGCTACACGAATCATCCATCCATGATTTATATCAATTGGTCATTTTACTTTTTGATAAAGACTCTTTGACATCTTAGTAGTGATTGATATGGTCACATTCGATTCATCACCCTCAAACTATTGTCCCAACTTGTTAACAGGTATTTCTATAACAAGGTTCTCATCTATGTTTAGTTGTGGATCTAAGTGTTCCTCCTCTATTGGCATCTCCCCAGCTCCCTCCATCTGTGCAAATTGTGGTAGCCCAAACTTCAGTTCTCCATTGAGGAAGGCTCAAAGAGCTGAGACTAGCTCAGGGTCTTTATATAGTTTGGATATGATGGTGGTTTTGACTTCTGAAGACATGAAATCCATCAATTTGGCAATGTTTAGTGGCACCTTTTGGGTTTCAGTCCCTTGATGTGGGGAATATGAGATCTCCATTTCTTAGATAGGATTGAGTAGTCCCTCTATAACATTTTTTCCATCAAGAAGTGAGTACGCCCACTTGCCCATGACTTTAAGTCACCTTCTTCTTGGATGACACTAGGTATGGCTAAGGGCCTTTGGACTTGGTGAGGTTGTTGCTGCATAGGGAACACGGTGTTTGTAATCTGCATCTGCCTAGGTGCTCGTTCTAGATCCCTTTGGGTATCTTCTACCAAACTCCTTAATTGCTTGACTCGCTCAATCTCCTCTGTAGGGTTTGGGTAAGTTCCTATCTTCTTTTTGGATCCTGGCCATTGTGGCTCATGAAGATCTTCCTTGTTAGTTTCTATCTTAGTGGTCATTTTGGTCTCCATGGTTTCACTGAATCAAAATCCTCTTCAACGTTGTTCATATATACGTTGGTCATTTTGGTCTCCATGGTTTCACCTGAATCAAAATCCTCTTCAACGTTGTTCATATATACGGGGTCGTCACTGAAGTCGCGGAGCGGAGCGTGGGTCGACTCTCTCACACACACACAGAGTGAGCTTACACAGTACAGTACGCAGAGAACTGTTAGAAGGGTTATCTCCCAATTAAACTTAGTATTCACAAAGTATAAGTTAGTATATACAAAGAGTTAGAGGAAAGTGAGTTAGGCGGGCGGCCGGCCATATCCGCATAAGAGGCCACTTGGGCTTTAATCCCAACAACCTCCCACTTAAAGTCCAATGTGGCACTTTAAGTAACTGTAAATCTATGAACATAAATGTACAAAGATTTACATGGCTGCCATCTATCCAATGCCCAATAACTCACGACAATGCACAAAGCCCTCTCCTGGAAGTCCCTTTGTGAGTAGATCAGCAGGATTGTCCTTGGTGTGGATCTTCAGCAGTTGTATCTGCTTGTCTTCAAGTACTTCCCTAATGAAGTGATATTTGACATCAATATGCTTAGTCTTTGAATGGAACACTGGATTCTTTGCCAATTTTATAGCACTTTGACTATCACAATATAACTCTGGCATATCTACTTTGATTCCCAAGTCTGCAACCAATCTACCAAGCCAAATCTTCGTTGCATGCCTCATTTGCTGCAACATACTCAGCTTCTGTAGTAGACTGCGTAACACAATCTTGTAATCAAGATCGCCATGATATGGCACCTCTAGCCAATGTAAAGACATAGCCTAATGTAGATCTCCTCTTATCCAAGTCTCCTGCATAATCTGAGTCAGTGTATCCTCTGACACTCAAATCCTGACTACCATAGCATATGGGCATACTCTTTGTATGTTTTAAGTATCTCATGATACCTTTCACTACCTCCCAATGTTTCTTGCCAGGATTTGACATATATCTGCTAACCACTCCCACTGCAAATGCAATATCCGGATGTGTAGCAATCATTGCATACATCAAACTACCCACTGCAGACGCATATGGAATCTTATCCATTTCAGCCTTTTCTTCCTCAGACACAGGAAAATCTTGTTTGCTAAGTTTCACATATGGTGGCAATGGAACACTCAATGCCTTTCCCTTCTCCATATTGAAACGTTGCAAAACCTTGTCAATATACTCTGTTTGAGATAACCAAATCAACTTCTTTGATCTGTCTCTCTCAATGCGCATACCAAGTATATGACTTGCCTCACCCATGTCTTTCATGTCAAACGATTTTGCCATCTTTGACTTCAAAGCTGAAATTTCTTCCAAGTGTTTGCCAGCAATCAACATGTCATCCACATAGAAAATAAGGATCAGCCAACTGCCATCCTTAGCCTTCTTTGTATATAGACAGTGATCGAACTCACTACGTTTGTAGCCTTGAGAAAGCATAAACTGGTGGAACTTATGGTACCATGCCCTCGGTGATTGTTTTAAGCCATAAAGACTCTTTAACAACTGGCATACCAAATGTTCCATGCCTTTCTCAACAAACCCTTCTGGCTGCTGCATGTAAATTTCCACATCTAAATCACCATGCAAGAACGCTGTCTTGACATCCATTTGGTGCAACACCAAATCCAATATAGAAACCAATGCAAGAAAGCATCTCAATGTAGTCATCTTGACCACTGGAGAGAAGACTTCATCAAAGTCAATGCCTTGTTCTTGCTTAAAGCCCTTGGAAACAAGCCTTGATTTGTACTTTGGCTGACTATCATGAGCGGTGATCTTATACCTGTAAACCCATTTACAAGGTAGAGCCTTTTTGCCCTGTGGTGATTTAACCAACTTCCATGTCTGGTTTTTATGCAGAGCTGTCATCTCTGACTGCATGGCCAACTGCCATTTTTTCGAGTCAACCACTTGTAATGCTTCCTTGTAACAAGATGGTTCTCCGCAATCTGTGAGCATGACATAATTTAGAGATGGCACATAATGATCAGGTGGTTTGGAGACACGCTCAGAACGTCTCACCACAACTGATTCTGCCTCTCTAGCCACTATAGGCTGTTCCTGAGCCTGACCATGCTGTCTTGATGTGCTAGCACTAGGTTCATCTTCCCTGAAGACAACTCTTTTGATCTCCTCTGTCTTCTCTGGCTTAGCGTGAAACTTGGCTTCATTGAAATGCACATCATTGCTACGAATAAGCTTTCTGGACTCAGGATCCCAAAGCCGGTAACCCATCTCGCCCGATTCTCCGTAGCCAAGAAATATACACTTCTTGCTCTTTGGTTCTAACTTATTTCTGAACTCCTTAGGAATATGGCTATAAGCTTCACAACCAAAGACTCTGAGATGCTTATACGAAGGTGCCTTGCCTGTCCATAGCATCTCGGCCACTGCACTCTTATCCAGAACCCTACTAGGAGACCTGTTGATCAAATGGATTGCTGTAGCCACTGCTTCCGCCCAAAATCCATCAGGCAACTCAGCATTTGACAACATGCTTCTGACCTTCTCTTGTATGGTCCTATTCATACGTTCTGCAACCCCATTCTGTGAAGGATTATATGGTGCAGTAAGTTCCCGCTTAATCCCTTTTGCTTCACAAAAGTCTTGAAAAGCTTTGGAAACGTACTCTCCACCATTGTCAGTTCTCAAGCACTTCAGCTTCTGACCACTCTGATTCTCCACCAGCTGCAAGAATGTCTTAAAGACCTTGTGCTTCAAGAAGTAAACCCATACTTTGCGAGAATAGTCATCTATGAATGTACAAAAGTACGCTGCTCCCCCTAGTGACAAACTAGGCATTGGTCCGCATAGATCACTGTGTACAAGAGCTAACCGTTCGTCCCTACGATTCCTCTTTGATCTGTGCGGTTCCTGTGTTTGCTTACCATAAACACAATGCTCACAAAACTCAAAATCTTGAAATGAAAAGCCAGGCAAATAACCATAATGAGAAAGTATTTCCATTCTTCTTTTTGACATATGTCCCAACCTACGATGCCACAGTGACACACTTGGCTGCTCAATCACATTAATTACATGGTTTTTAACCTCTGAAACATGTAAAGTGTACAGAGTTCCTGACTTGCTGCCATGTGCTACAGTCATCGAACCTTTGGAGATCTTCCAAGCGCTATTCCCAAAAACTGTCACATAACACGCATCATCCAACTTCCTTGTACTAATCAAGCTCTTTCGGATTGCTGGAACATGTCTGACATTCTTGAGCCATAAAGAAGAGCCATTATGAAACTTCAACTGCACATCTCCCACTCCAAGTATGTCACAAACCTGCTCATTGCCAAGTCTGACATAATCTTTAGTAGCCACATATGATGTAAACCACTCTTTGTGCGGAGAAACATGTAAAGATGCCCCTGAGTCGATAATCCAATCACTCATAACATGTCCATCCTCTGCAGTCAAGAAAACAGAATCAAGATTGCTTGTAAGGAAGATGTCACCAGCTGCTATACCAGAATCACTGTCTGAACCAGATCCTGTGACATTCACCTCTTCAATCTTCACTGAACTCTTCTTTTCATCTTGCTCAGAACTCTTTGTTTTTTCTTTTTCTTGTTTCCACTTCGTACAGTCTCGCTTCATGTGACCCTTCTTGCCACAATGGTAGCATTCTATGTCATCCTTTGACTTCGAATCACGAGACTTACTTCGGTTTTGTGCCTTCTTACCCTTCTTCTCTTTAAACTGTTGTCTCCCTCGAACGACCAAAGCACTATTGCCTTTGCCTTTGTCAATGTTCTTCCTGTTCACTTCCTCTGTGAGCAAGCTGCCTTCTACATTGGCACTTGTAAGACCTTCTGGCGCGACAGAATTACTTAACGTTGTACGAAAAGTATCCCAACTGTCTGGCAAAGTGATTAAGAGAAACATAGCCTTCACTGAATCTGGAAAGACTATCTCCTGTGCTGTTAACTGGCTGAAAATTGTGTGAAATTCATTCAGATGATTTGACATGGCTGTCCCTTCCTTCATCTTTAAATCCACCAATTTCTTGAGCCAGTAAATCTGAGAAGCAGCACTTTGTTTCTCGTACATACCACATAGCTTTTGCCATACGCCATACGCTGTAGTCTCTTCTGCTACGTTGAAGTAAACATTTTCTGCCAGTGTCAGCATGATTGTGGAACAAGCTAACTCGTCAAGCTCTTCCCACTCATCTTCAGCCATACCTTCTGGTCTCTCCCCTTTGAGCTTCACTGGCTTCACTTGTTTTTTCTGCACCAAAACCTGCCAAATCTGCTTCTTCCAGAATGGAAAGTTTGTGCCATCCAGCTTCTTTATGTTGTAAAGAGTCTCACTTTGAGAAGATGCCATATCTGCCAAACTGCTTACTCCTGAGAAAAATCCGACAGAGTTTCCCCTGTAAACTGGCCTCTGTACACAGTAAACAAGCTGTAATCAACAAGCTGAACACCTCTCCTCAAGAACTGTCAGTATTTTGAAAATTTTTGACAGAGTCTCCCCTGTAAACTGAGCTCTGGGAACCAAAAGATAGCTCAAAAAACAATCATAAATAGCTGACCAGTGACAAATCTAAAAAATCTCTGTAATATGCTGTCCTGTAAGCATACACTGTCTCCTCTCTGGGCGATGACAGAACCTGCATGTGTCTCAAGACTGAACCCTGAACAATGCCTCAACGGCCTGACGCATAAGATGCAATCCAGTGTCTACACAAAGACATACATCCTAAGGGATAAAAGTCACCGAAGAGGATGCGTGTAGAGGGGAACTCCAGCAACCTAATCCACCTCACACTGGGTAACCCAACCCCCAGTGTTTGGCTTCAAAAAACCTCACACACGACCCTCTCAGATGGCTCAGCAAACTGCCTAGAACTAGCATACATCCTATAATAGACCAATCACTATCCTATGACCGTTGCGGCGGTCTGTCTGCTAGCGTGACTCACAACTAGCAGACCCACAATCACAGTACATCAATCTGCAATACATGCCAGTGGTGTCAAGCCGTCGTATGGCCACACCTCCCCTGGAACCTGGCAAGCACAAGAAGTAACAATGCAGACTGCAATATATATATCTGATGATATATATGTGTACCTGGTCTATAGATGATGCTCTGAAGACTAATAAGTGATGTATGTCGATGTCGATATTGATGTCGACCACCTCCTGCTTGCCAATCTACACAAGACGGATTTCTTTGCGGCTGAAATCTATCTTCTGTTGTAGTGCTCAGAACGAAATTCTGAGGGCATAAACGGCTTCGAAAGGGGGGTAAAACCGAAGGTCACCTGATGGAAACGCTCCCGGAACGCCGAGTGTGAATTTTTGAACTCCGGATCCAGAATCTGCCGAAAAAGTGCGCGCGCGCGATTGCGCAAAACCGCACTGAACCAAGGCTCTGATACCAATTGAAGTCGCGGAGCGGAGCGTGGGTCGACTCTCTCTCACACACACACAGTGAGCTTACACATTACAATACGCAGAGAACTGTTAGAAGGGTTATCTCCCAATTAAACTTAGTATTCACAAAGTATAAGTTAGTATATACAAAGAGTTAGAGGAAAGTGAGTTAGGCGGGCGGGCGGCCATATCCGCATAAGAGGCCACTTGGGCTTTAATCCCAACAGTCACCAGTCCCTATGTTGGTCTTTGAACTAGGGTCTGCTGACTTCGCTGCTTTTTGCGATGTCTTCCTTCGTGTTTTCTTCTTTTTTTGAGATTGGGCAATTGATGTCGTGTCTCTTTCCTCAAGAATATAATTTTGTTTTTGGAGCATCGATTGTGTGAGTACGTTTATTGGTACCATAGGTGTACTTTGTGAAGGCTCCTCGGTAACTTCAATCAAGTTAATGGCGTGATCTTCGGTGCATTTGGATTATTTGGACATTGGGCAATCAAATGATCTATGCCACATCGATTACACATGAGTATTGGCATTGTACACGTGCTCGCTTGATTGGTTTGCATTAGTGTGGCATTCTTCTGTAGCCTAATAGGACACTCGGCTACATGATGTGGACCTCCACACTCATAGCATTGAAGAGGTGGTCTCTTAGCAGTGTAATTGATATTTTGGCCTCTTGCCGCAAGAGGAGCTACTTGATATACATGTTTGACTTGTCCCCAATAGTCCTCCATGTAGTATTGTGGACTTTCTTCAAGCACATCCATCCCATAGGAAATATTAGAGTCCATATCTTCCTCACAGCCTTCCAAACAAGCAATAGATGACTCACAACCCACTTGATTCACAGAAGTGATCCTTGGATGTGGTGGTTGCGGTCCTAGCACTGGAGGTGGTAAGGGTGTTGTTTCAACAACATTTTGGGTCCTAGGGACCATGTGTTGTGTTGTTTATTCAAGAGGTGGGGCCGGCATCAATGCAGGCACTCGAGGTGTGTTTGTCCATGCTAAGGTTGGTCTATTGGCCATTGCACGCTTAAATACTATGCAATCCTTAGCTTGATGACCATACCTTCCACAGGCATTGAAATTCCCATTGAATTTTACTCTAAAAGTAGGGCATTCACTGGTACTATGCGGTCCATAGCATATTGAGCACCATTGTTGCTCCGTTCTTGGATACATATGATTGTTTTGCGGAGCACGATTGTCTCTAAGACTCTCTTGAATAACCTTGGTGAGATCTGCTAAAGTCATCTCAGATATCTTTGGCTCCTTAGCAATAGGCTTTAGGGTCAGTGGCTGATGCCCTGATGCTTGCGAGCTAATAGATTTAGGCTCAACAGACACTCTTTCTCCTTGAATCATTAAATTATCCTCCAATTGGATCACATTGGTGGTGACTGCTTCCCAAGTGGTGATACCTCTAATGACTAGGCCATTGTAGATATCCTCATGTCGTAATCCCCTAATGAATCTATCAAGAAATTGATTATTATTGAAGCGCTCATTTGGATTACAACGAGAATTCAAATGCTTCAAGCGACTAATAAAGTCTCTCACCGACTCTCCTTCCTCTCGTTGGGCTTTCTGGAGCTGAGAGGCTACACCCCAAAGCACTCCCTCTCGTATGTATTCTTTCAAGAACAGTCTCCTAAGAGTAGGGTAAATCGTTTTTTCTTCCACCCTTAGGGTTCTATACCAATCCCCTGCCTTCCCACTTAGGGTTAGGCTTAAAGCATTACTCTTATGCAGGTCATTGTGTTCTCCTAGAGAATCGCATATTTGTTTAACCACTTCGATATGCTTTCTCACATCCCCGTCTCCACTAAATTTTTGTGTGAGCTTGGCTATTTGTACTTCCTTACTTCTAGGCTCTCTATCAGGCATGTTACGCATATTCTTAGCAATACATCGACCAATAGCTTGAGCAAATGTTGCCAAGTCACCTAACTGAGCAGGCACCGTGGGTGAAGGTGCTCCAGAGACTACATGTGGAGTAGGTATTGGCATTGGGCTTGGCGCATAGGAAGCCCTTGGGTTCCACGTTGGGTACGATGTTGTGCCATGTGGTGGTCCATAGTTCATATGTGTGGCCCTAGGCATAGCAGACGTCGGATGTGACATGCTAATGCTAGCCGGTATAGTCCCATGAAAATAAGAACTTGGGCGTTGTGGTTGTGGAGCATAGGTTGTTGAAACAATGGGAGGGGTAGGGACTACATGATTACGAGGACCCATGGATGTATACGATTGGTACACATTTGTAGGTATTGTTGCAGGCATTGAGCTACCATGTAGCGGTGCTTTACTAACAAATGAGGTCCATGGCATGTTTCGCGGCATGCCCATCATTGGGGTAGGCATGGTAGCTGTGGTGTCATCAAGGGAAATATGAGCTAGACTTGGAGAGGTAAAGGCTGAAAGCAAGGGATGGTGGTACAAAAAAAGGACCAATTTTTTTCCACCTTATTGGTACCACTGAAAAAGTGGGGACTCATAAAGTTTTTGTAGTTTGTGTCAAAACTTGTCCGACATTCTATTTTGATGTTCCTCTTTTAAAGATGTATCCAATGATATATAATATGATAACTAATTTCTTTTATGACTTGGATAAATCGCATTGCAAATATTTGTCAAAGTACCATCAAAAGGTACTGTCAAGGACAACCAATTTTGTACCACCATCCCTTGCTTTTAGCCTAAAGCTATCACTTGTGGGCTGAGATTGCACTGAGACCCTTGGCGAAACAACATATGGAGGATCCATCGGACTTACCAAGGGAGTCTCCATTTGCGATAAGGTCGGTTATTTAGCCTTCCCTGTGTCCAAGAATCTCATGAGACCCGTTGAAGGCATGTTGATCCCCTTGTTCTATCTCTCTAACTCAATCACCCTATGGATGACCTCACAAACTCTTTGTTGTTGATCCTCCACACTAGTAGCACCCATTGTGGACTGTAGGACATCTAACCAACCCACGTGATAGGTGTGACCTGTGTATAGGTCGGTTAGAGTTTCCGTTTGTAGTTCGTACTCCCAGTTCTCATTTAAGAATGCTCCATCTAGGATTGAGGTGCTAGGGGTGTCCTTTGAGCTAGATGCAATGTTGCTTTCTAGGGGTTGGCCCTCAGCAGTTGCTAAGTCAGGAGCACTCGATTGCTCTCCTAGCAAGGATATTGACATAGGGGCTTTTGCTTTTAACTCTCTTCGTTGCTCTGTTTTGTGTAAACTCTCGACTTCCTTTTCCCTTGCTGCAATGATATATCGCTCAACCTCTTGCACTTCGGCAAGGATTCTACCATCGGGTAATATGACCTCGGGGGGAATTAGCTCTGAAGAGTCAGGAGGTGCAGTGAATGAAGTATTCACGTGCACATTCTCTAAGAGTATAGGGTCTACACTGGTCATGAATGGAGAATTTACTTCCCCACCCCCCTCATTTACATCATTAGCTCCATGTTCGGAGCGAGTGGCTCTACTAAAAGTTTCCTTCAGGCAGCTAAGCATGCTCGACCCGGACCGCAGACCCATGACATGCATGTCTTGGCTTGAGCTATTGGGATTAGGCATTAGGAAACCCTCCATGACGTCGTAGCCAGAGGAAGAGTCAGTAGCCGCTATGTTCGGGTCTTGGTTTGTACTACCTTGGGTCCCTACCAAGGGCCCGGAACCTAAGGTAGGTGGGTATTGAGAACTCGCGTAAGTTAAAATTCTCTCTAGTTGCTCCATCTCTAGCACACAACTAGAGTGCAAATGCATGTGTTTTTGGCACCCTACAAGCGTCGGCGAATAACCTCAAAGGTTAACCACCTACTTTTTTAAGCGTCCGTTTTCACTCGTGTTTTTTACGTTTTTAATGTTTTTTAATGATCGGTTTTTTTATTAAAGTGTATAAGAGCTCAAGTGTATCACTCAGAGGGTCGCGGTGTGCTTTATAGCACAACGTTCGATCACCTGAAGCTCCGTTGGTCCTCAAAAAAGTCGATTTTTAGCTATGTGTGAAGCTAAAATACGTAATTTTAAAGAGCGTGAGCTTGGGCTTGGGCCTGGGAGATATTCCCGATCCCAGTCCTACCTTTTAAATTTTTTTAAAAGAATTTTTTTTTAAATTTTTAAAATTTTGTTGGGATAAAGTCGCCGCGGCCTGCGCGCGAGCACACACACACTGTACCTACCTACTTACAACTAATACGCCTACTGTTACACACTAACACACTTCATTAGCTCTCATAGATCTACTTCCTACTTACTGTACTTTACATTACACCGAACTAACAACCTTAATACTAATACCTTACACAGAGAAAACACAGTAACCTTTCAAAACTTCATTAACAAAGAAATACACAGTAGCGACACAAAATCCTTCTTCTCAACACACACACCTTCCTTCCCTACCTTTCCTACAATTGAAATTGCACCACAAAAGAAGCATAGAGTGCCATTCAAGCTTAGTGTATGGCATTCCCCGACAGCGGCGCCAAAAATGTGCGTGTTTGTCGCACTTGTCAATGCAAGGAACTTGCCGATACACTGTGTGCGATCCACAAATGGCTCCAAGCACACAACACGCCTAAACTAGTAAGCTCAAAGATGGCAATGGTGTGTCACTCACCGGTCTACACTTGCTGTGGTGGAGGATTCCTCGCCGCGAAGAAGAAGGAGACGTTGCTACACCGCGCTCAACCGCTTCACCGTCATCGTGCCGGAGCAAAGAAAAGTCAACAATGGAGATACAAGACCTAGAGCAAAGAAAAGTCAACAATGGAGATACAAAGGTCATCAAGAGATTTGGATTCTTAAGTCTTCAAAAGCTCCTAGTCAAAAGTCAAATATCAACGATCAACAAAGGCCTTCAACAACATCAAAGACTCCTATCAACAGGCCTACTTGGAGAATCAAACAAATAATGGAGTCTTCACAGTCAAAGAAGGACAACCCAACCAATGATGCAAATTTAAGGATGATAAAACAAGTATGGCAAAAAGAAATGTTCAATGCCAACTGGTCCTTCACTAATCCTCTTTTTGAGGATTCAATCTTACTTTTACCTAAAGAAATGTTTGTAGTAAGCACAAGAATGTGAAAATTCAAGTTGCCAGGGTGCAAAAGACACTCTTTGGCATAGTCAGAGTCGGGCTGCTGCCATAAAATGAGCAAAGCATTAGTCCCCAAGCTTCAAGTCATATTAAACTCTGCGATAAGAGTCATAGTTATTAGGCTTACGCGCTCAAGCTGGAAGAGTTGAGAATATCTAAAGTCATGTTGCTCATGCTGGATAAGATGAGCATAAGAGTCAAAGTCTATTAACTTACAATCGGTGAAGTGTCATAGAGTCCAACACTCACGTACAGTGCATAGTAAGATGAGAGCACATATCCTCGTCAATGAAAACCATTCTTAAAGGGGTGTCAGCTTGCAAAGCCATGTCATATGCTTTTATAGCTACACCATCTTTCTGAAGAACCCCTCAAAATCTTTCTTCCACAGCAAATTGTTTTCCATGCATTTTTGTGTATGCATAAATAGGATATCCCATCATTGGACATATGCATTAGACACTCTTTTTTGTTTCCACCTATGCACCTTGAGTGGACTACAACAGCCAAACCCATGTTCCATCATGCTACCCTCTCATATTTGTTGTCTTTTTAATTCCATGTCTATCAGCAAATAATCCCTTGAGTACTTTACTAATATTTCCTATGCTAATAAGTACTCCAATAATGCACGTATCCAAAGGGCATTTTTTCCCACTGGGTTTTTTTCCTTTGGTCATCTAGGTATTAGACCCTAATTTAGAACCTCGTCATTGTACTTCTCTTGTACATACTTTTCATATAATAAACAACAGCCTCCTCATTATGCTATTACAACAGACAAATGCAACATCATCTCTCACAAACCAGACATATTTGGACCAATGAAGATGTTGCAGCAAATTAAACCTCATCAACAAATCCAACGACAAATGAAGACGATCAGCCCATCAAAAACCAATCAAAACCTTCCCTTGCCTCCAAGGACACTTTTCAACAATTCCCGAGGACGGGCACTATAGGAAGGGGAGAATGTTAACTGAGTCAACGTCAGTTAATAGAAGCTGCTAAAGATCGAATGTTATGGAATTGATATTTTATGATTTATTGCATCTGACAAGTGGAAAAGGCTTGGGCAAGCTAGGCCTACGCATTTGAAAATATATTTCATGTACATTTTATTATTCAAGTTCTCATTATGAGCTTCGGCCATTTACGTCCGGCCGGCCAGTTTGTACTCAATTTGACCATTTAAGAAATCTATAAATGAAATATGTGCAAGAGGGAAATGGTCACTCTTGCATGGGGGGAGATTGCACCCAGTGTCTGTGTTATTCTTCTCCTCTCCTCTCTTCTCTCTCTCTCGCCGCGCCAGCGTAGCACTCCACTCTAGGAGGTGCGCCTGCACGTGCGCTGTCTTGCTCTTTGTCCCCCCCCCCCCCCCCCCCCCCCCCCCCCCCCCCCCCCCCCCCTCTCTCTCTCTCTCTCTCTCTCTCTCTCTCTCTCTCTCTCTCTCTCTCTCTCTCTCTCTCTCTCTCTCTCTCTCTCTCTCTCTCTCTCTTTGTTCGTGTACAACATGGATTATGCGTTGTGAGATTCGAGGTATGTAGATTTGTTCATTTCATGGCTTGTAGTATACTGTTTTTGCTATTTTGCAAGGCCCGCGACGTTTGCGTCTGCAGCAGTGGTATCAGAGCCCAGAGCTACGTTCTTGGTATGGATTAATCAAGGAGATCCCAAAATTGGCATCCGAATGCAAATATCGATGCGATTATGCACCAAAGATAAGTGCATTTATCCAATTTTTTCTATTTTATTTAATTTCTGCATCCCCCTTTTGAATGACTTACCGCAAATCCTTCCTCACTTGATAATTAGTGAAAGAGGCCTAATTAGGATAGTAGAAATTATAATTTCATACCGTGAGCAAAGTCTATATAGTGTTAGTATATAGATAGATATACATATGTTCATAAGCACGATCAATGTTGAGATTGCTTGTAATGATAGAATGCGTGTGCGGTTACATATGATTAAGAAGAACTCTTAATTAGGTCATAGAATCTGCCTAGTGCAAGAAGAAGAAGAAGAAGAATTTATATATATTTTTTAAAACATCTTAAATCTCTTCAAAATTGGTAGGCACCTTCACATAGAACACTGTGCGGTTATTTGAGGAGTCAATGGACAGCGACATACAGCAACATTAGTCCTGTCGAGGGGTAGTTGGCTCAACCGAGTGTTAGCGTCTAGAAAAGAAGGCCATAGAGATAGTTTCTCAGCAACGTGGGAAGGAACCCCAAAAGCCACTGAAAACAATACTAATACACAAATTTTTTTTCCTAATATGAGAAGAGGAAGGGCAACTTTCTGTCGGCATCACCAAGCGACGACAGTAGACAAGCCCGCTCGACGACACTATTTGCCTACCGAATCATCATGGTTGTCCACCTCATGCAAAGTTGCATTCAACTCCCAGTGCTACAGAGACCTTTCTGAAAGCTCATGCAGGCCATGAAAAGCCCCTCACTCATGCTTCAGGACTCACCAAAGCCATGCAGAGTGAAAGATACCTGTGCTATTCAAAGAATTTCTCTCTTTTTCTCTCTCTCTTTCTCTCACTTGGTGGCGCACAGTCAGCAGACTTCCTCTTTCTCTCTCTCTCCCTCTCTCTCTCTCTCTCTCTCTCATAGCTGGGGACACCTACCACACAAGAGGCAGTGAGCAGTATAAGGCTCACTCAATGTCCTCACGTGGTGGACACAAGCTGACGAGGCAGGGCCTGCCAAGCTAACATCGCTGGCAGTGGGCACTGAGTCTGGAACCGCTCAAGGAGGAAAGCAACGACCGACTATCACTGCCGTAGAGTTGGTAATCATTGCGCAGCTCACCAACACCCACAGTGGCTGTAATCTCATAGCCCCTTCTAACCACATGATTCGTTTTGCATGGCTGCGCCCCTCGTCATTGCCCTAGCAAGTTGCATGCGCCAATGGTGCCAAACACACTGTGGGTTGCAGTTGAAGCGGCCTGCAGTTGGTGCATGCACCTAACAAAAAGCAAAGGTACTCCTGGTCACACGCCGCCCACGGTCCCACACCCAAACTCCTTTCTCACGAGTGTAGAACACACTGTCAACATAGTGTTCTAACCATCTCTCTCTTCATTGGCCCACCATGCAGCCCACGTCACATTTCACAGAGAGTTACTTTACTCTTCTAATGGTCACCAACTCACAGCCCAGCCTCATCCGTTCTCTGCAACTCCTCCCTACCACCAAACGGCGCCTACCCATGCAGCTGATCACTTGCAGCCGCCAACTATGTGCCAACCAACTCTCGCTCTTTCTCTTCAGCCACCTAAAAGAAATCCTAGTACTATTGACTCTCACTTCCCATCCCTTGTGACCTTATTCACGAACAAAGTTTCTCTCTGAAGATCGTGTCCATGTCTCCCAGGACTTCAATGCATTAATAGATTGACTGGTATAATCAGCAGACTAAGTTTCCGACGTGCGTGCAACTTTTGTCAAACTATTGTGAAAATCTATATGCAGCTTCAAAGCTCTCGGAAGACTGCTAGAAATAGTTGTTCATCGTGCTTCATAAATTTTTGGGTCCTCCTCAAAAATGGATTCCAAGCTCTGGTTAAGAAGCTCAGCTGGTGGCAAAGTTCTTGCAACAGAGACACAGAAGCTTCTTCTGGGGCAATGGCACTTACTCCAACCAGGTGTAAAAGGCCCAAAAGCATGCTTTTTGCCCTGGTTATCTTGACGACTCTGTGTACTGGATCGGTAGAGAGTCGGGGAAGACAGATCATGGCGACAACATGCTGTTTTGATTGCAGCTTGTACGAGTGGAAATAGTTTTTGAGGAGGTTTTAGCGTCAGGTCATCGAAAAGGGCTTTATATGGGCGACATAAATCTGGACCATGGGCCTTTGCGGGCTAGCATGGTTGACCTCTGCTAACGGTGCTCACAACTTGATGACGCAAATAGTAATGATAACGACGGTAGTGATGGTTCCGGTGGCGATGATGGTGATGGTACAGATGGCAACGATTCTGAAAAGAACCGCATAGAGGCTATACTAGTGCTGGCAAGCCTTGGACACAATATTTTCAATGTCCCTGCAAGCTTCACATCTGTAGTTCAAGATGGAAGGATTCCAGTCTGCAGCTGAATTGGGGTGCCATAGAGAAACTTTTAGTAAGGAATTGGACTTTGTGTTTGCGGACGTGGTAAAGTTTTACTCTTCATAAAGCTTACAAACACATGTTTTTTTGGGAAAAGCTTTTCATCTAGTTGATCACCCTATGGCACAAGTGCTTGCTGGTATATCAGGTTGCTCTGTGAGTTTTACAAGTTGTAAGGTGTATAGGCAAATGTATGCCAGGTGATAAGTCTGGGCACCTCCTTAAAATTTCTTTAAGTCACAACTTAAAAATATTGTAGTTTGATTGTTCTTGTTTGGGTATCTGTGCCTGGCTGGACTATTTTATGTGATCTTGAAGTCTTTGGGCTCCGTAGAGTTGTTTACATCACCTGAGTGTTGTAAGTCCATTAGGCACACCTGCAACGCCACTCTCATAGGATAATTATCACTACCAAGGAGCCATGAGTATCGCTCATCGTCCATTTTTTTTTTCTTTGACATGCTGTTATTTTCGGCTAATTTGCCAAGCTTGATCGACCTCACCTAAGAGTAGTTATTATTTTTTATTTTTATTTTCCTAACTCACTAGCAACCATACCTCATGCAATCACCTAATGAGTGTTGAGGGAATTAGTTTTTGACCACATTTTCTAGAGAAAACTAAACACACTTACACATACACTCACTTGTCAATTCGGATGATACACACACACACACACACACACACACACACACACACACACACACACACACACACACACATATTGTATGAGTGTCTCGTTAATGCGCACACCAACATCCCTACTTGACAAAACCTTCTTCTTCTCTTCAAGCTTAAATATGTGATTTTGCACAGAAAACATAGATTCTTTTACAGAACTGTATGTCTAACTCGAAATGCCTGTCGTAAATAGAGTCTTCTAGGAAAGAGCAGCTCAGATCCAATAAAATTTGGCACCTTTTTTCTTTTTTTGTTCGATCAATCTCCTATTTGTAGCCTCCCTTTTACATGATATACAAGATGTATGCTTGTGATATCATGACTTTACACTAGTCCATGCCCTTTACCACAATTTACAATATGAAGAGGACTTCTTCATTTATTCAAACAAAAATGAAAATCAACAATTTATTACTTTCATCTAACTTTCTAATCGATTCAAGGCTAATCATAATAAGTGATTGTAAGTCATCAGTGTAATTTTGTCTCTAAAATTTCATTATACAATCAAATCGGAAATGGTTCCTATATTTTTGTGACTCTAGTGGATCTAAGCTATTAAAAGTAATACTGTAGAGGTTTTGTTCCTACTCAGTTGTCATCCTCTCCATATCCAGTCTATAAACTAATAAGGTGGAATATGCTTTTATTTTATGGCCAATTATTCACACCAAATTAACACATTTTGAATTTGTTAACTATACTTTGGTGTCGGTTTGCTAGTTACAGCTGTCTCCTACTTGTACCTCTCTCCCCAAGCACACACTAGTACATATTTTCAGATGCAGTACATCATCCAGAGTCTAATGATTTACAGAAATCATACAAGTGAGTTCTCTCCGCGTTTTTCAATTTTTGGTTTTGAAAAATCTTCTCAAAAACACAAGTACTTATACACTGCTAGCACTCTCTCAAATTCTATGATACCCATATCTACTAATACAATTCCACAGAGAACAACAACGTTACATAAATTCAACACATCTGGCTTGCTTATCAGCTTGATTACCATTTATTTTTTGAAAGAAGGCATAACTCTTTTAATTACCTGCATTCTTTAACATTGTTCCAATACTTGTATTAAATGAATTGCTATTGTGATCATTACACATTGAGATATGTAGCTAATCACATGAGCCGAGGCGCTTTCCGTTAAATACCAATTTTTCAGTACTTCATTACTCAACCTTACTCCAATGTGGTGTGAAACAAGTAGTACATTTTTTATATTTTTATGCCCTATCTAGTCCATTGGTCACATGCACACAGATCCGCCGATTTAGGCAGTGTGTAAATGCTCATCTTGGTGTAGATTCACCGATTTAGGCAACACCAGTTATCTGTGCAGATCCGCCGATTTAGGTAGCACACTGACAAATTGTAGATCTATTCACAATGGTAAATGCAGATCCGCCGATATAGGCAGCATTAGTGCAGATTCGCCGATTTAGGCAGCACGCCTTATTGGTGTAGACTGGCCGGTTGAGGCAACACCGATCACAAAATCATGCTGCAGTGGCTGGCCACCACTGTAACCGGTATGATTTTGTTACCCGGGTACATCATGAAAGTGATTTGGATTTAGTCTTATATTGTGGAATTGGAATTGGAGTGGGATTTGATACCAGATGATTCTTTTATAACGGCAGTGTTTATGTGATGAGACTTGACATTATGAGATTGATGATGAGTGTGACAATGATATCCTGATTCATCAGGGTATGACATATACTGCTTATTCTAGTGGTATGGGACACTAGAATAGGGAGTATGTGGATGACGGTAGGCATAAACTAATGTTGTTTAGTTTCATATATTATGTGATGTTTTCGACACAACATACTAATCACTGTTTTTGACAAGTATTGTTTGCAGAATTTTATCTTCGCAACCGAGGACAGTTGCTTTTCAACGGAGAGGTATGTTATGGAATTGATATTTTATGATTTATTGTAGCTGATAGGTGGTAAAGGCTTGGGCAAGCTAGGCCTACGCATTTGAAAATATGTTTCATGTACATTTTATTATTCAAGTTCTCATTATGAGCTTCGGCCATTTATGTTCGGCCGGCCAGTTTGTACTCAATTTGACCATTTAAGAAATCTATAAATGAAATACGCGCAAGAGGGAAATGGTCACTCTTGCACGGGGGGAGATTGCACCCAGTGTCTGCGTTATTCTTCTCCTCTCCTCTCTTCTCTCTCTCGCCGCGCCAACGTAGCACTCCACTCTAGGAGGTGCGCCTGCACGTGCGCTGTCTTGCTCTTTGTCCCTCTCTCTCTCTCTATCTCTCTCTCTCTCTCTCTCTCTCTTTGTTCGTGTACAACATGGATTATGCGTTGTGGGATTCGAGGTATGCAGATTTGTTCATTTCATGGCTTGTAGTATATTGTTTTTGCTATTTTGCAGGGCCCGCGACGTTTGCGTCTACAGCATCGAAGACGTACGAATGCACATCGAGGTTGAATGCAAAGAAGCAGTAAAGATTGGAGTTACACATTTTCCACGTTTTTCCAAAATGGTCACGTATTGTAAATTCTCGCTTTATTTCAAGCCATTGTAATATTTTAATGTGTTACAGGCTCAATGGGAGTTCCAAGTTGTAAATAATAGGTCACTTACTGTGCCTAAGTTGTAGATTCAATAAGTGGTGAGCCCTAAAGGCCTTGGGCATGTGGACATTACATATATTTACCCTAGGTACATAAGGCAGTGTGTAAAAGAGATTAGGGTTCTCAAGTCATTTGTTGACAGCACTCTTTGGTGAGAGCTCTTAAGGTGTGTGGCTATGGAGTCCTTGAGATTCTCCTTGCTCATTAGACTTAATTAACACTAATCAATGATTCATTCACTCTCACTATGCCTCTCTCTTACTCCTTATGATCGCCTATGATGCTTAGCTTAACTAGATCTTAACTAATTAATGATTAATCTCTCTCTAATCTTGTGTGATTGCCCTCTTTCACT
This sequence comes from Adiantum capillus-veneris, assembly GCF_014529385.1. Classification (NCBI taxonomy): domain Eukaryota; kingdom Viridiplantae; phylum Streptophyta; class Polypodiopsida; order Polypodiales; family Pteridaceae; genus Adiantum; species Adiantum capillus-veneris. The sequence goes on along the minus strand of NC_140938.1, from coordinate 126,962,746 downwards.
TGTGTGTGCATGTAGGTTTGATTGGAGTGTGGTGCTTGATAGATCTATGTGTGTGTGCTTGCGATTAGTGTGTTGCATGATAGCATTAGTGTTGTGTGCATCTTGCAATCGTAGTGTGTGTGATTGGGTTGATTAGAGGTGAAGAGAAGTGGATATGGAGATTGCCCTTCATTGCGGCTTAGCTCCTCCATAGGCCAAGAAGCTCACCTCGTAGAGTTAACCATTTGTGTTGCCACGATTAGCTCACTAACCGTGTGAGTGTTTCCATGCCCTAGCCGGGTAGCTCATCCCTCCGGATTGATAATTTTGTTGGTCATTGGAGCTATTGCAACGATGGGACCCCCAGCATTAATGTTAATTGAGTCAACGTCAATTAACAGAAGCTGCTAAAGACCGAAGACGTACAAATTCACATTGAAGATGAATGCAAAGAAGCAGTAAAGATTGGAGTTACACATTTCCACGTTTTTCCAAAATGGTCATGTATTGTAAATTCTTGATTTATTTCAAGCCATTGTAATATTTTAATGTGTTACGGGCTCAATGGGAGTCCCAAGTTGTAAAGAATAGGTCACTTATTGTGCCTAGGTTGTAGATTCAGTAAATGGTGAACCCTAAAGACCTTGGGCGACCGGACATTGCATATTTTTACCCTAGGTACATAAGACAGTGTGTAAATAAAATTAGGGTTCTCAAGTCATTTGTTGAGAGCAATCTTTGGTGAGAGCTCATGAGGTGTGGCGCTATGGAGTCCTTGAGCTTCTGCTTGCTCATGAGACTTGATTAACACCAATCAATGATTCATTCTCTCTCACTATGCCTCTCTCTTACTTCTTATGATCACCTATGATTCTTAGATTAACTAGATCTTAACTAATTAGTGGTTAATCCCTCTCTAATCTTGTGTGATTGCCCTCTTTTGCTTGTGTGTGCATGTAGGTTTGATTGGAGTGTGGTGCTTGATAGATCTATGTGTGTGTGATTGCAATTAGTGTGTTGCATGATAGGATTAGTGTTGTGTGCGTCTTGAACCCTGAATTTTGGCACGCTGCTCAAGGAGACCAAACCAGTACAGACTGGCCCTAAGTGAAACTTTAACCGCTCATATCTTGTCCATTTGAGCTTCAATTAGCAATCTAAAAAGACCAACGCTCTCCATAAGATAAGCACTTCAGGCCCATGCACTCATACCATCCCTGACCCTTCATCTACAACTACCCAATCTGGAACAAATCTGCAATCAATCCCAGCTTCAAATTGCCATAACTTCTTAACCCTAGATCCGATTGACAAGATGTAAATACATGCATGGAGAGAACATCAAGCACTATAAATTTAGCTTATAAAATCACATTTTGGTAGCATCACTAACAATTTGGCTTGCACGCAGTAGCTCCATTTCTAGGCACCATCTAAATTCCTATCTTCATGCACATTGAAGTTTCCATCTCCAATTTGAATCTTTGCATCCCTTTTTTATACATTTTGACACATTTACGTGCAATTGGGACCTTTAACTCTATACCGTCCATTTCACATAACTTGTAGGTAGCATTAGAAAAAGCATCTTTGACCACATAAGGGCCAACCACAGCTTAACCATTTTGCACATAGCTGAATACTGATTATCTAAACTGCTATCATAAACAAACCCAATCCCCTTCTTAAATAGTGTTTGGTCTCAGCCTATGTTGTTTGTCAAAAGCATCTTTGTTTTTTAAATGAGCATTCCTCAGTTTTTTCCTTTCAATTTTCACATCCTCATTTCTCCTTTCTAGCTATTGAATCATCAAAGCAAGTAAATCTTCTCTGCTCATCTCTGTACCCAAGGCAATATACTCCATGTAGCTATTGTCTCCTCCAGAGGCATAATAGGTTTTTGACCATACATCAACTCTGATGGCATGAACCCTGTAGCAGTACTATGTGTGGTATGGTCAGCCCATAAAGCATATGATAGCAATCAAGGCCTATCACCAATACATCCTTTGCATTCTTTAGCCAATGCCTTCATAATGGGGGGATGTCCTTTCTTAATTTTACCATTTCCTTTCGGGTTCTATGCAGTAGTGAGAGATAACTTAATATATAGACGAGCAAAAAATTCTTTGGAGGCTCATCAGCATCCAGTTCTCCTCTATCTACAATAATTTCTAGCACATCCATATCTCCATATTACATCTTCAAGTAAAAGCTTGCATACAACACTTGTATCTTTGGTTCGAAGAGCCCTCCCTTCAACCTAGCAAGCACAATGTACCTCATTTTCCATAATCTTGTGGGCATTGTAATCAAATCAACTATCCATTTGAATGCATACACACTGGATATGTTGGATGTAACCCGTCATGGTGCTTTACATTTGAGTAAATTTGACATACAGTACAAGTTTCAACAAAGTGTACCACATCTTTATACATTCCCTTCCACAAATATCGATCTTTGATTTTAGCAAAACTGGCCCAAGTTCCCCAGTGACCTACCCATAATGTCTCATGGAATTCCTTAAGTCCTTAGAGTTGTATTACCTTGTCACAAACCACTTGTTGAGTGATGGTTCCTTTTCATTTCTTTGGATGCTTCCATAAAATACCCATCCTACAAGAAATACCCATAAGCCTTCTTACAGATTTTCTTAAACTCTTGATCGGTCTAGTCATCCTGCTTCTTCAGTGTACTCAAATATTTCCCAATGAGTAGCCATTCACCATCATAATTATCATATCCAAGGATTGTAGAGCATAATCCATACTTCTACATTCTCCATGCATTTGTGTAAAGGTAAAGAACCTCAAGCCGACATCTTCATTTCTTAAAATCATAGTCTCCTCATCCTCAAATGTGGCCTTTGACAACATATTAGCTACCGAATTATCCTTACCTGCAATGTGATGAAATTGAGGATTTCATGACTTAATATATGCAATCCAATGTAGCATAGCTATATCTAGTGTAGAACAACTTGTAAACATCCCAAGTAATGGTAAAAAATTTGTGTCCACTATTATAGATGCACCAATAAAATACTCCTTGTCGCACCTTAGTGCAGTTGCTACATCCTAAAATTCCCTTTTTACCTATGGATGTGCTCTTTGTTGAGCACTTAATACTTTAGCACCAAATCTAACTGCATACCTTTTTCCTTGTTCATCATCCTATCCAATAGCCCACATGTGAGTGCGCAAATGCGGGGCATGTGCGGAGAGTGAGAAGGGGGGAGAGAGAGAGTACACGGGATGTGGGTGAAGCTCCCAAATCTCACTGTATGATCACATGTGAGAATGCATGAGAGATCCTTATTCTTTGTATGTATAAATAATAAGGAGATAAACGTGGGCGACCGGACACTGGCCAATAGACACGGGCAAAGCACGGTGAGGCACACTACTTTTACCTAACATTCTCCCACTAAAGGCTGTGTGCCGATAAGTGGTGAGAAGACTAGTTTACAACTAGCATATGCATGAGGTGAGAGAAGATGGCTCTCAACCTATGCCCACTGGTACACTCTGTAACCACTCTAGTGTAGATGCAACATGCATACCACTAGGGCTAAAGCTACAATGATACTCTTGATGCAGGTATTGAGTGACGACTTGCATGGCTCCACAATGCACAACGCCAGTATCAGTCATCGCACGACTGAAAACTCCCACTGCAAATGCACCAACCGCAAGATCAAGTCTCGAGACCAAAAGGTCAGGCATGAGAGACCCGAAAGCCGACGAAACATGCACTATGTGTGCCAACCTATCCCTATCAGCAACCTCAGTTCCATATGCATCCTCATCATGAACCACCTGACTATGCGTCACCATGTCAGCATCGTCTAGCAAAGGCATATCTGTTGAGAATGACTGCAAAAACAAAAGATCAGCACCACTGCAATCACACACACCTATCTGAAGGACAGTGTCGCCCTCAAATGTATCACATGCATCATAGAACAATGCATCGGTCTCTGGCTCCACTGATGTCACCTCAAATGATGACTCCCACTCTGGCAGTTTTCTACAATTTCTTGTCTTGCGATTTTTATTGAGTTTTGACTCATTTTCCAAAGGAAATTCTGTCTGTTTTTCCCTGTCTTCTCACCATAAAAGTTTGCAATGTTATGCCATCTTGTATAGTGGTTGATATATTCCCACTTTGATAGTGATCGAGTGTTTACTCTCACTTTTGAGACGTTCTTTTGTCAATTTGGACACGGTTTGGTGTTCTTGTACCCACTCTCAAAGGAGTGAGGATTTGTGTATGCTTGTGTGGATACAATACAGGCTCACAGGTTTCACAGGTTTTTGTAAATTTTTGCAGGTAGTTTCTCTTGAGGGACGCATTTTGAGCTAGTTTTCTCTCTACTTGTGTATATGGTTATGCGCTTTACGCTCGATTGAGCAGTTTGTCCTAGTTTATGCATGCAAAGTTTGTAGATTGTGGAGTTGTTTATGCATATGTGAGCATTGATTTTGATGCGATTGATCATGCTTTTGAGCATTGTGTAGTGGTAGAGTTATCTGCCACTTTGTTTGCCATACTTTTGGCATGGATATGGAGACGCTTCAGGTTAGAGGTAGTTCTCGCTCATGATCGCGACTGACATGTTGGCACTGCGGCCACAATGGGCATATTAGGCACCAATGCTTCAGGAATATGAGGTAGCGGAAGAGGCAAATGCATGGTGCTACCATGAGGATAGATGCTAGAGAGTATGCATGTGATGGGAATGTCACTTTTGAGTCTAGATTTCCTTCATACTACTTTGTGTCTTGGGATAGCACATTGTCTATGTGTTTTCTACTATACGAGCTTGTAGTTTTTCATGTGATGCCACATCCTGATTTGTTTTTCTATTTCTCTAGTGGGAGACTTGGTTGTGTGCAGTTTGCTGATGGTTCAGCATATGACATAGAGGGTGCTGGAGATGTATGCATGCCTTTACCTAGTGGTGTGTGTGTGTGTGTGTGTGTGTGTGTGAGAGAGAGAGAGAGAGAGAGAGAGAGAGAGAGAGAGAGAGAGAGAGAGAGAGAGAGAGAGAGAGAGAGAGAGAGAGAGAGAGAGAGAGAGAGAGAGATCATGTGAAGTACGGGCTAACAAGTCACTGGATAAGTTTTTTTAGAGTTGTTGCTTGACTTGCCTTTCATCTTTCTTGGGCATGCAAATGTCATGCTAACAAAGGGTTTTTGTAAATTATACACGGGTTTCATATTTGAGTGTTCTCTGTGGTCCTGCATGTTGGGATTCCATCAGGAGGAGCACATACATGGTGGGTTGTATCATGAGATATCCTCGTCAAGAGTGATAGAGTTACCACAGTGGGGCTCAATCCATGGCTTATCCTTTTGGATTGAATCAGCTGAGGTAAGGGCCAAAAAGGCTACTCTTACCATATGTTAAAAAATCACAGCAAATAGTTTTGTACAACTAGCATTGGAGTCTACTGGAAAGGATTTTGTTTTGTGTTGACACTCCTCAAAGTGTCAAAATTCTACCCCAAAGATGTACATCAATTTCTAGGCTTGTAAGTCTTTGCATTTTTGTCACGTTATCTTTGTTTTACTAGCTTCAAAGATGTTAATTATGAAAATAGAATAAGTTCCTTCAAAAAGCTGGCGTGGTTAAGTAGGCTTTCGGCTCGCGGATGTTTCCGATAGTCGTCTTATTTCTATGTTTGATAATATCAAAAAGGGAAAATCCCAATAAAAAACGGATTTTGTTCCAAGAAAGTAAAGGCTTAGACAAAGAAGCATTCGGGGGCAAAGAAGCTGGGGGCAGCAGAATTAGAGGATCAACTTACCCAAAGCGGCCATCGGCAAGGCGGATCATCCTACGTCCCGGTATTGGGGCCTGAGGGGGAACCCCAATAATCTCAGATCGACAGAGCAGTGCCCAACTGTCTTTCTGTTTACAACGACGTCATATTGGCCTTTTTCATTAAAACTATTATCCTATCAATATTATTATGCACGTATGTATTCGAGTGGTCTCATTGAATCTCTTCGGGGGTCTGCCCCCTGCCCCCATATACATCTTAATGATAATAGAAGCGTCGAAGACCGATGCATCGAGTAAAATCCAGGGGAATCGCACAAGTAAGCGAAAGGGGCACGGCACCGAGTTTATCTCAAAGATTGTTTATCAACAAAAAAAAGGCTCACTGGATCCAATTGCTAACCCAAATCAGAGGAGCCTTGGTTTGACAATCAAGATGGTTGTTACCTATGAATGGACTCTTGCTCTCTTGGGATGGGTCTTGATGGAAGTAGAAATAGAATGGCTTACGCTCCATGTATGCCAGTGGGGACCATAGTTCCATACATGGGTTTGAATGGAGTAGGGCAGTCTGGGGATTCAAAGTTGGGTATTGCATCTTTGAGTGATCCATCTTTTATAGCTCAAGTTCGAGGTTGACGTTTGATAGGAGGAATGGATCTTTGGGTACATTATGTTTTGAATGCAGAATCTACCCACACTTTGTATGTCGAGGTTCTTCCTATAGATTGTTCCCACAGAGAGGCAGCTCACATATTCCGGTCGGTTTTTGGATTTCAAGAGGTTTGTCTAGTTTGCAAGGGGGGATAGAGGGATGGTGATTGTGTTTTATGGACTTTATGGACCCAAAGAGTACTACATCTATCGCATTGGATGCTTTGTAAGGGTACGTATAAATTCGATGAGAACGATCATGAGCTGCCTATGCTACATTTGCTATATTATCGCTACCCTAGATCTCATCATGGGGCACGTGATAGGCCACGGGGGCCTAGTCATTATGACACTAATCTATCTATCTTTTCAATGTTGATTGAACTGCAGAGGAGTTTAGTCTCAAATGTATTTGTGAGCTAAACACCACTATTAATTACCGCTCATTTATAATAATTGTATGCGTGAGCTTGCAATTGCAATGGCTTAATTTGCCAATTCCAAGATATATATGAAATTGATGCTGGCATGTTTTCTAAAAGATTAGGTGCTACAACATTGTGGATGGGCACAATGCTAGTATTCATTGTAGTGTTGCTATTGGCCTACATGATATCTTCATGAATAACTGTAGTATTGTCAAAACCGTCAACGAGTATATCAACATTATTGTCCAATATCGTAGATAGCCAATCCTCCAAAAGTCTAGCATCGACAATGCTCTCATTGTAAGTTCTTGTTGAGTGCCATTATGAGGAAGTAATGTGGCGATATCAAAATCATCAATGCTTGATACAGTGCTTGTGGTTTGCATACTTTCAAGTGAGCCTTCTATATATGTTACATGAGGAGCTGCTACTATTAGTTGCTTACCCATATTACAATTTTGAGAGTCGCTGCTGAAATTCGTGTCTTTTGCATCATCGGTTATGAAGAGAAAGAAACGATCATCTACTTTTGTAGGCATGATATTGCTAGGTGAAAAGGATGGCATGACATGATATGATGAAGAGTCTTGTGAGAGATCAGATAATGCAAGGTTATAATCATGCACTATTGTTGGTGGACCTGCAATTTGAAGGAGATGATCATGTCAATCCACTAAGAATTGACCATTGCACCCTATTGTTGGTTTTTTAGCTTCTTAGTTGTGACATAGCCACGAGGTTCTGTCGCAGGTGTGGCATTGAAAGCAAGGTTGGAGGAGGCCCATGCAGCATGTTTTGAGATTGTCCAGGTAACAAAAGAAGGACATATTGAGTTCATTTCTTTTAGATTGTTTACAAAGGATCCTTTTCTTGGATGCTTAATAAATTCATTTTTCCTCTTAGGATTGTTTGATGGATATAATTGGAGATCATCTATAATATATGTCGTATCATCTGGGTGCAGCATAAAGATACATTTAATACAAAACATCGTCCAATTTATTCTAAGTTATTGAACCCAAATTTTTTTTGTGTCTCTTAGAAGATGAGAAGCTTATGGAAATTTTGAAGGCAAGCTCTATTACTTCACATGGCTTCATAAGAGCAAAACCAATATATATATGACTCCTTTATAGCCATTAGCTGATTATTTAATATAGCCATCAGTTGGTTAATGGAGCAAATCAAATTTTAGGGCCTCACACAAAACATGATATAGGTGCAGTCTTGCTTCTTGCAAACAACCTTAAAAACCTCATATGCATGCCACATTAAAAAAAATAAAAATAAAATAGTGCATGAACTACAATGAGAAAGACAAGCACATGAGCTGTGACAGAGAGATGCACGAGAGAGAGAGAGAGAGAGAGAGAGAGAGAGAGAGAGAGAGAGAGAGAGAGAGAGAGAGAGAGAGAGAGAGAGAGAGAGAGAGAGAGAGAGAGAGAGAGAGAGAGAGAGAGAGAGAGAGAGAGAGAGAGAGAGAGAGAGAGAGAGAGAGAGAGGAAGAATTTATGATACTTTTTTGCCTCTTTTTAGTGGTGGAAGTTTGAATGTAAATTCCAATGAGGCAAATGTACAGCCTATAGTGGTTTCCAAAAATGTTGCAGATTAGCGTATTACTGATGCAGATGTACATGATGTACTTGATGAGGAAAGGGCTAAAAATGAGCAGGCTAGAGGTATGCCAAAATGGCTGGTGCATACATTGCGTGACAGTAAATTCGATGCACCTTTGTCTAGTCGTACTCGTTCACGCTTTGTACATGCATCTTATGCATCAGATTGTTATGCTTTGGTTGTGTCTAGCTTACATGATGTGGAGGAACCTCTATCTTTTGATGAAGCACAAAATTCAAAAAATTGGATGGCTGCCATGCAATCAGAATATGATGCACTTATAGAAAATGACACGTGGACTTTATGTGATTTTCCTCCTGGAAAAAAGGCCATTGGTACGAAGTGGGTTTACAAGCTGAAACGCAAGCCGGATGATGAGATCAATCGCCATAAGGCTCGACTTGTTGCAAAGGGTTATGCACAGCAAAAAACATAGATTATGAAGATACTTTTGCTCCCACTTTTCGTATGACTACTGTGCATTTTCTATGTGCATTGGCAGCTCATTTTGATTGGGATGTACATCAATCAGACATTGTTACTACTTTCTCGAATGGTGAAATATTTGAGGAAGTTTATGTAACACAGCCTCGCGATTTTGTCAAGAAAGGACAAGGGGACAAAGTGTGCTGATGTAAGAAGGCTTATGTGGGTTGAAGAAATCTCGTCATGCTTGGTATGAGAAAGCTGAAACTCATTTGGTCAAACACCCGCACAGCAACTTGCTCAATAGATAGCATAGAACTGCATGATATGCAAGAATTTAGGGCTGTGCAAACACACATGTTTGTTTTAGAGTCCAATTTTGTACAGTTGAATGTGGGTGTGAGAAAAATGTCTTATATGCTTGTGCAATTCCTACAACAGTCAGCCAAGGGCCTATTTAATTACTAGACTAGGGTTTCTTCAGTCCCCGTGCCTAGAATTAACACACTTGATTTACAAGAGCAAGGATTCAATCTGGAGGGGTTGCCCATTCTCTCTCAAAAAGAGGTGTATGACTGTTAAAAAATACCAAACCACCAATTTTTAAAGGGGAGGAAAAGGAGCACAACAAGTATATTGTGAGCATATTCTTGAGTAAATGGGATGGTATTCATGATCTCAAATGCACTCTAGATGCATTCAAGGAATTGCAGACAAGTCTAACACTAGAGGATAAGTTCTATAAACGGTGGATGTTGCTCAAGGAGAAGGGCACCATACCACAGACATGGGAGTCCTTCGAGGATGTGTTCAAAAAAGAATTTCTACCCACCAATGATGCGGATAGAAATTAGATTGCTAGGATAAGTACTCTATGCATCAACATGAGACATTTTTGGAGTATATATCACACTGTGCAATGTGATCCTCAAGATGGAGGATCTAAAAACCTTCTAATAAGTGCTGGTGGGTTCATTCGTGGGTTAATATAATGTAAGAGCTTAAGAAGCACGTTAAAACCTAGGACCCCAAGAAGACGTTGTCGTGTTGTGGCACATTTCTAATGTGGAAACAAAAATATTCACCTCATTTTTAATGTTTTTGATGTGTGGGACCAAATGCTACAATGTATATAGTGTGATATATGCGAAAACGGATGCCATGGTTCCAGTCGTGCACATACCTTGCCGCGTAGGCGAGGTCGAGGACATGGCAATCGTGCATGTTTAACCACATTAAACAATGCATAGTTTGCTTTAGTAATACATAAAAATTGAACTAAAAGGGATTTTTCCACAAAAATAGGGATTTTTCCTAGCTCGTTTGGGCATTTCACAAACAAAAAGGGGGCATTTTTGGGCAAAAAATGGTCAAAATAGCCTTAAAATAGCACAAAATGGCTCAAAATTCCACATCAACAAGAATTCCTTCATTGCCCAAGTTGAGTGCGAAGTTTTAGAGCGAATAATGAGCTCATTTGGGCATATAATCAAGGAGATACAACCATTACAATCCAGGGTGCTAGTGTAGTCTTGTGCTACTTCCACTACATGTTTGAGGCTGTGAAGACTCCAATTAGGGTTTCCCCTCCTCAAATAACTACTTGGGCTTCTCCAATGAAGTTTTGAAGATTCCATGAAATGGTCACGAGCACAAAGAATCGAAGCATCAATTTAGGGTTTTTAAGAAGTCGAAAGAGCACTGCATCTGTGCGATTGGGAAAGAGGCTATACCTAATCTTCACACACACAAGAGTTTTGAGTTAATCTTGGTTCTTTTCCACAGTGGAGCTTTCATGTCTGGAGTTTTTTTCTTTTTGAGTATGTTTTTAGCTTCAAATCATCTATGCATTACTTGATTTTGCTACGAATCCTCACAGTCAGAGACTCGACGCTTTCCTAGCCGCACTGCACCCTTTAATACACATTTTTGGTGAACTCGGTGCAAAGTAGGCTAGGGTGAGGATTCAAAAGATTCATTGAAAGTCTCAAATCAAAACTTTAAAGCTATGGAGCAACATGGAGTGCGGTTTGATCGTGTCACAATGCAAATGTTTCAAGCCTTTGCGATGTTTATGCAGCATCATCAAGCTAATGAAAGGAGGGAGATTTCCTCAACCAAAGTGCTCCAGTTAGTGGTAAAGAAAATGGACCAATTCAATGATAAAATATTTAACAAAGCATCTTTGTGGATACTTAAAGGAGATGGAGCTTCATCGAGTGCCCGAAGTAGAGATAGTTGAGCTAGTGTGGTTCCCGAGATCAGAGAGCATGTAAGGGGAATTATAATCGAGCATGGGGAAACTTGGAAATCGTTCAAATTAGCCTTAAAAGAAGAGTATTTCATGGAAAATTTTGAAAGGGTGACAAAGAGGACTTTTTTAGAGTGGGTAGTTAGGCCAAAAGAAGGTCTTTTGCCTATCGAATTGCTAAGGGAATTTGAACGTCGCATTGATCAACTTTCAAGGACTGAAAAGGGTACCCTAAACTCGGAGAAGACAGAGTCCTTTTTGCAGGCCATAGGTAAAGAGATTTAAGAGAAGTTAGAGCTACTGCTGGAGGATAAAGATGCGGAACATGGCTTAGAGACTGATAGAAATGAAGTTTAAGATGCAATTTCACTGTCAGCCAAGCGACAACGATGGAGAGACAAGATGATAGTAAACCCTACCCAATCCCAAGCGTTCCTGGGAGTCCCATAAAGACTATTATTGTGGTTCCAAAGAGTGACAAGTCCATTCTATATATGATATTGTCAAGGGAATGCAAGAGCTAAAGTTAAAGATTACAAGGCTAGAAGAAAAGGGGCAACCATCGGGTCAATCTACAGGGCAACGACCTCAAACTAGAGAAGGCTTTGTAAATAGATGCATATGGTGTGATAGTACTGACCATGCGAGGAGGGATTGTGAAAGTTTCAAAGATGCTTTGATGAAGGAGTTTGTTTTCTTTAAAGATGGGAAGATTCACTTAAGTGAAACTGGTAAGCTCTTGGGGTTAAATTTTGGCAAAGGTGGGATGAAAAAGCTAGTTGAGGACATGGCTACTAGCCATGCCATCTCAATGGTTGAGGTAGCCACCTATGGGTTGAAGGTGGAGCCTATAAAGCAAAAAGGAGTCAAGGTTGGAGAAGAAGAATCTAATGAAATTAGAGAATTGTGGCCATGGGCAATAGAGTCTATTGTGAAGGGTAAAATGACTAACTAGGTCTTGCATGAAGCTAGAGATTGCATTTGGCTAGAAACAGGTTGGAATGACCCTATAGACTCTTTGTCAGTGCATGCTTACATTGCCAAATGTCAAGCCAATGAGGCCGTCGTTGAGGAGAAACATAGGTGTGAGAATGGGGATGAAGAACCTTCAAAAAGAGCCACAAGGAGTGGAGGTAGAAACGACACACTACCTCCTAGATCAAGTTCTCCACAACAAATGCCTACCCATGAGGTGCCTATGTAGGAAGCCTCTAAAGAGAAGGAAGAGAGGATTTTGAATAGCAAGGTGGAATTTACCTTGGGTGAAATCCTTGGCATACCAAAGTGGGAGTTCCATGAAGAAATAATTGATATTATAAAGAGAAAGTGACAGTCTCTTACTGAATCTATCCATGTACAGGTTGAAGGAGAGACTTTAAATGCACAAGGTGTACATGTCTATGGCGAGCAAGGTGAAGAAACTTTTGGATGCTTCAAGTCTAGGGGAGGAGTAAAATACGTCACTTCTTGGATGATGTACATGAAGTCGAGACCACTCACAAGAGTTACTACTTGAAGAGTCACTAGGAAAGAGCAACTACTGAGACCCTGGTAAAAGTGGGAAAATTAGAAGATCCATACATTGCGTTGATAACTGTGAAGGGAATCCTTGATGGTGGCGCTGGGGTTAGCATTGTGACTAAAAACTACTGGGAAACTATGGGAAGACCTCACCTTGCGACCACAACCATAGTAGTGAAGATGGACAATGGGTCTATTGTTAAACCTATTGGGATGCTAGAAGATCTCAAGATCAAGGTCTTTGGACATAAAATAAGGATTACCTTAATTGTTATGGATTTCTCCAAACACACTATGGCATCGGAGATGATCTTAGGACGTCCTTTCATGAGGGAAGCAAAAATGGTGCATGATTGGTCTCAAAACCATGTTTACTTACAGTTGCAAGATTCTATCATTCGAGTGGATCTTGTGACTGGTCGAGCACATCCTCTAAGAAACAGGTTAATAATTGATCATAGATCTGACACCACAGTTCACTCGGCCCCATTGTATTATTGTTACACGTGTAAAGCGGACACTGATGTTGGGTAAGATTCTCCTTAGATGGATGTACTACCTGGGATGATTGAGTCAGACAATGTGGATTGGGTCCACCCAGCGGAAACCATAAACACTTGGAGAAATACGGGGAAGACATAGGTAACACCTGAGGGGAATGAAATTCCACCACTCGTACCCTTAAATATGCTAGAAGCAATGCATATAGCTTCTGATGACCTACCAGATGAAAGTCTGATTGGCATTGGACCCAGTAGCGCCTCACAAGACTATAGCCCGCACAATTTGGGGTCAGAATCATCAATTGAAATTGACTATGAGGACGAAGAATCTGAGTTAACTCTTAGTGCAAATGTGGGGACAAACCATTCAGGGCCTAGTGGTAACCTAGATGCCAATCTATCCAAGGGAGCAGAAGACACAAGTAGTGATTCATCTAGTGACTCTTCACTAGAGATCGGCCGTAATCGAGGATTAAACAAGAAGAGTAAGAGATATAAGAGGCGACGATATCGAGCAGATGTGCGTGCTAGACTAAATGAAAAGAAATCTACCGCAGAATGGCTTAATTATATAGGGGCATGTGATGCTCATCGGAAGTTGGTAGATAACTGGGGTGAATACCTTCAAAGCGTTATGTGGTGTAGTCCACAACCCATTGACATCGCACAACTAGAGGCTACAGAGAAGCCAAAGTTGAGCCATACCGTAAGGAGACAACAAAATCGAGAGCTAGCTCAACAATAAAAGGAATCGGAAGTGAAATCATAGTCCACAGAACAACAGGACCCCACAAACTTACACCCTGTACCTAAACATTTCAAATCCTATACCACAGAGGAACGTAAGGTTGTGTATACAAAGGCTCAAAGAAAACCTATTGATGGGAGCAATGGAGTCTATGACGGTCCAACAATAGTTAAGGAAATAGAGTTAGCAGACCCAGGTCAAGAGTCTAAACCTGTTTTCATTGCCCAAGATCTGACAGAGATTGAGGAGTGTGTACTTAAAGAACTTCTCAAGGAATCCAGGGATATATTTGCATGGACATATCATGATATGAAAGGTGTTCCACCTTCCGTGGTGCAACACACAATCCCCATGAATATCATGGCTAAACCAGTTCAGCAACGACCCTACCCAATGAATCCTAAATATGCAAAAATCATTCAAGAAGAGATTGAAAAGCTTGTGGAATGAGGATTCACATACCCTATTGAGCACTCAAAATGGGTGTCTCCAATAGTGATTGTGCCAAAAAAGAATGGGAAACTCAGAGTGTGTGTGGATCTCAAGAAGTTCAATGCCGCCACTAGGAGGGACCATTACCCCTTGCCATATTCAGAACATGTGCTTGAAAGAGTTGCAGGGAAGGAAGGTTATAGCTTTTTAGATGGGTACTCTGGCTACAATCAAATCACAATTGTGTTGGAGGACCAAGATAAAACAACATTTATAACCGAATTTGGAGTGTTTGCATTTCGTGTTATGGCTTTTGGCTTAACCAATGCCCCTGCTATCTTTCAAAGATTAATAAACACTGCTTTTAGAGAATATTTGAGGGAGTTTTGTGAAGCTTTCTTAGATGACCTTTGTGTTTATTCCTCTTGGAAAGAACATCTATCATACTTACGAAAAGTGTTTGATAAGTGTAGATTGTATCGCATCTCCTTAAACCCTTTCAAATGCCTATTTTGGGTTAAACATGGAGTCATTTTAGGGCATATAGTGTCCAAAAATGGGATTTCCACAGATGAGAGCGAAATTAAAGCCATTGCTGAATTGCCACCACCTATAAACTATAAAGGAGTTCAAAGGTTCATGGGCCATATTGGTTATTACCGATGGTTTATTTTAAACTTTGTCGAGATAGCTCGTCCTTTGTACAAGCTTCTTATTGAGTTTCAATGGACTGCGGAGTGTGACCATGCTTATGAGTCATTGAAAAAGACCTTGACTAGCACTCTTATTCTACGAGTGCCCGATTGGAATGTAATTTTCCATGTGCATATTGATGCATCAAACTTTGCTATTGGATGTGTTCTAGCTCAATCAGGAGAACATAAAATGGACTACCTCATTAGCTTTGCAAGTCGTCAATTGAATGATGCGAGAGAAACTACACCACTACAGAGCGAGAAGGTTTAGGTATGATTCATGCAGTGAAGAAATTTTGCTACTATCTTCTGGCCAACAAGTTTGTGTTCCGATGTTGTGTTAAGTATGGAGTCTGATTTACCCTTGTAATTTTCTGTGGTAAAAGCGCACATTTGTAAGGCCCCCATTATGAGGAGAAGCCATCGTGCATGAAGGAAAATCACTCAGCGGAAACCAAAACTTTCATGGACAAGAATCAGGGGCAACTTTAGAGGCGTCAGGGACGGAGGCCCTCGAGACTTTTTTTTCTCGCCGGAATATTCCTTTTTGCCGGAATATTATGGCCGGACGGCGGGCGAAAAGTGGTCGGAAAACAACCGGTCGGTTGGCCGGTGGCCGGTAGTCAATGGCCGATGGGCGGTGGTCGGAAGTCAATGGCCAGTGGCCGGTGGTCGGAAGTCAATGGCCGGTGGCCGGTGGCCGAATTCAAAAGCGAACTTGTCTTCTCAAGAGCGGCCACACATGGGCGGATTGGAGGGTCCGATTTGGACTTATTCGCACAAGGGCGGCTACACATGGCTGTCTCTCATAAGAGAGGGCAGCCCTTTTGGCCTATAAAAGGAGGCCATTTCTACACACATTTCATAGTGTGAAGTTAATGCAACAAGGTGAGTGTGAGGTGGTGAGAGTGAAGCAAGGCGGGAGCTCTATCAACGATTTAATCCCTTTGTAAACTACTTCTTCTTTTGAAGTGCTAAAGCCATTGAGTGGCTGCTTTCCCGTGGACGTAGCCCACATTGGGTGAACCACGTATATCGTGTGTACTCTCTCTCTCTCTCTCTACTCTATAATCTCTTGTATGTGAAATCTATCTCTCTCCATTAAGTAATCTACTCAAAAATGTATTTAGCTACGTCTTATTTTCTAACAACTGGTATCAGAGCAAGGTTTGCTCGTAGCTAAATTATCTCAAGGAAAGGATTCCTTGAATTGAGTGGGAGTTATGGCGGAGGAAGGGAAGCTCAAGATTGAGAAGTTCAATGGAAAAAACTACCAACATTGGAAGATGCAGATTGAAGACTATCTCTACCAGAAGGACCTCTATTTGCCACTAGGCGGTCTTGCGAAGAAGCCCGCAACAATGGCAGATGAAGCATGGATTGTCCTTGATCGAAAGGCACTGGGAACAATCCGGTTAAGCTTGGCGTCAACGGTGGCCTTCAATGTTTCGGAGATGAAGACCACGGAGGACTTGATGAAGTCACTTGACGACTTCTACGAAAAACCATCGGCATCCAATAAGGTATTTCTCATGAAGCGCTTGTTCAATCTAAAGATGGCAGAGAATGGTTCAGTTGCAGAACACCTAAATGACTTTAACACAAACATAAGTCAACTTTGATCAGTGAAAATCAATTTCGATCACGAAGTGCGAGCTCTCCTTATACTATCATCTCTACCGGATAGTTGGGACAACCTTGTGATGGCTGTAAGTAATTCTATCTCTGGCCGGTGGTCGGAAGTCAATGGCCGGTGGCCGGTGGTCGGAAGTCAATGGCCGGTGGCCGGTGGCCGAATTCAATGGCCGGTGGCGGAATTCAAAAGCAGACTTGTCTTGTCAAGGGCGGCCACACATGGGCGGATTGGAGGGTCCGATTTGGACTTATTCGCACAAGGGCGGCTACACATGGCTGTCTCTCATAAGAGAGGGCAGCCCTTTTGGCCTATAAAATGAGGCCATTTCTACACACATTTCATAGTGTGAAGTTAATGCAACAAGGTGAGTGTGAGGTGGTGAGAGTGAAGCAAGGCGGGAGCTCTATCAAGGGTTTAATCCCTTTGTAAACTACTTCTTCTTTTGAAGTGCTAAAACCATTGAGTGGCTGCTTTCTCGTGGACGTAGCCCACATTGGGTGAACCACGTATATCGTGTGTACTCTCTCTCTCTCTCTACTCTATAATCTCTTGTGTGTGAAATCTATCTCTCTCCATTAAGTAATCTACTCAAAAATCTATTTAGCTACGTCTTATTTTCTAACATGTTGATCATCAAGCCTTGTTTTATCTAGTAAATAAACCTTGTTCCACGGGAAGAGTTACACGATGGTTGTTAATTCTCCTTGAGTTTGATTTTACCGTTGTGGTGAGACCTGGTAAAAGACATGTCATGGTGGATCATTTGTCTCGCATGTCCAATGGTGAAGCCCCTACCGGAGTCGATGATGAGTTGCCCGATACTTCTCTATTCCTAGTCAAAACCATACCTGAATGGAGTGAGAAGATTGTGAACTTTCTAGTTAATGGTTTTCCACCCAAAGAACTTTGTAAAGACATAACTCGAAAACTGTTAAAAGAATGCGAACCTTACTTTCTCATTGCAGGAACTCTCTACAGGCTAGGGAAGGATGATATTCTTAGACGTTGTGCTCGTGAGGATGAGTATTTATACATACTGCAAGAAGCTCACATGGGTATAGCCGGAGGATATTTCTCAGGGGAACTAACAGCTAGAAAGGTATTGCAATTAGGTTATTGGTGGTCAACCTTATTTAAGGATGCATCACTTTTTGCAAAAGGATGTGATGAATGCGAACGTTACAAGATCACACAACGAAAGGATAGGATGTGCTTACACCCTGTTAAAGTGACTCAACCATTTGAAAAATGGGGTTTGGACTTTGTAGGCCCAATTAGTCTGGCAGCTCGTAGCACTCAATCTTGATATATTATCGTTGCCACTGACTATGTGACAAAGTGGCTGGAAGCCAGGGCGACACGTAAGGTCGATGCGAGGTCAACTGTCAAGTTTCTCTTTGAGAACATTATTACAAGATTTGGTTGTCCCTTTGAGATTGTGAGTGACAATGGTACTCATTTTATAAATGGAGTAATAAAAGAACTCACTACCAACTTTATGATATCTCACCATAAGTGCACACCTTATTATCCACAAGCAAATGGCCAAGCTGAGAGCACCAACAAGACCTTAATCTCTATCTTGACCAAAATGGTGGAAGCTCATCGCACAGATTGGGATTTAAAGCTTACATCAGCTCTATGGGCTTATTGTACTATATACAAAGTTTTCATTAACTGCACATCATTCAAGATGGTGCATGGCCAAGAAGCAGTTATGCCATGGGAGTTTGTCGTTCTGGTCTTTGAGTAGCTTCTCAAGAAGGTTGGGATGGTAACCCCTTAGTTGAGCGATTATATATCCTTGAAAGGCTAGATGAAGAGAGGCAATTAGCTGTACAAAATGCACTTGTGGAGAACGATAGGAAGAAGAAATGGTTTGACCATCATCTAAAGAACAAAGATATCAATGTTGGTGATAAAGTCCTCATGTATGGAGTGTGTAACAAAAAGAAAAAGTTCATATATACTAAGGAGCGACAACAACGCATAAGACGAAAACAAGAGGCTAACCTTGGAGTCACACATGCATTCCACGTTGAAACCGATGAGGATTGGTTGGACTCTGACACACCTCTACGATACCCTATTGATCTAAACAACACCTATGGAAAAGTGCTATATAACGCCTTATTGGACACGGGTGCTAAATATAATTTGCTATCATATGGGGTGTGGTGTCAGTTAGGGAAGCCACCTCTATCTGAGAGTATTATCCAAGTCAAGGGTTTCAACAAGAAAAAAACTTTGGTTTTTGGAATCTGACACACTTCTGTCAGTTATGACAATGGGGTTGTAGCTCAAGACTTTTTGGTCATGCCTGTTAGAACTAGGGTAATATAAACCTAGGACGCACGTGGATGATAGCCACCAAATGCACTATTGATTGGGGGACAAGGGGTGTCACAACACAGAAACAAACTCTTAGCCTTGCCACTCAAGCCATAGTCCTTGAGATATTGCCTTTTAAGAAAATAAAACCCAAAACATTGCATGTCCAAGAGGTTGAACCATATCTCCCCATAGGCCAACTCTCTAGAGCTTCAACTGATGTAGTTGAAATAAAGCTTGAGACACACAAGACCCATCCCAATATAACAAAGAAAACATACAAGTGGGTCCCTAAAGCTTCTTTAGCGACCATACCCAGTGCTAAAAGATAGGAGCCTGGTAAGAGACGTCCCATTCACCCCAAGAAATGTAAACAAACGTTTCGTTGGAATCCTAAAAAACTATTGGAAGCCCAAGGCTACTATAAAGGAAATGATCAAATCTGGGTGCCAAAATGTAAATTGTGCTCTTACTTGTCACGGGGCCCATGTGAGCTCAATCTTGTCACTCCAAAACAAATTCACATTAGGAGAAAGTTGGACTCACTTTTGGGCCTTTCAGTTCTAGAGAGAGAATGGCGCTTGACCAATGAGCAAGAGGCTAACGTTACGTTGAAAATCGACATTTTGGAGTCAAGCTCTTTTAAAAAAAGGAAGGAAATATTATTTTGGTTCATCAAATTGCACAATTTCACGCTTTCAAGGCATAAATGCCGTAAGTCGTACTAACTATGTACCGAGGAATTTCAGAACTTCATTGAAGACTCTATCTAGTATCTTTGTTCCCACCCAAATATGACTTTGAGTAGCTCTACTTCCCTCTCAAAACTTCTTCCCTTTTTCATATTTGCGCTAACCTTTCTGTGTATTCATTCTACTGCACACCATGTCTACTTCTCGAAGGCCTAGCACTACCATTGACTCTGTTAGCATTTTTAACAGTTATACTACAAACGATCAAGCATGGATTCCATCTCAAATAACTATCGGAAGTTGGGTTTTATTGAAAACTAGGAGGAGGAAGAGGAGGCAACGCAATGATTTTGTGGAGGCTTTTAAGGGTCAAGTTAAAGAGTTTAAAGTGTGTGCACAAAGGAAGCAGGCGAAAGAGGTCCTCATACAACATGCTTTCCAGCATGCAGACTTAAGGTTGCAAACATCTCCTCCAAGTTTTTCAAGGCATCGACCCAACTGTAAGTTATTTCAACATCTCGCTTAGTGCATGATTATATTCGAATATTAAGTGGTGGATATCATCTTTGGTATGTTTCAAGTATTTATCCATCGAATAGGACAGGTTGGCAACCAGTTGAGAGCATAGTTGGGATTTTTGATGCTTTCCATGCGTTTATTGGTGAGAAAATGTACCAAGGAAGACAACACAAGGAACTTGCAGATAATGGAATTTTCTTTTATGATATGTCATATGTGGAACCGAGAACTTTCATTGGTTGGGGTCGTGTAGCTCCTTTGTCACTTCCATCCTTTGAAAGCAAGGATTGGTCCCTGCCTACTTTGCAAACTAGTGAAAGCTTTGGGAATAAGTTGTTTCAGGATATACAAAAGTCTCTCAAGTATTCAATTGCCACAAAAATAGTTCGGCTCGCACTATTTATGCCTCTTGAAGTGTTTGTAGATTTTTTCTTCGATGAGCAAATAAGATCTACCGCAACAATGTTCATTTGCAAGTCTGAGACCTGTTTGGACTTTTTAGATGATAACTGGGATAGGAAACAATCACAGAACAAAATCTATATTTTGCAAAAGAAGTCCATAATTTGCAAGTTCATTATAAGCTCTCAAAATTTCTTAGTATCGTTTTACTATATTAGATATCATCTTCTTAGTGGGCAGCTTATTCCACTCGACCAAGATATAGAGAACAGCCTCGAGAACAAACCTTTATCCATGGAGCTCTACTTTCGAGACAGCCTACTTACTGTGATGGAGACAATGTCAAGCACAACTCTTGCACAAATCATGATAGATCTTACATGTGAAGAACTTCCACTTTTGCCGGAATTGTATGCATTCAGTCTCAACAATAGAAAGGTGCTTACTAAATCGATAAATTTTGATTGTCTTTAATACACTATGACTGAATCTAACTTTTTCTTCTTTTCAGATTCCAAGGCGCAAGGAGAAAACAACATTGTGCAAGGAGTCACTAACAAATACACTTCGCTTAATTGCTTCCACCGGAAGCTAGGTCACATACCTTGTGCACGCAAAGAGCTTTGATGCCATGCAAACCATGATGTACTCTTCAAAATGACTACTGCAGAGACATTTTTTGGCGGTCAAACAATGTTGCAAAAATGTACATTTTCAATGTTTCAAAACTTTACATATTGTGTTGTTTCTGTCAAGATTTATACAAGTAATTTTCTCCCGTTCCCTGCTACTGTCCTCTCCCCCGGTTTGTGCCACTCGTCCCCTGTCCTCTCTCCCGGTTTGTGCCACTCGTCCCTTGCCCTCTGCTCCGGTTTCTCCCCTGCCCTCTGATCCGGTTGCTGCTACCTCTGCCTCTGGGGATGCTGGTCTCGGGCATTCTTTCGCGTCACTCGAAATCATGGGCCTCTTCCATGACTTCCCATGCTTTTTGCACCTGTGAAGCTTCCTTCTGTTCTTGCTCTTGCCGTCGACGTGTAGCCCATTCCTCTACTTCTGCAGTGTCCGCATAATATTGGTTTATTGCTTCTTGCATATTTTGAACTTCTTCTTGAGTCTGATTGTGGCGTTGCATCATTTCGTTAATGCGAGCCTCTTCGAACTCCTCAGCTCTCGCCGCTTCCTCTCTTGTGCGTCTGTTTACCGAGATTATAATATGCTGGATGACCATTACAGAAAAATGTCGCACATCGTTGTTAGTGTAGTTATGTAATCGAAGTTCCTGTAGAAGCATGATACATACATTTGTTGCTTCATACATACGTTGCAGCCAATAATAAAACAGAAGATTACTTACGTTCGGTATATCCATAATTTGACTGATGAGCAATAGGGCATTCAAATAGGTTCGCAAGTTATAGTCATCAGTCTGCGTGGGCATGGTTACTCGTTCGTTCCGGACTACATTTCCTAGATCATGTTCTAACAAAAGATGCTCTACACAGCATACAAGTTTTTTCGCGGCACTACATACATAATCACTTGAGTGAGCAACACATTACAAAGAGACATTGTACCCAAATGGACCTTACGTTTTTACATGACCATGAAACGCCCTGCTTTGCCCAGAGTTTGTGTAGTAAACAATCTTAGCTTCCATGTCAAATAACATCAGACTCCAATGATCACTACAGAGACACCATCAAAGATGAGGAGAGATTCCCAATGCAAGATATTTTTTACAAGGCACGAAAATACTCACGATTGATTGTACGCAGTGACCAGAAAGCGTGCTAGATCAAAGTTGACTCTGCTAAACCAGTTCATCAGACTCAAAAAGGAAACTGAGTTGTTCTGCAGATAAGGAGATATCAGCGGATCTATTACGTATACTTTCTCTTGAACCTCAGGGGGCAGAAGCGAGACAGCGTGGCTAACATGAACAAATGGCAGAGATTAGACTTGAAAACCAAGTGAGTCAATACCAAGCGAGTGGGGCAGCTATCGAATTCCATCCGCCACTGACTCGCTTGGTATTGACCCATGTCTTAACGGAAATGAGCCATTATAAAGCAGAACTTGACGACTGTCGCAAAGACATGGGTCAATACCGAGCGAGTTAGTGGCGGATTCCAATTCCATAAGCCACTGACTCGCTTGGTATTGACCCATGTCTTTAAGGTAGTGAGCCATTATAAAGAAAAACTTGGTGACTGTCGTAAAGACATGGGTCAATATCGAGCGAGTAGTACCAATATCCAATTTCATTAGCCACTGTCTCGCTTGGTATTGACCCATGTCTCGGTAGAGACCCATTTAATGAGCATGAGAATTAAAGAGCATGAGAATTACCACAAAGCAACATTGACGACTCATTCGTTGCGAGTGACTCGATGAAACTGCGCATGCAGAGGAAGTCTACATTATCGAGGTTGAAAATGTAGGCCTCCTCTGACCTTGCAGGCAGCTGTGTGTGCGCATGCAAAGGCGCTGAGCTCAAAAAAATTATCAACTCCTCTTCATTCTCTTCGCTGATTTGCTCTAAAATAATTGACTCATCCGATACGTTGGATGGCCCTTTTGATGCAGAGCCTTGCCCTTGCCTTTCTTGAGCTGGCTCCCTGGCTGCCTCAGGCTCCTCCCTAACAACCTCCCTAACAGCCTCAGGCTCCTCAGGCTCTAGATCATTTTCCTTTAATATTGGTTGCTCCATAGATGCCTCAGGCTCCACCCTGACCTGCTCTTGTCCCTCATCATCCCTTACTGGCTGCGGATCCTCCATGACTTGCTCATTTTGGTGTCTAGCTGGCTCCTCAATAAATGTCTCTGCTTCTTCCATGAATGCCTCGGGGTCCACTCTGTCTTGATCATGCCCCTCTGCGGCTATCTCAGCCTGCCCATCTGTGTCGTTTCTCTCGACCCATGATCAGGTCCTTTTGCTGTTTGTTTTAGCCCTAGACGGTGAGGCGGTCTGGGGCGGGCAACAAGAAGAGTGGCCTCCAAGCACTCTTCTAGGCTCCCATGCTGCTCAATTGGGTTGGGCTTGGAAAAAACAACAAACACACACACAAACCCGCAACCTAACCCTACACAAATTTGGGGCACCACCTAGTTTTGGATGCGAACTAGGACGCGTAGAGAGAGAGAGAGATAGTGCTCGGGCTGCTTTGAAACGTATCGGCAATGATCAAGCAAACACAACTATATATTTAAGAAAGAGAGAGAAAGGGGGAGGGGGTGCTTGTTGCATTAATACCTCCTTACAAATCTGTCATGACAAATCAAAGTGAGATTAGTATTTGTTCAACATAGCTTGCGTAAATTTCACCACAACACATCACAAGAAAATCCACCCCAATCACTGTCTTAAGGCCAGGGGAGTCCTCTCCACCCTATCGCCCTCTTACAGTATGTGGGATTTATGGCTAGATTGATGACAACACCAGAGACAAGCTATCAAGAACTTAACAAAAAACACCAAGACACTTACGCATCATTGTTGTCCATTACTTCACGTTGGAAGGGAGACAAAGTATCCAAGCTTAGTCCAAATCCACCCTCCTTGATTCAACAAATGTTGGGCTTACACTAGTAGGAGAAATGATAGATTTCCTACTCTCAATTGAATGATCACTCTCTCTCTTACAATGGCATAGAGTTCCCTTGCTAATCCCCTATTACAACACATGCACATGCATAAGACAATGAGCTTCCACTCAAGAGCTCCTTCTAGAGAGGTTGAGCTTGGCTTCTCAAGCTATAGCATAGTGCTCTTGCTTATGGCTCCCCCCCTTTTGTGCTAGCTACACCCTCCTTTTATAGCAATTTTGAAGGCTAGGGTTACTCCTCTAACCATGGTTGGGTTAGATTTTCAGCAATTTATCTAATTTCTTTTGCTTGGAATTATCAAGAAGTTGGTGGGGAAAGAGAGAGGAGAGAAATGGAGGTGATAGGACTTTTCATAGTGGGTTAGTGTTAGTAGAGTTAGTATTAATTTACAAATGGAATTGGATATTTACAATGGGAGTATCCATGTAGGATACAAATAAGGAAGAAAAACTCTTAAGAGGTAAGAAAAGGTGGATTTCTTACAAGGTTGATGCTCCAAGTGTGTTGAGTAGGGCCAATTTTGACGCTTGTTGACGGTCCACTAGCTTTGACGGTACATTTTTTCTCCACTCTTGACCTTCCTTGAGAGACAAGGTAATTGAAGCTGAGTAATCAACCACCATGATGCTGTCTTTTAAGAGAAGAGGCTGAAATTTGTGGTTTTTTTGATAGATATGGGTAATTTGGAGGAGGAAAAATGAGACTAGGTGGTCAATTTTGGAATGAAATTGTGTGTGGGAGGTATGAGTTCACCATGGTTTCTCTTATTCTTCAAGGTTGAGGAGAAGGTGAGTAGGGTGCAGAGAGGAGTGGCGAGAGAGGTGGGAATGATGAGTGGAGAAGTGTGTGTGAAAGAGGAAAATGATAAAGTGGAAGAGAGAGTGTGGCTGCATAGCATGGGAAAACTAGGGTCCACTAATAAAATCATAGCTCATAGCTCGTAGCTCAAAAAAATATGAAAAAATATGAGGCAAAAGTTCAGCCCACGAGCTACAACTTTTGTTTGTATTACCTTTTCAAATTCAGAGAGCAAGTGAACTTTAAAAATTCAGCAAAACCGATCGTTTTTTTCCACTGCACAAGGTCCTTGTGGGGTCCTTCTTTGGATGATTCTTTTGAATACCTCCAAGAGTGAGCCTTCCATAGTGCATGTATGCATGCCACCTACCCTTGACCTTATTTGGTAGGTCTATAATTGAAGATATTGTTGAGATCATGATATAAGTGAATAGTACAACTAAGAAAATCAAATATTGAGGGGTTTAAAAAATATGTACATGTCAAATATAAATAATATAAGTGGAAAAAATATAAAGGGGTCAAAAGAAATCTCTCTCATTATGAGGCTACCATAAAAAGATAAATATTTTTGGTGTTCTAATTTTTTAGAACAAAAACAAAATAGATGTAGGAAGGGAAAAATCACAATAGTGAAAAAATATACACATAAATAAAACTAGTTTTTTTGGATTTTTGTTGGGGTGGAGTTACACCAAATATAAGAGAAGCTTACATGAAAACATTTCTATATGGAATAAAGAGTATGAAAAATGTTAGGAAAAATTGTGGTAATGGTGAGACAATGTACAGAGCATAAATAACACACACCTAGGTAAAAATATTTAAATAAATACCAAAATAATTATAAAAAAATCTTTTATTTAGGCCCTACATACAAAGAAATATTTACATACGCATGGGCCATAATATAATTATATTTTTTATATTTATTTTGGCTCAACTAACCCAATGCCTAGCTAATTGAGGGTTTTTTATTTCAGTAAGGAGATATGGGAAAAGTCCCCTAACTCACACGCACCTATATACAGTGAAAGGGTGAGGGTAACCACAGTGTTTGAGTGATTTGATAGGGGGGGATAACTCACTATGGAAATCACAGAGAGCCGAAAAATGGCTATCATTAGCCCTCCCCCAGGATGATGGTATATTCATGTACCATCATAAAGAATCTTTTCCAAAGAGAGTGCTTCAGAGTCCTTGACAAGATCTTCATTGTTTGGCCTCTTGGAATTTTGGTTTGTGTTACACTCATGCTTCATGGAACAATACTTACATGGGATAGTTGCCTTTTGCTCTGGTAGATCCTTTGGTAGAAGGCGACTCAAGTAAGGCTTCAAGCGATAGCCGTTTACCTTCCTGGAGTGCTCTTTCCCATTCAAGTCCATAAGTTGATAGTAACTTGAATTGAAAGCCTTCTTGACTATGTATAGCCCCTGCCATCTTGTTTCAAATTTGACATCTAAGAAAGAGAGAGAAAGGGGGAGGGGGTGCTTGTTGCATTAATACCTCCTTACAAATCTGTCATGAAAAATCAAAGTGAGATTAGTATTTGTTCAACATAGCTTGCGTAAATTTCACCACAACACATCACAAGAAAAGCCACCCCAATCACTGTCTTAAGGCCAGGGGAGTCCTCCCCACCCTGTCGCCCTCTTACAGTATGTGGGATTTATGGCTAGATTGATGACAACACCAGAGACAAGCTATCAAGAACTTAACAAAAAACACCAAGACACTTACGCATCATTGTTGTCCATTACTTCACGTTGGAAGGGAGACAAAGTATCCAAGCTTAGTCCAAATCCACCCTCCTTGATTCAACAAATATTGGGCTTACACTAGTAGGAGAAATGATAGATTTCCTACTCTCAATTGAATGATCACTCTCTCTCTTACAATGGCATAGAGTTCCCTTGCTAATCCCCTATTACAACACATGCACATGCATAAGACAATTTGCTTCCACTCAAGAGCTCCTTCTAGAGAGGTTGAGCTTGGCTTCTCAAGCTATAGCATAGTCCTCTTGCTTATGGCTCCCCCCCTTTTGTGCTAGCTACACCCTCCTTTTATAGCAATTTTGAAGGCTAGGGTTACTCCTCTAACCATGGTTGGGTTAGATTTTCAGCAATTTATCTAATTTCTTTTGCTTGGAATTATCAAGAAGTTGGTGGGGAAAGAGAGAGGAGAGAAATGGAGGTGATAGGACTTTTCATAGTGGGTTAGTGTTAGTAGAGTTAGTATTAATTTACAAATGGAATTGGATATTTACAATGGGAGTATCCATGTAGGATACAAATAAGGAAGAAAAACTCTTAAGAGGTAAGAAAAGGTGGATTTCTTACAAGGTTGATGCTCCAAGTGTCTTGAGTAGGGCCAATTTTGATGCTTGTTGACGGTCCACTAGCTTTGACGGTACATTTTTTCTCCACTCTTGACCTTCCTTGAGAGACAAGGTAATTGAAGCTGAGTAATCAACCACCATGATGCTGTCTTTTAAGAGAAGAGGCTGAAATTTGTGGTTTTTTTGATAGATATGGGTAATTTGGAGGAGGAAAAATGAGACTAGGTGGTCAATTTTGGAATGAAATTGTGTGTGGGAGGTATGAGTTCACCATGGTTTCTCTTATTCTTCAAGGTTGAGGAGAAGGTGTGTAACATTTAATGGCCTAGAATCTTATTTGTAGCGGAAATTAGCATGAACATAGTGGGCATTTCATTAGAATAGATTCCTAATGATAATTACAAGAGTGCTTGGGTGGAGAGAGCAACAAAAAGCATAACACCTAGTTAGATAGCATCGACAATACTTTCAAAAGAGAGAGTAATTAAACTATTGACAACAGTTGAGGACCGGATTTGCATGGAGCCGGTCCCCCCTCCAAAAAGGCTTTGTATTATGGTTTCTCCCATCAAGAGAGACATTGTACAATACAATTCTTTGTGTTCCTTCAAGACTAGCTAGTGCAATGAAGATGGAAGCTTCATACACCAAGCAAAACACTTAATCAAACACAACTTGAATTATCCCCGTTCTCAGACCCAAGACCTCACACACCTTCGAAGATGGTGAGAGCTAGCAGGGTATGAGAGTAGATTGAGAGGAAAAAGAAGTATCTTACGAGAAAGAAGTACATCTCCTCACATAATCACTCATATTAGCATAGCTTAGCTTAGTAATTAGCTTGGTAGAGAAGATGAGCATGCATTGAAGCTTGGCTCTTGGTTGGATTTGCATCCACATGCCAAGAGAGTGTTGATGTAGGCTTCTATCTCACAAGCTTGGAGTAGGTGATGAGCTCTCCATTAAAGCTTGGGAGGAGATAGAGTGTTTTCCCTTCACACATGGTCAAGTGTGAGAGTGTGAGAGTGAATGCCAAGCAAAAATCAGCCCCCCCTCTCTCTTGGGCGAGCCCTAGCTGCTAAGTTAGGCTGGCTTTTTCCTCATTGGACCTCCCCAGGTCAAGCCAATAGGAATTAAGCAGCATAAGTGATAGCCTTCTGACATGTGTCCCCCTTTCCCCTTTTGTGAGAGCTTTAGATAATTAAATAATTAAACTAAACTCTCATTGGACCCCTTTGCCTCCTGGCCAATAGGAATCAGGCAAGCCATGGGGCTTCTGAATGCTCATTGGACCCCTTGGGAGACTGCCCAATAGTCTTCTAGGACACTTAATTCTTATTGGTTTCTTTTATTAAATGTTTTTAGATTAATTAAACTAGATTTACTCTAGCTTAATTCTCATTGGTCCACTTCAAGGGTCTTCCAATAGGAATTGGGCACACCTTGTGGGCATCTGGCCTAGGGAGCTGACATGTGTCCCTCATTCCCTTTGTGTAAAGGGAGCCTGTGTGTGTGTGTGGTTTTCTCTCTCATCCCCTAGCTTTGGGGCTCGCCCCCTCCCATGTAGGGATGCAGAAAGACTTTTTGGGCACACACACTAAGCATCCAATTTTCCCTAAGGTTGACCTTTGGACACAACTTTTGAAATTTGGAACCTTAGCATTTTGGAAGTCTTAATGGGCTGAACCTTAGGGTCTTTTTAGCCCGTTGTTTCACATGGCTCTTTTGCAGATGGCCCCCCCTTTGGATCCCTATTTTCCCTCCTTTGGATCCCTACTGTGGCCGGTCTGCTAACTTAACCAATATTCTAGCTTTTTCTCCCTTGGCACTTCCCCACATTAAATGATCAGTTTAATATGAGAAAATCATTTAGGAGAATTAGATATTGATTATTATGAAATTACCTCTCTCTTGAAATCATAGTCGTCCTCGACTATGGTGTAGAGAAGATAAAGCATATGCATGAGTCCTTTTCTTAGCGGGTAGAGGATCCCTATGTTACCCTACGACATCATTCCATAATGGATGACTAGTCCATTTGGCGCTTGAGAGCCTGAGGCTGCCGCAAGCATGTCTGCACATTAGTCCTATCAGTCTTCCATAGTAGAGTGACAAGCTCTACTTGGTGTTTGGGAGACGTCGTCTCCACAAACTTGATCTAAGCATGCATACTACTTTATTTTTGTGCACAAATAAAGAAAAAGAGAGTCTTATAAGACAAAAATTTTTGTTCATTTTTTAACATTTTGTACATTTGCTTACTCTTGGGAAGCATTGTAAGCATTGACAAGGTTTAGGTTATCCTTTAATTGTATGCCTTGCATCCATCTAGCATCTTCAAAAGGATAATTCTTAAACTTAATAAGATATCGTCGGATAGTCTTACCGCCTCTTAATACCTTGTCTTCTTGTCGGAGAATGGACTCGGGCTGCAGCACCTCCTCGTGGTCCTCGATCTCCGGTGGGTCTTCAATAGTTGGTTCTTGAGGTGGCTCTCCTTTGTAAGGCTTTAAGAGGCTCACATGAAAAGCATTGTGTATGAGCCAATGATTGGGCAACTTAAGTTGATAGGCCATCTCATTGATTGGCCTAAGAATCTGGAAGGGACCATAGTACCTTTTTGCTAGTTTAGCATAGTACTTTTGGTGGCCCGTAGGATTCTTGCCCGTCGTGTGCCTTAAGCGAGCCTTGGGAAACTTTAACAAGACCCAATCGTTTTCTTTAAAGGCTTGGGCTCTTCTGTGCTTGTCAGCGGCAGCCTTTTGCCTTTGCTGTGAGATAGAGATATCATCCTTAATCTTTTGGAAAGATTCTTGTAGGTCTCGGCTATACTCATCTGCAGCGAAGATCTTCCCATGTACCTTAAGTAGCAAGGGACTTTTTGATCTTCCCTCAATTACCTCGAAAGGTGCTTTTCCTGTAGAAGTATGTACAGTGTTATTGTAAGCATACTCTACTAAGGGTAAGTACTTCTCCCATTGGGATCTTTGATCTACTTCCGTTACATAGGCTTTTAGTAGATCGAGAATAGTTAGGTTAGCTATTTCACTTTGGCCATCAGTTTGTGGATGATAGGCCGAAGAGAAGTTTAGCCTTGTTCCTAAATTCTCAAAGAGACCCTTCCAGAAATTACTGGTCATTCTAGGATCTCTATCCGACACTATGGACATTGGCAAGCCATGGTACTTGAAAATTTGTGAAATGAAGAGGGTTGCCATTTGATGGGCTTTGATAGTCTTTTTGACAGGTATAAAATGAGCTTGTTTACTGAACCTGTCTACTATTGTCCATATTCCCGTATTCCCATGGATAGACTTAGGCAATCCAAAGATGAAATCCATGGATATGCTCTCCCACGGTGAATTAGGAATTGGCAAGGGTTGAAGCAATCCAAGTTGCTTCCCTCTATCAAATTTTGTCTTTTGACATACCACACATTTGGAAACATACTCATGTATGTTCACTTTCATGGTAGGCCAATAGAAATATGTTTCAATTCCCTTTAGGGTAGACTGAATCCCTCTATGCCCCGCATATGGGGGAGCATGAGATTCATACATTACTTTCTCACGTAGTGAGTTAGTAACGCAGAGTCTATTGCCATAGAGAAGATAGCCATCTTGTAAAGTAAATGGTTCTTCTTTCTTCCCTAAGGCAAGGGCTGAAATCACATCTCTAAAATCGGGATCAATAGCATACTCATCTATCATTAAAGATAGATCATTGTGAGTTGCTATGGAAACCGCATTCACTCTCGGTCGTCTTGAGAGTGCATCGGCTACTTGATTATGCTTGCCAGCAATGTGAGCAATATGAAAATGAAATTGCGAAAGGAAATTTGCCCACCTCATTTGTTTGTCGGAGAGCTTGGTCTGCGTCATGAAGTACTTAAAGACTTTGGTGATCCGTTCACAGAATAAAAGGAGTCCCCAATAAATAGTGCTTCCATGAGTCTAAGGCATGTAGAACTGCAAGGAGTTCTTTTTCGTATATGCCTAGAGCTTGCTCAACAGGGTCGAGTCTTCGACTCTCATAGCCTATGGCGTGCCCTTCTTGGAGCAAAACAGCCCCAAGGCAATCACCACAAGCATCACATTGGACCTCAAATGGTTTTGAGAGATCCGGTAGTGTAAGCATAGGTTGAGAGATAAGCTTTTCTTTAAGCTTTTCGAAAGCATTGTTCTCCTTAGCAGACCACGTATACCTAACATTTTTCTTTGTTAGGTCATGTAATGGTCCCGCAATTTGTGAGAACTTTTCTATGAAGCGTCTATAGTATGCACACATACCTATAAAGCTTCTTAGTTCATGAAGATTCCTTGGTTTAGGCCATCCTTTTATTACCTCTAACTTGGATGGATCCATTTGGATTCCATCTTGAGAGATAATGTGACCTAAATATTGAATCTCTTGCAAGAAAAATTCACTTTTCTTTCGATTAACATAAAGTTTATTCTCTCTTAAAACTTGAAATATTACCTGGAGGTGTTGCTTATGTTCCTCTAATGAATTAGAGTAGATGATAATATCATCAAAGAACACTCCAGTGAAGGTTCGATGAGGTCTGAACAGCTTCTCCATCAAGCGGTTAAATGTGGCTGGTGCATTAGTCAAGCCAAAAGGCATGACAATGTATTCGTAAAGACCAAATGTAGTACGAAATGCGGTCTTTACAATGTCTTGATCAACTATCCTTATTTGATGATAGCCACTTTTTAGGTCAATCCTACTGAAGTAGGTCGATCCTTGTAGCTTATCAAATAGGTCTTCTACCCGTGGAACGGGAAACCTATTCTTGATAGTGATCCTATTTAGTGCTCTATAGTCGACACACATACGATATGTGCCGTCTTTCTTTTGCACTAATAGCACAGGTGAGCAAAATGGAGATGAGCTAGGCCTAACCATGCCCTTCTCAATTAACTCATGCACTTGCCGCATAATCTCCTCTTGTTGAGCTTGAGAAACTCTATAAGGAGGTTTGTTAGGCGGTGAACTTCCTGGAAGAAGTTCAATTGCATGGTCGTCATTACCTCGTTTAGGAGGTAGCTCACAGGGGATGTCGTCAATAAAGACATCTTGAAACCCCTTGAGAAAATTGGATAACTCTAATTCCTTTTGGTTGCTTTTATTTTCTTTTGCTAAAGCATTAGGTTCATTTTGAGAATCTTTAACAAAAATCATGTACACGGAAATAGAGCTCTTTATTGACTTGTTGAAAGCTGGTGTATGTACAATGGGGATGGTGTTACCCATCTCCCTAGCATTATATACATGTCCTTTTCCCTGAACTTAAAGGAGATTCTCCTTTCAGGAAATTTAACATGGGCAGCCAAACGGTCAAACCATGGTGCCCCTAGGATTACATCCTCATGCTTGAGAGGAGAGATAAAGAAATCCTCTTTGTCCACATAGCCTTGGACATGAAGCCTCAATTTCCCGATTAAGGGAGTGACTGAAGCTTCTTGCCCCTTGAAGGCACTGTCTGCGGGTAGGATATCTCCCATCTCGTAGGATTGTATGCCTAGCTTGGTGGCTAACTCCATAGATATGAAATTGTGAGTAGAACCAGGGTCAAAGAGAATAAAAGCATCATGTTCTCTTACCTTTCCCCAAGCATGGCATAGAGGAGATCCTTTGTGGTGAGTTTGGTGAATCTCCTCCTCTTGGATTTCAACCAAAGAAGCTCTAGGAGGATCTTGGCGGTTGTTCTTTTGGGGACAAGCGCGGTACGCATGCCCTTGTTCGCCGCACTTGAAACACCGGTTATCTTTACGATAACGCTCAAGCTCTTCAGGAGAGAGTTTATTCTTTCCTTTGTAAACTCCCTTCTCTTTAGCTTTGTTGGAATTGCCCTTAGGAGACGTTTGGACATTGTCCTTCCCCTTAGGCTCATTGGTACCTTTGTTTTCCGGGGGCTTATTATTTCTTTTACCCCCCGTTTGGAAATTGATTCGCGAGGCCACCATAGTATGGTGTATTACCGCCGATATGGTACGTGGCCTTTGGGAGTTGACATACTCCGCCATTTCTTCGGTTAAGCCCGCACAAAATTGTTGCTTTTGCTCTCCAAAATCCAACTTTTTGAAGACAGTGGCTTTGAGTTGTAGGTCCCAAAACTTGTCTACATATTTGTGGATGGATTCATTGGGAGAGAGCTTTAAGCTTCGCCATTCGGTGAGTACTTTGTCTTTGGCATCGGTGGCCAAAAACTGCTTCATAATGGAAGCTCTTAAAGCCTTCCATGTTCGTGGAGCTTCACCGTTGGCTCGTAGGCTAGACCACCATTGTCTGGCGGACTTTTGAAAGTGCATAGCTACATGGCGTAGCTTAGAGGACTCCGTGAAGCCCTCATCTCCAAACGCCGCATCGAATTGCTGGATAAAGGCCAAAACTTTGTCTGTAGCACCGAAGGTACCATCATAGGTAAGGAAAGAGATGCTCTTCCCTCCCTCTTTGAATTTCTTCAGCTTGGACGACCTCTTCCATGCGGCATAGGATTTCCTATGGCCTCTTCTTTTTGATGGTTCAAAAGTTGCACCATCACTTTCTTCAGAAGATGAAGAATTTGAAGAAGGTGGAGAAGAGGGTGACCTCTTTCTCGCCTTTTTCTTGTCTTGATCTTTGTCGTCTTCACCATAGCTTTCATAAGAGGAAGAGGATAAAGAAGATGGAGAAGAGGGTGTCCTCTTTCTCGCCTTTTTCTTCTCTTGCTTTTTATCATCCCTCTTTGAATTATGGTGTGGAGAAGAGTGTGATGGTCTTCTCCGCTTTGGTGGTGATGGAGAGCGTTTAGCCCGCCGTCTTCGTGGAGCCATCTCCGCCGAGGTGGCGGGAGACTCGCTTCTTTCTCGTTCCTTCGGTGGAGGCTCTTGAGTTCTCCTTTGGGAAGGAGATGCATCATCAAGAAGTAAGTTCTTGAGCCCTTCATATGGATTCTCTTCTTCTTCCCGAATCGGAGAGAGACCTCTTTTGGTAGTCTCACAAGGAGGCTTCCTAGGTGTTCTCTCGTCATGGTGATGAGCTTGGAGAATCCCGTGAGCACGGAGCTGCCGTTGCACTTCACTTTGGAGAGATGGATTGCCCATGGCTTGTTGAAGCCTAGAAACAAGATAATTAACAAGCATTGAAGCATCATTAGTAGCTTGCTCATGAGCAAAATCAAAGTTATCAACATTAATTTCACTCTCTTTAATATTGTCAGCCATTCTAACAATTTTTAGGTGTAAACTTTTTAGGTGTACTTTGGCACTTCAAGCCCTAGTTGCTACTCCTCTTTACCCCTTTAGAAAAAGCACTCAAGCTACTGTACCCGCGGCTCGAATACCATTAATTGCAAGGAATAGAAGAGAGGGTCTTTCGACACCAAAACAGCACCGGCTCCTGTCAAGCTTCTAATAGCTCAATAGTGGTTAAGCCGTAGGCAAGCCCCGTAGGACTCCACTATTAAGACCATAGCTCTCGACGGTGATGCCCCGTTAACTGCACAAAGGCAGGCGCACTGCAAGGCTGAAAAATCCCTATTCTACTTACTCACAGGCAATTAATAATACCAACCATTTGTAGCTAGCTTGAGGACCTCCCTTCTTGAGCAAGAAAAGAGAAACCTTGAGCTCTGATACCAATGTAACATTTAATGGCCTAGAATCTTATTTGTAGCGGAAATTAGCATGAACATAGTGGGCATTTCATTAGAATAGATTCCTAATGATAATTACAAGAGTGCTTGGGTGGAGAGAGCAACAAAAAGCATAACACCTAGTTAGATAGCATCGACAATACTTTCAAAAGAGAGAGTAATTAAACTATTGACAACAGTTGAGGACCGGATTTGCATGGAGCCGGTCCCCCCTCCAAAAAGGCTTTGTATTATGGTTTCTCCCATCAAGAGAGACATTGTACAATACAATTCTTTGTGTTCCTTCAAGACTAGCTAGTGCAATGAAGATGGACGCTTCATACACCAAGCAAAACACTTAATCAAACACAACTTGAATTATCCCCGTTCTCAGACCCAAGACCTCACACACCTTCGAAGATGGTGAGAGCTAGCAGGGTATGAGAGTAGATTGAGAGGAAAAAGAAGTATCTTACGAGAAAGAAGTACATCTCCTCACATAATCACTCATATTAGCATAGCTTAGCTTAGTAATTAGCTTGGTAGAGAAGATGAGCATGCATTGAAGCTTGGCTCTTGGTTGGATTTGCATCCACATGCCAAGAGAGTGTTGATGTAGGCTTCTATCTCACAAGCTTGGAGTAGGTGATGAGCTCTCCATTAAAGCTTGGGAGGAGATAGAGTGTTTTCCCTTCACACATGGTCAAGTGTGAGAGTGTGAGAGTGAATGCCAAGCAAAAATCAGCCCCCCCTCTCTCTTGGGCGAGCCCTAGCTGCTAAGTTAGGCTGGCTTTTTCCTCATTGGACCTCCCCAGGTCAAGCCAATAGGAATTAAGCAGCATAAGTGATAGCCTTCTGACATGTGTCCCCCTTTCCCCTTTTGTGAGAGCTTTAGATAATTAAATAATTAAACTAAACTCTCATTGGACCCCTTTGCCTCCTGGCCAATAGGAATCAGGCAAGCCATGGGGCTTCTGAATGCTCATTGGACCCCTTGGGAGACTGCCCAATAGTCTTCTAGGACACTTAATTCTTATTGGTTTCTTTTATTAAATGTTTTTAGATTAATTAAACTAGATTTACTCTAGCTTAATTCTCATTGGTCCACTTCAAGGGTCTTCCAATAGGAATTGGGCACACCTTGTGGGCATCTGGCCTAGGGAGCTGACATGTGTCCCTCATTCCCTTTGTGTAAAGGGAGCCTGTGTGTGTGTGTGGTTTTCTCTCTCATCCCCTAGCTTTGGGGCTCGCCCCCTCCCATGTAGGGATGCAGAAAGACTTTTTGGGCACACACACTAAGCATCCAATTTTCCCTAAGGTTGACCTTTGGACACAACTTTTGAAATTTGGAACCTTAGCATTTTGGAAGTCTTAATGGGCTGAACCTTAGGGTCTTTTTAGCCCGTTGTTTCACATGGCTCTTTTGCAGATGGCCCCCCCTTTGGATCCCTATTTTCCCTCCTTTGGATCCCTATTGTGGCCGGTCTGCTAACTTAACCAATATTCTAGCTTTTTCTCCCTTGGCACTTCCCCACATTAAATGATCAGTTTAATATGAGAAAATCATTTAGGAGAATTAGATATTGATTATTATGACAAGGTGAGTAGGGTGCAGAGAGGAGTGGCGAGAGAGGTGGGGATGATGAGTGGAGAAGTGTGTGTGAAAGAGGAAAATGATAAAGTGGAAGAGAGAGTGTGGCTGCATAGCATGGGAAAACTGGGGTCCACTAATAAAATCATAGCTCACAGCTCGTAGCTCAAAAAAATATGAAAAAATTTGAGGCAAAAGTTCAGCCCACGAGCTACAACTTTTGTTTGTATCACCTTTTCAAATTCGGAGAGCAAGTGAACTTTAAAAATTCAGCAAAACCGACCGTCTTTTTCCACTGCACAAGGTCCTTGTGGGGTCCTTCTTTGGATGATTCTTTTGAATACCTCCAAGAGTGAGCCTTCCATAGTACAGGTATGAATGCCACCTACCCTTGACCTTATTTGGTAGGTCTATAATTGAAGATATTGTTGAGATCATGATATAAGTGAATAGTACAACTAAGAAAATCAAATATTGAGGGGTCTAAAAAATATGTACATGTCAAATATAAATAATATAAGTGGAAAAAATATAAAGGGGTCAAAAGAAATCTCTCTCATTATGAAGCTACCATAAAAAGATAAATATTTTTGGTGTTCTAATTTTTTAGAAAAAAAACAAAATAGATGTAGGAAGGGAAAAATCACAATAGTGAAAAAATATACACATAAATAAAACTAGTTTTTTTGGATTTTTGTTGGGGTGGAGTTACACCAAATATAAGAGAAGCTTACATGAAAATATTTCTATATGGAATAAAGAGTATGAAAAATGGTAAGAAAAATTGTGGTAATGGTGAAACAATGTACAGAGCATAAATAACACACACCTAGGTAAAAATATTTAAATAAATACCAAAATAATTATGAAAAAATCTTTTATTTAGGCCCTACATACAAAGAAATATTTACATACGCATGGGCCATAATATACTTATATTTTTTATATTTATTTTGGCTCAACTAGCCCAATGCCTAGCTAATTGAGGGTTTTTTATTTCAGTAAGGAGATATGGGAAAAGTCCCCTAACTCACACACACCTATATACAGTGAAAGGGTGAGGGTAACCACAGTGTTTGAGTGATTTGATAGGGGGGGATAACTCACTATGGCAATCACAGAGAGCCAAAAAACGGCTATCAACGGCTTTGTCTGTCGTGCACAAGGATGGAGAGGGGGGATGTTGAAAATATCCATCGTTCTACTATCCCGGATAGGCACTGGTTGAAGCAGCCCATGGTAGCGAAAACGAAGCCTACGAAGAGTATCAAAATCCCAGAGCATGATAGTGACACGGTGTGCATGGAAAGCTAGGATATATCCATCGCTGAAGAATTCCACAAGGTAGTCTTCAACAATTTCTTGAAGGCAGAGTAGTACACTATTGGCCCATCGCATACAGACTCTCCACTACTCTCAAATATCCCATACTACTCGCTGGAAAGGGAGACGTGGAATAGCAGGTTGAACGTGTCGTTCTATCCTATGCAGCTCTTGCAGTACACCTCTGTGCACCTCATATCGGCGTCTTCTTGCTTGAGCATTCAAAGATTCACATGTTTCCCTCCTAGCGCAGGCCTTTACATGAGGCATCTCTACAAATAGCATAACATCAAAAGACAATTCATTTGTCAGCACAAGGGACTTCAGATTTCAAAAAAGGTCAGTACCAAGCGAATAGGTGCATAGGAAAGAGTTGCCTTGTCTTATTCGCTCGATAGTGACCTCAGAAAATTGTAATAGCAGGCATGACTTATATTTTTTGAGGTCACTACCGAGCGAATAAGGTAAGGAAAACTCAGAAAATAGTAATAGTAGACATGACTTATATTTTCTGAGGTCACTATCGAGCGAATAGGTGCATAGGAAAGAGTTTGCATTGCCTTATTCGCTCGGTAGTGACCTCAGAAAATAGTAATAGTAGACATGACTTATATTTTCTGAGGTCACTACCGAGCGAATAGGTGCATAGGAAAGAGTTTGCCTTGCCTTATTCGCTCGGTAGTGACCTCAGAAAATAGTAATAGCAGGCATGACTTATATTTTCTGAGGTAACTACCGAGCGAATAGGTGCATAGGAAAGAGTTTGCCTTGCCCTATTCGCTCGGTAGTGACCTCAAAAAATAGTAATAGCAGACATGAATTATATTTTCTGAGGTCACTACCGAGCGAATAGGTGCATAGGAAAGAATTTGCCTTGCCTTATTCGCTCGGTAGTGACCTCAGAAAATAGTAATAGCTGACATGACTTATATTTTCTGAGGTCACTACCGAGCGAATAGGTGCATAGGAAAGAGTTTGCCTTGCCTTATTCACTCGGCAGAGACCTCAAAAAATAGTAATAGCAGATATCGCTTACATTTTCTGAGGTCAGTACCAAGCAAACAGGTTTGCATCCCCTGCAAAAAAATACCTTATTAGTTGGGTAGTGACCTCAAAAAAGTGTACAAGCAAGCGAACAGGTTTGCATCCGCTGCAACAAAATACCAATGTGAAGGAAATGTTTAAATCCATGGGTTCCTAACTGTCATGTCGTTCCCTCCCATCACCTCCCCTAATCTCGGGGGGATGGTACCATTGATTCTCTCTCCCACGTCCACCTCTCATGAAACCGCATGGCGGTACCACCCCTCACAGACCACTCACTCATAAGCTAGAACCCAGGCTCTGCTTTTTAGGCATGTCTGAAAGTCTATTTAAGCAGCAGTTGTTTCAGAACCTCCCTCAGGGTTTCGCAGAAAAACTACAAGAAGCTTAGGATAGTGGTGATGCCTTTCCAAGGTATACTCTCGCAGCGCCAGCAACACCGCATTCGGGCCCTCCTCATGAGGTCCCCCCTTGGCCCTCCCCCGATGTCACCCTTAATGTTCTCGACCGACACAGCTCGGGATTGGCTGCTGTCAACACGGGAGTCAATTCTCGAGGTAAGCCGCTGGTAATTCTTTGCTTTCTGCTCCCAGTTTCCAAGCTCCTAGTTTGAAGAGCTTATTTGCTAAATGCTCTGTGCAGGATGCTAGCCTGAAGCTGCAACAAATGTTGATCGTCAGGCAGAGGGTCTCAATCCTTAAAGACTCTCTAGAAGCAAGAAGGCCTGAAGACATGCAGGGATTGCTCGCCTAGAATGGATCTATGGAGGCTATCATTAATTGGCTTTAGGAAATGAAGGATGAAGTGCTTGAGCTAGCCAGTAAATATGAAGAAGCCATTAACTTTGCCAACAGGCTTTGCGAAGAGATAGTCTGGCTGTGAAGGAAAAGGACTACATGGTTATTGCAAACCCTAAACCCCCGGAAATTAGTAGGCCAGTCTTTGTAAAGTCTGAAGTGTTTTCTAACTCAAAACCCGGTGTTCAGTTGTAATTTTGTTTCTTTCTTATAAAATCAAAACGCGTATTTGGCAAAAAAAAAACCCCTAAATCCGCAACAAACAAGGTTTACCTTCCCCTTATTTGCTTAGTATTGACCTCTGTACTAGCAGACATCACTTAACTTTTCTTTTGGTCAGTACCAAGCCAATAGGGCTCTTCGGA
The DNA here is from genome assembly GCF_014529385.1 of Adiantum capillus-veneris. Taxonomy (NCBI): domain Eukaryota; kingdom Viridiplantae; phylum Streptophyta; class Polypodiopsida; order Polypodiales; family Pteridaceae; genus Adiantum; species Adiantum capillus-veneris. Next base: position 126,922,636 of record NC_140938.1, on the reverse strand, counting down.
CTAAGTGACCTTACCTTATTCTCTTGGTACTGACCAAGGACGATGACCTGTACCAAGCGAATAGGTGCAGGAAACAGGGTTTACCTTCCCTTATTCGCCTGGTACTAACTACACAAAATACAAGTGCATAGAAGGGTAGTAAGTACCATACCTCTTCACTGAGTGTAGAGTTCCGCGTCACTGAAGCACTGCAGAACAAGAGTAAGAGAAGGAGGATGCACGAGAGTAAGAGGTGATGGAGTTTGCTTACCGTGTAGCGTCGATGGGGGGGTGTGTGTGTCAGCAAGAGGGTTTGTGGGAATGAGAGAAAGAGAGATATATTATTATATTTTTCTTAAAAAAAAATTATGTGTTGGTTGACTACACAGAGCATGAGTGAGAGAGAGTGTGTGTGAGGATGTGAGAGGGGTTTGAGGATAATGGTGTGTGTGAGTGTGTTTGTGTAGGTGTGTGTTTGTATGAGAGAGAGAGAGAGAGAGAGAGAGAGAGAGAGAGAGAGAGAGAGAGAGAGAGAGAGAGAGTTTATTTATGTGCCCGCATGGGATGAACGGGGAGGGAAGAGAGAGAGAGAGAGCGGGAGTAAGAGGCGGGAGAGAGCAAGCGGGTTAGGGGTGAGGGGGGATGGGATGGGGGTACGTGTGTGTGTGTGTGTTTAGGGGTAGAGAGAGAGAGAGAGAGAGAGAGAGAGAGAGAGAGAGAGAGAGAGAGAGAGAGAGAGAGAGAGAGAGAGAGAGAGAGAGAGAGAGAGAGAGAGAGAGAGAGAGAGAGAGAGAGCTGGAGTGTGCTGCACCCACGTGGGCTGCCGGGGACAGAGAACGCGAGAGAGAGTTAGAAACTACTTGCACCCGCATGGGCTACCTGTGCCAACGGGAACCGAGAGGGGGAGAGGGAGAGGGAGTATCGGGCCAGGGAGAGAGAGTGTGAGGCTAGACTGTGCTGCATTGTATGGCGGCCGAGGAAGAGACGAGAGAGAGGTCAACGGGAATCAAGGGGTGAGAGAGAGAGAGAGAGAGAGAGAGAGAGAGAGAGAGAGAGAGAGAGAGAGAGAGAGAGAGAGAGAGAGAGAGAGAGAGAGAGAGAGAGAGAGAGAGAGAGAGAGAGAGAGAGAGAGAGAGAGGGGTGAGAGAGAGAGAGAGAAAGAGGGGGTGAGAGAGAGAGAGAGAGAGAGAGGGAGAGAGAGAGGGAGAGAGAGAGAGAGAGAGAGGGGAGGGGGGGGGGGGGGGGGAGGGCACAAGCCTGGCATGGTGGGTCCGCCTTGTCAAAGTGTAAGCAGGACTACTTGAGATCTGCAGATGAAGGGCTAAAAATGCTCCATTCGTGGCTCATCGATTGACCGGGGAATTGTCGAGCCCTCCGATGGTGTTGTCGTGCTTCGGGCAGAGGAAAGATAAACTTTTTTTCTTTTTTTTCTTGATTTCCAAAAACCGGCTATCATTAGCTCTCCCCTTTTGGCTAGAGGCATTCGTGTCTCGAGCCCTGCCTTTGATTCTTCTTCAGCTGATCTGTAGGAGTTGGTATCGAGTTGCCTTCTGAACTAGCCATTCCGTTTGGCCATTGGTAGCTTTCAGGGATATTCATGAATCTGCAACAGGTCCGGATGATAGTCATTTCCTTGGAATAGTGCGGGCTGATTAAATGGGAAGCCCATGGCTTCCAGAACTTTATGCCAGTGTCCTCCTGGATCCCAAGTGAAGAATAGGATAATTATCTAGAGTGTCTGAACAATAAAATTTGCATGCCAAATAGGACCAAATTTTTAACCACTAGTACAAGAGGAAAAATGAGCATCTTGGCTTCTGCAAAGACATAATTGAAGAATATAATTTCCAAGAGTGTGCCAAGAATCCACCATCTATGGTTGCCTTGTTGGTGTGGTGAGCTCCAGTTGTCTTCAAAATCTTGCTTACTGTCGCGCATGGAAAAACCAGCAAGCATATCACGCTCCTCTTGGGTGTGCTCAAACATGTCAGCTGTCTTTTTTGATGTTGATACTAAGCCACATACCTTGCGGCTTAAATACAAGCATAATCCACTCATCTCTCTCCAAAGAGAGGATGCACTATTTGTAAAAAATTGCACCAAATTGCGGAAGAGGCCGTCATTCTTGCATTCTATCAGCCATCAGTCTATCCATGGCTCCTTAAATTTTATCTCCATGCTGATCTAACCTCTATATGTTCTAGTGGTTAACCATAGACATAGTTCTGATGCATCCCATGCAAACACAATGTTGCGTTGTGGAGGAGTCTAGAACTTCCTAAAAAGGTTAACAACATGTTGATCATCAAACTTACTCTGAACACCCTCACATAAACTGGAGGCATTACCCATCTCCAAGTTTATAACACCTTTCAATAGACTCAAGGCATTACCCATCTCAAGGCCTATGACACTACACAATAAAGTCTTGCTTGACTACCAAGCCTCTGGAAAAATATCCAGCTCCAAACCTTCATTCATACTCACCTCTTTGTTATGCTCCTCTGGTGAAACTTCCTTCATGCAGGATGCCTTCAGCTTGCTACACTGTTCTTGGTCCATGATGGTGCACAGTCTTCTATTTTCAAAGCCCTCCCCTTTGCTTGATATGTTGTCCATCTTCTACAATGCCTTGCTAGCAGGCTGGTCTTTCTCTTCTCTTGTATCTTCAATGCTTTTGCATTCCTCTTACTCTTATGAGGCTTGATCAACACTTTACACCTTCTTACCCTTACTGCCCAATGTTGTCGATTGATTGCTTTGGTGTTTATTTCATCCTATGTTAGAGATGTACTAACATTTGTAACAAAATTTTCTTGACTTACCTCCCTCATTGGGGTAACATCTTTTGATTCTTTAACCTCCTGTTCCACTGCTTTAATCCTTTGAATAAACTTCTCGCTTGACCCTTCTTCTGTTATCTTCATCTTGACCTCTTTTGCAAGACCATTGAAATTTAGTGTGTGGCTGCCAATTGGTGGTGGGAGTAGGATGAGTGTAAGTGGTGATTGTGGTGGTGGCTGTAGGACTGGAACTGGTGGGATCGGCTATAGTTGCACAGCTAGTGGTGGGATTTGAACATGTGGGATTGATTGCTTGGGTGGTGGTGGCCTCACCCTTGGTGGAGAGATCTGATTCTATATTCCTCCCCTATTGAAGTTCTGCCTTCTTGGATGTGGGCAGTAATACATGCATTGGCCGTCCTCCCCACAATTGTAGCAGTAGTACTCCTGGTTTTGCCTCTATTGTCCTCTCCCCTGCTCTAGAGTTTTGACAGGTGCATGCCCTTGTTGCACCAGATGCACGGATAGACTTTCAAGCTGAGTAGTGATGCGACTTAATAGGTCTTGCTGCTCTTCTAATACCTCTTGTGACCCCTCTTATGCAGGATTGACTCCTCCCATACTTTGACGATGAAGGAAGAGCTTTGAACTTGATTCCCTCCTCCCATACTTTGAGGATGAATGGGGCATAGCATTTTGCTAAGAGTTTTTTATAGCTTTAAGGTATTCAATGGCTATAAGAAGTTTGCTCTAGGACAAGGAAAGATCATTGGAAGCATCTATGGAGGGAGGAATAAATTTCTTTTATACTTCCCATATAATGTCTCTATGTGAGTTTTGAATAGTTGAGATGGATTCATTAAGGCAAAAGAGGGACTCAAAATGGCTTTTATCATATTCTAGGTTGTTCTCTTATGAATGGATGGGGTTGAAGGGAGAGGATATGAGGGAATGAGGTCCCGTGCATGCTTCATTTTGAGGGACTTGAACATATCCTTAGTGGGCCGATCCAAATTTCTAGCCCATCACTCCTTGAAGCAGAGGCAACAAGTCTTCTTTAACTCTAAGGCTAGCTTGAACATTTGTTATCCTCGTTTGTGTAAGTTTTGAGGGAGGGATAGTTCCTCATAAATCCTTTTTTTTTTTTCTTCTAATCTCTTTTTAAGTGCCTGAATGAGATAAGCCTGGGAACCTTGAAATAGTTATAGACTAGGAGCTCCTAGAAATATTTGCACGAGATAGTGCGCATGGATTCTAGAATGAAGAAGAGGAATGGGTTAGTGTAAAATGAACGAATTTTTTTTCTTGGAAGCATTTTCATCTATGGTTATCCAGAAACTACAATGGTTAGAGAGGCATCTAGTGAGCTTAGTTTCGTCCTCAAAAACAAAAGTGGGAAACTTCTTCTTAAGAACACTAATGTTTTCCCAAGTGACACCTTCTTCAAGTCGGTCTTTCCACTTGATTAAGGCTTGTTGTTGTACGTGATGTCGTGTATGCAACTCATGATAATCCATAACACGTCCAGGTTCATGCGTTAAGGTAGGAGGTTCAATGTAATCAACCAACACCTGTTGGTCAATGACGTTGTTGTCCCCATGTAACCGCTTTCGTAGATGGCTTACATGAAACACCAGATGAATGCGAGAATGTGATGGTAGTAATAGTTTGTAGGCACGATCACCGACTCGCTTGAGTATTTTGAAAGGCCCACAATATCGGGGAGATAATTTAGGTGTCGGTCTAGTTTTTAGAATATCTGAATGCTCTGGCACACGTAAAAATACTTCCTCCCCTTCTTTGAAGGTAACTTGCCGACGTTTCTCATCAGCGTATTTCTTATACTGATCCTGTGCTTGCCAGACATTCTGACGAGCAAGTTTTAGCATATCCATGTGGTCTTGGAGAAAATCCTTAACCTGTTGGAGTTTTTCAGTTGCCAACCCCACCGTAACTGGTGACCTAGGTTGAAACCCGTACATGAGCATGAAAGGGCTAAAACCTGTTGTGACATGCTTAGAGCTATTGTAGGCAAACTTGAGAATAGGTAAGTATTCTTCCCAGTCTGATTTTTTTTTGCTGACGTATGCTCTTAGCATATCCTCTAGCACCTAGTTAACCCGTTTCGTTTGACCATCCGTTTTTGGATGATCAGTTGTATTGAGGTTGAGTTGTGTACCCAATCATTTAAATACAGCTCTCCAAAAGTGGCTGTTAAACTTGGGATCATGGTCACTAACAATGTTCCTTGGCAACCCATACAATTTTTATAGATTGTTCACAAATAACTTGGCTAGTTTCGGTGTCTTAACCGTTGATTTGGTTGGAATAAACTTGCATAGTTTAGTCAACTTGTCTACGACCACCGATACTGAGGCATGACCTCGTATAGTGGTTGGTAAACCTACAATGGAATCCATAGAGATACTTTCCCATTTTCCATTGGAAATTTCCAAAGGATGTAAGAGTCCTCCTGCTTTCAGGCGCTCTGCTTTGTTAACTTGACATTTTTGACAATGCAAGACATAAGCTTGAACAAATCCATGTAGACCTGGCCAGTAAAACTGTCGTCGTACGAGAGAATAAGTTTTTCTAATCCCCAAGTGCCCTGCACTTGGACTATCATGACATTCATAAAGAATTTGGCACCGAATGTCTGTATCTGTCGGTACACAAACTCTCCCCTTGTGGAGTAGGTACCCATTGTCGATGGTAAAATGCTTCCATCGCTGTAGTTCATCACTTGATAAAGGAGAACTAGGTGTGGAGGTTAATTGTACACTACCTGCATTGGAGTGAGAAGGATCCCTCTTTTGAACATGGCTCCACACTTTGGAATATGTTTCATCATGCTCATATTTGCCCTTGAGAGAATCTAGAAATTCACTACAAAGTTCTGTGAACAAGAGCGAATTGATCTCTGGCATGCGACTGAGAGCATCTGCCACTACATTGTATCGGCCTTTGCGATACCTTAATTTGGCATCATATTCTTGAAGGATCTCGGCCCACCTGGCTTTTCGACCCTTTAAATCTGTTTTTTGTGTAAACCATTTGATGCTTTCATGGTCAAACACAATTTTGAACTGAGAACCATACAGATAGTGCCGCCATGTCTCTAAAGCAGACACTATTGCATAGAGTTCGCATTCGTAAGCAGAATAGTTCTGCTGAGCTGCATCTAGCTTCGTACTTTCAAATGCAATCGGCTGTCCATCTTGTAACAGGACTGCTTCAATAGCACAATCACTGGCATCCGTTTCCAAAACGAATGGTTTCAAAGGATCTACAATAGCTAGTATAGGAGCTGTAGCTAATGCGTCTTTGAGTGTTTCAAAACTGTGCTGTTGGGCGGAACCCCACTGAAAAGTTTTACCTTTGCCTTTTAGTTGGTCCGTCATAGGGACAACAATGTGAGCATAGTTTTTAACGAACCTTCGATAAAAACCGGCAAAGACTAAAAAGCTCTGGAATTCTTCCAGATTTTTAGGAGGTGGCCATTTCCGGATGGTATCCACTTTGGATTGATCCATGTATAGGCCATTAGCTGAAATAACATGCCCTAAATAATGAATTTCCTCCTTGAGAAAATCACAAATTTAGATTCCTTGGCATATAACTGTTTGTGCGTAACAACTCAAATACCTGCCTGAGGTGGACTATGTGAGCGACTACGCAGCAGCACCTTGTAACTAATTTTTTTCTTGATCTAATAAAAGACCTATTTAAGAATTTTGGAAATTATTCAAATCCCATTAGCGCTATTAAAAAACTTAGTATTTTTGTGTAGTTTGAGCTATCATCTATTCACGGTTACACTCTAAGTTTCATATACCCCTTAACACATGTCTATAGGGGTATGTGTATTTATATACATACTTATATGCATCAACTACAATGACATCAAAAGAATGAGGGAAGCATGGAACTAAACTCAATTTGCATTACACAATATTATTCATGTAGAAAAAGTTCCTTGAATCAGTAGCTCAGATTTGAAACATTAACGTTAAAGAATTGGCTATATCAACACTCATAAAAAGAATCTACAATAATCAAAAACAAATTTTAGAATTGAAGGGACCTCAAAATAGTGTGGTGTTTAGAAACACCAAGATAAAAAATAAAATCCAATTCACATATTTACATGGATCCAAGTATTGTACAACTCATCCGAAGAATTGATACTATGTCAAGAGGCTCAATGACTATAAATACATCATTAATATTTACGTTTTCTCATGTATTGCTCCAATACGTACAAGGTTTTTCTATCACAAGCTGCTTCATTTACCAACATATTGCAAGTATACCCTCGTTTGTCCCTTGCATAGATCCAACCAAGTAACCATGTAGTGATTGTTCTCTCCAAAAAACTTTCAAGCTCTTCTTTTGATTGATTCCACATTTTTGGAAAAATCAAGTAGGTTCCGGGAATATTCCACATTACACTGTAAAGGGCCTCGTAAAAAATTAAGGTATTATTTCCATCCAAATCATGAAAAATTCTCCATGCTACATCCAAGTTCTAGTGGTATACAAATCGATATCCAATTAGAAGATCTGTTTTTTGGCATGCTGCCTGTCCTACTATGACATTAAATTTTTGATGGTGTTGTGGAAAGCATAACTCAAGAATACGACGAGTCCTTTGAAATCTATTAGTGCTCCAAATCCACACCTCAAACCATTGCATGAAAAAATCAAGGAAAGTGAATGCATCTTTGCGAATAAAATGCCACACATTTGTACTCTCTTCAACGAGATGCATATGTTTTCCCCAATCTGGGCATACATCACCATGTTACATTTCAATGGTCTTAAGTAAAACACCATTGAGTTCAAGGATCAATACTCTTCTTTGTTTCCGTATAGTATCTGAGGGTGGTGGAATCAATTTCCTTCTAGGCCTATGAGTCCTCAATGACATGTGCCACCTCAATAGTAAATGCTTTGTACATTTGAAATCAAATTTATATGCTTCATAATCTCCTGTTCCAAAAAAAAGGCATGATGGTCAATGGAAGAGATGGGCATGATGGTCATTAACACACTGTGCACCAACATTACTTATTTTATTCATGATATATATAGACTTAAACCTTCAGAAGACAACAAAAGAAAATATTTTTCTTCAATACATAGAAGAAATCTTGTACAAAGAGCTCTAGCCACAAAGATAAAAGAGAGACTTCTTTTCCAAGGTTGAATAACATCTAGTTGATGAAATATAAAAGTGTACATATTTGGTTCATGTTCAAATAATTGGACCCAACACATTGTTTTGGCCGGAATACTAGAGCCCAACGCATTGTTTTGGTCAAAATCTTCTTAACACATTTCCACCACTATAGATGTATGTGAACATTCCAGGTGATTGAGGCAACGCGCATGCTAAGCCCTTACTGGTTGTTTTCTTCCACCTGCAATAACAAATATGCTAGATTAGATAAAAATTTGATTTTATTTTTTATGTTTTTTGATAAATCTAAAGTGAGTCCTACCCATAAGCTTAAGTAGGCCTTTTGTAGCTTTGGTATGTATGCTTTTGCTGCAACTCCGCTAATGAAATGACCACAACCATACCCCAAGCTAGTAGCATAAGCAATAGCATGTTGATCACTCAAATTTTTTGTTTTGTGAGACAATTTTAACAAGTTCAGCTGGTTTGAAGATAACAGTGGCACACCAAACTTGGATGCCAACATAGCTGGATCCTTGCTTAAGGAGTTTACTACTTTCTTGCCTCTACTTTCTTGAACATAACTTAACTTGTTATTGCACAATGGTAGCTGTGAAAATGCACAAGATGAGCTTTCCACTTCGACTGAATTGTTGTCAAGTTCTTCCCTTAGACCTTGGACATTGAACATGCCCCATTCTTCCATAATGTCTTGAAACTTTGTAAATAGGTCATGCACCTCTATGATTGGAGATTGTCCTAGCCGATTGAGTGAAGTAACAGATTGAATGTCATCTGTATTATTTAGATTTAAAAGGTATGGTAGAATCTCATTGCAAAAAAGATAGTCAGGCCTCCCTTGAAAACTTTCAGGATATAAGCAGTTGTCGTTTGGGTTAATACATCCCTTGAAAGGGCTATAATCAATGAGCAATGTAATCTTTGTACTGCATAAATTTCTGCACTAATACCAAACCCTCAACAAAGGCTTAAACATAGCCTCAACATTAGGCTTATCCGGTCTATACACTTTTCAAAGATTATGGATGTAGCAATCTTCTTGTCCCCATACCATAAAAAAATGATATTTTTTATGTGCATGCTTTTCAAGAGTGTTCACATAAGTGCAAACATTCTTTTGTAGCCTGGTGGACCAAATATCAACATGAAAGTACTGACATATCTCATCCAAAAATTCAAAACAACCTGGGCGAACAACAATTGTGGTGTGACCAAGGTCAATTTTGACACAATCTGTACATGGATGCCTCTTGTCTTCTTTGCTGAGTAAAACTCCATTAAGATCAAGAATGAGTGCATGTTTCTTCATGCTGATTGCATGAGCAATATTTTCTGCATACGATACAAAAGAATGATAACAATTTAAGTTTTTGCACTTATAAATCTCAAAAAAAGGGACCAAATATTTGCAGCACACAATTGTAAATTGCACACGTTTATTTATGTCTCATACTCCCATACTCATCTATAATGATGTCTCCTAAAAGTGATTGCATTTCTCTATTGATGTGGGAAGATTGAGAGACTAGTTTATCTCCATCTCTCTCAAAAGAATATAAGCTTCCAAGTGGCCTACGTTTTCGTGCATCAGGACGTAGCTCCTCAACGTTGATGTCTACTTGTGGCACACTGGATCCTTGATTTTGAATGTCAATTTCACCTACAAAGACAACATAATATAATTTTGTATTATCTTCCAAAAAGGGCCATATCTATACTAATCACATTGGACAAATAATTACCTTTGTTTTTCTCACCAACTTCAATCCCTTGATCCCTTTCTTGAATGCTTTGGACTTTGTTTGTATTTGGTATCTCTTTTACTGTCCCTTTGTCAGTTTTTTCTTGTATGTCCTTGGTTGCAAGAGTTGCTTGGAGCTCTTCATTGGCTTCACCCTTCTTCTCACTACCTTCTGCATTCTCATCTCTTTGAGGCATGTTGTTAGTGTCGTGTGAAGGTTTTGGAGAATTTTTCACAACAAAATCACTTTGATGTTCTACCACCACCATCTCCTCTTCACTATTTCTAATGTCACGTTCATGAATTTGGGTCTCTCCAATTGTAGGTAGCATGTTCTCTCTCTCTCTCTTTAGTCATGTCATTTGAAGTGTTTTGAGAGGTTTGTTCTACAAGATCACTTTTGTGCTCTACAAGATCACCTTTATGAAACTGGGTCTCTCCAACAATGGTGGGTAGCACTTGTGCTGCTTGAGATATATTATCTCCGTCTTCTATTTTGTTGTCTTCATCTGAAAGATGAAAAAAGTCAAATTTTTACCTATTTAGAAAATAGTCTAGTGGATTTTCAATAACCATAGAATCCATTTCATTTCCATCATCTAACCCAGACATTTTATGCTAGAAAGGATCCATTTAGCACATTAACACAAAAATGCTAACCTAGAATGATACCTAAAGCACATTTGAAAATGAGGCTTAATCTTAAGCTCCAGCCTAAGGCTTAAGTCTCAAAGTTTAGGCTTTTGTTTCAAGCCTAAAACTTAAGTCTCAAAATTTATGCTTATGTTTGAAGTTTAAAATGTAAGTCCTAAGCCCTTTTTAGTCTTCATCATTCACTATGTGAAAACCTTTTATACTATGTGCACTGAAGACCTATTTATAAAACCCCTTATCTATGAATTTTTCAAGGTATCATCCAATTTTATTCATAATCTATAAGTATTTTGTTATTTGTAACATTTTTTTGCTACAATGCTCATGAGATTGGACTCATATGATAGTGCTACACTAACATACAAAGGCAAGGCTCGAACTTAAGTTCGATCCTACAAAATAAATTTCAGTTTCTTGTTATAGATTATGACTCTTTCTTAACATATGCAATCTCTACAATAGGATATGAAATTGTGAGCTTCACTTGAAAGTACTGAGGTAGGATTCTATGACAAGGACTTTTGTTGTTAAAATTCATACACATGATCACATGATGCTCACCTAACATGCTACCTATTTCAAATTTGGAGGTGAGCCTCAAACTTAAGTTCATGCCTAAGGCTTAAGTCTTAACCTTAAGCTTATGTTTCAAGTGTAAGGCTTAAATCTCAAGCCATGTCTAGTCTCAACGCATTCACTATGTATAAAATTATTATATTGTGCACATCTAGGGCCTATTAAAAAAACCTCTTAACTATGAATTTTTCAAGGTATGATCCTTTTTACTTCATGATCCGTAAGTATTGCTATTTGGAAGATTATATTACTACAATGCTCTTGAGATTGGCCTAACATGGTAGTGCTCATGAGCTCCGCCTCACATGGTAGTGCTACACTAACATGTGGAGGCAAGGTTCAAACTTAAGTTCGAGCCTACAAACTAAATTTCAATGCCTTGTTAGGTACAAAGACATTATGAGTTTCACATAACATATGCAAGTGCTACACTAAGATATAGAAGTTCAAGTCTCACTTAGAAAAACTCAGCCATGACTTTTTTGATTGAAGTTCATACACAAGTGCTTCACTATCTCTCCTTGTCAGGCTTGAACTTAAGTTTGAGCCTCATTAGTGTTTGGTAATGCTTCATTATTGTCTCACCGAAACCAAAATTTCTTACTCTTAATACACATCTGTATGTTAGCTATGCTTTGTGAATTGACACTTTAAATAAAGACATGTGCTTTGTGATGGCTCAAACTCAAGTTTGATCCCCCCCATCATTTTTTAAAACAACAACAATTAAATCTAATTAAACTGACATACTTTTAGATAAAGACACAAGATAGTATTAAGAAAATAGTGTTTGAAGGACCTAAAGTATCACAATTGATCAATTCGATACACTATCCTGCCGTTTTATACTTTAGGAGTCTGTTGGTACATGATAATGGCATGCATCATTAAACCTAGTATCAAAAATACTCTAAGAAGCATTCGCACCTTTTTCATCAGCTACTACACTGTCTTGAGGGCCTCTATCATCCTCTTGTGCATTCTCATTGCCTACATCATCATCCTCATTATCTTCATCATTTTCTTTTGCACACTCAACATCCACAATTGGACTCATTTCTCCAACATTGTCTCCCCCCCCTTGATGCATAAAAATCGTAGCTTCTTGAACTTCACTATCATCCGTGTTATCTACGTTATTGTTGTCTTCATTTTCATAAACATCCTCTCCACTGCTTTGTTGCTCATCAATCTCAAGATTGTTAAGGTCTTCTTTTTTTTATAATCCAGCTCCACTGTTTGTCTCGCAAGTGATGCTTGACTTGCACCACACCACTCCTGCAAGGACGGATTGCTCTCCAAAAGACTAGAGCATTGAGATTCTAACTCCATTGCTTCAAAATCATCTTTACATAGAGCAATTGCCCTTCTCTTCTTCGACAAGCTTTGCTCCAACACAACTCCACCGCAAAAAAATTCCAAAACGTAGCTTTGCTCAGGACAAAACCCTGTGATAAGGCCATCAATGAAGTTTCTATCAATAAATTCATGATCCTTGCCACAAGAGCCTGAGAAAAAGACTCTTTTTGTATGAGCTTTGTCAATAGTCTCAAATCTATCAAATTTGCTAACAAAAAGAGCAACCATTGCAGAGTCCACAGTTCCATCTATCCATGAGTCATCTCTTGTTGCTTGGATATTTCCATATTCAAAATGGACCTTAGTTGACTGGCTAGAAACCCCTTCAACAAGCATTCCGGTATTGATGATATCAATGAAACACACTAGCACATATTCGTATTGTGCATTCAATGTGTTTAGATTGAGTGCCAAATTTGCAAAAAAATCTAAAGAGAGCTTTTCTTTAGTACCCTGAAGATCCAAGACAACCAATTGAAATGGTACGTACTCTGTATTGAAAAAGTCATTGATCTTCCCCATATCAAAGCCCACCCCCTGGATTCTCCATGGAATAGACCCATCTTGAGATATTATGCCCATATTAGCTCTATAAAGATGATTGAGGAGAGTTATTACACTTTTTGGAAGTAAGCGTGGAATCTTCTTTGCTCTGTTGAGGGAGTCCTTGACATAGTACTGGCTATAGCTCCTCATTTGATTGTACTCATGCTCTCCTAGCTTGTACTTCTCACAAACTTGCTCCCAAGATAAATTTTCCCTTGTCAAATTAAAGAAGAATGATATTATTACTTCTTTCAACACTCGATCTGTTTTTAGCTTCCAAGTCATCTCATCCATGTCCATTCTATGAGGGGTATGCTTGCTCTTCTTTAGCAAGATGGTTTTGTCTAGGATTGCATTTTCTAGTTCAAGAACTTCTTTATTCTCGAGGCCTAAAATGCACCTAAACAATGTAGGTGCCAGTGTTGCTGTGCCAGGTGCTTTTCAAATCTGACAACCCTTCATAGTTAGAAATTTAGGATTTTTGTTGGAACCTTCGTCAATTGTTTCTCCCTTTGTATTTGGTAGCAAGCCTGGAGCATATTGTCTCATGATCTTGACCCAATTCTTCCATATCTTCTCATCACATAGAAGCAAATGCAAGTCGGTCTTGACAAATCCCTTTTGAAGTGTGTGCTCTGTTGTCTCAACAAAGGTCTGCAAAATTGAAAATTCCAACATCAATATTGACAAGGCTCTAACTTGTGGGATTGAGACGCATACTTAATAAGTTCAAGCCTAGCTAGATTGAATTGTTTCTTTATATGCTCACATACATCTATGCAAAGTCCAAAATACATGGGTATATGTAAGTGGGGCTCAAACTTAAGTTCGAGCCTCGCTTGTTTGTGTTATAGCCTCATATACAAGTGACACTAAATCTTAAGTTAAAACCTCAATTTAATTTCTAATTGAGCACATAATGGTCTTTCTTGAGCCTATGATAGACTCTAGTTTACAAATAGATATTGATTAAAAAGACTCACATCCATGTTTTCAAAGAATCAAACAAGTACCTTCCAAGCCTCAAAGTCCTTCTTGGTTTGGTTGACACCAGGTGGTGGCTTAGAAGGACAACCATTTGCATGCCATTGTGCTTGTGCATGCATAAGTTGGTCAAGAAATGGCTCCTTTTGCATTGACATTGCAACAGATAGATTCAAATCTTTGGAGATTTCACGAGAGATCTTTGGTGGGCAATTGAGAATAATCTTTGATCGTCTATATTTGGATTGTTGACGCAATTGAGGGGTAACCTTTGCAACGTTTGCACCCTGCAAACGTTTTGCAACACTAATGGAGTGTTCCAGAGATGATCCAGTAATCAACATTGCGAACACCCTCTTTGGCAAGTTTGTCAAGAGGATGTTTTTGGAAAGATCACAAGGCATCAAAATTGCTAGTATCTCCTCTTGCTTTGGTTCTTGAATGAAGTCTAAAGTCAAAATCCTGACCCAATCTAGATTTAATCTTTTGTACACATAGTTTGATGGAGCAGGAAAACACCTTGTCACGTCAATGCTAAAGACTTCATTAATCCCAAAAGGATAGAATCCCTTCTTGATTTCTAAAGAGGTCAGTGCCTTGTTATCTTTGGATGGAGTTTCCATGTCCATCAACTCCTCTTCAGAAACCTCTTTTTCTTCTGCACTCTTTTTCATCTTCCTCTTTGCTAGTTTTTGTCGATCTTCCTCAAGAGTAGAATCATCCTTTGCCTTTCTTTTTCTTCTGAGTCCTTGTGCATCTTGCCCTTGTGAACCTTCTTGCTCCTCTAAATTAATGGTGGCAGTGATCTTCTCTACATGTGTTGAAGCGCTTGCACGGGCACCTCTTGATGCTGCAAGTGCACTCCTAACTATGTCTTTCCCTGTCTTCTTCACAACTTTCTTAGATAGTGTCCCTATTGGTTTCTTTGCAGGTACAATCTTCTTTGGTAAGCTCAAGACTCGCTTTGCATGTTTCACTGCCTTCACTAGGTCTTCCACACAGTCCACACCTGAGTCTTCTTGATTAGTGAAGCTGGAGATCTTCAATCCTAATTTTACAATAGAATTTTCTTTTCCTAGTTTGCTACCATTCATGTTTACTACATGAAAAGTGCCCAATGATAAGCAAAACTTGTTTGCCTTTGTGGTCTCTCCAATAGGTAGCATATTACATGCAAAGCATGGCATTGCTGTTGCATCCACATCATCTTTGACACCCACAACAATCCCCATGTCTCCATATTTCATATCACCTTGTGACAAATATAGATGGATGTCACCTTTGTAGTTTGCATCTGTATTGTAGGTATCCACAAACCACTTCACTCCTTCTTCTTTTGTTAACTCAAAGGTCTTGTCAACCTTTATTCTTGGAGTAGTAGTTTTGGCGTGAGTGCTCTGGTATACTTGGTACATTGGAAGCCTCCATTCCTGAAACAACCAAAAAGAACAATGCTAGAACCTAAACAAGGAGCATATGTTTAAGTTAAATAGTACATTTAAAAAAAAACACTAGCATGTGTAGGCGAGGCTTGAACTTAAGTTTGAGCCAAAAGATGTTGTTTTGTACCCTTGCTAGCCACAAGGATTTCATGAGAGTAGTCTTGCAAGTTAGTGCTACATTAAATTTGAGCCTAAAAGTGAAGCTCTATGATTTTTCTAGCTAGAAGGATGTCATGAGGCTAGGCATGCACCCTAGTGCTACATTAGCATATGGAGAGGAAGCTCAAACTTAAGTTTGAGCCTAAAAGTGAATTTTTATTCCCTGATGCACTTGAGGCTTGAACTTAAGATCGAGCCTAAAGGTGCTATTCTATGCCCTTGATAGCCACAAATATGTCATCAAGCTAGCCTTCCATGCTAGTGCTACACTCAAATATGCAAGTGGGGATCAAACTTAAGTTTGAGCCTCTTGTCATTGGTAACCAAAAGGATGCCATGAGGATAGACTTAAGTTAAATCCTAAGTGTTTTTCTATTATTGCATGAATCCTAAAAGGACTTAGTGAATCTAGATTTTCATGATAGTGCTATACTAACATATCTAGGTGAGGCTCGAACTTAAGCTCGAGCCTCTTGCCTCTGGTAGCCACAAGGATGTCCCTCGGCTAGCCTTATAGCCTAGTGCTACAATAGCATATGCAAAT
Organism: Adiantum capillus-veneris; assembly: GCF_014529385.1. Classification (NCBI taxonomy): domain Eukaryota; kingdom Viridiplantae; phylum Streptophyta; class Polypodiopsida; order Polypodiales; family Pteridaceae; genus Adiantum; species Adiantum capillus-veneris. Next base: position 126,906,666 of record NC_140938.1, on the reverse strand, counting down.
AAGGCTAGCCACAAGGATGTCATGAGGCAAGCCTTGCATCCTAGTGCTAAAGAATATGCACTTGAGGCTCGAACTTAAGATCGAACCTAAAGATGTTCTTCTATGCCCTTGGTAGCAACAAGCCCTACATGCTGGTGCTACTCTAGTATATGCAAGTGAGGATCAAACTTAAGTTTGAGCCTACTAGCATTGGTAGCCACACAGATGTCATGAGGCTAACCTTACACCCTAGTGCTAAAGTAACATATACAGTTGAGGCTCAAACTTAAGTTCAAGGTAGACTTGCTATATTAGCATATGTAGGAAAGGTTCGAACTTAAGCTCGAGCCTCTTTCCCTAAGTAGCCACAAGGCTGTCATTAAGCCAGACTTGCTACAATAGCATATGTAGGCAAGGTTCGAACTTAAATTTGAGCCGCTCTCCCTAAGTAGACACAAGGATGTCATTAAGTTAAACTTGCTATACTAGCATAAGTAGGCAAGGTTCAAACTTAAGTTTGAGCCTCTTTCCCTAAGTAGCCACAAGGATGTCATTAAGATAGCCTACAATAGCATATGTAGGCAAGGTTCGAACTTAAATTTGAGCCGCTTTCCCTAAGTATCCACAAGGATGTTATTAGGTTAGACTTGCTGTACTAGCATCTGTAGGCGAGGTTCGAACTTAAGTTCGAGCCTCTTTCCCTAAGTAGCCACAAGGATATTCCTCGGCTAGCCTTACACACTGGTGCTACAATATCATATGCAATTGAGGCTTAAACTTAAGTTTGAACCTAAAGTGTTGTTCTGTTCCCTTGGTATCCACAAGGATTTCATGAAGCTAGACTTTCATGCTAGTGCTATACTAGCATATGTAGGCAAGGCTCAAACTTAAGTTCGAGCCTCTTGCGCTTAGTAGACACAAGGATGTCATGAGGAAAGCCTTCCATCCTAGTGCTACACTAGCATATGAAAATGAGGCTTGAACTTAAGGTGCTATTCTATACCCATGGTAGCCACAAGGATAGCATTAGGCTTGCATTCTAGTGCTACACTAGCCTATGCAAGTGAGGATCAAACTTAAGTTCGAGCCTCTTGGAATTAGTATCCCAAAAGGATGACTCTAGACATGCTCCCTAGTGCTACAATAGCTTATACAGTTGAGGCTCAAAATTAAGCTCGAGCCTCAAAGTGTTTTTCTTTTCCTTTGGTATCCACATGGATGTCATGAAGCTATACATGCATCGTAGTGCTATACTGACATTTGTAGGCAAGGTCTACACTTAAGTGCAAGCTTTTTTCCATTGTTTTCCACAAGGATGCTATTCTATGACCTTAGTAGCTATAAGGATTTCACAAGGCTAACCTTTCCCCCTAGCGCTACAGTATGAAATACTCAAACTTTAGCTTGATTCTAAAGATATTTTTCCATAACCTTGTTAGCCACAAGGATGTCATGAGGCTGTGCCCTTGCATAGTAGGGCTACACTGCAAGCAAGGCTCTTTCCATTGGTAGCTACAAGGATGTTAGGAGGCAAGCCTTGCATCCTAGTTCTAAAGAATATGCACTTGAGGCTCAAACTTAAGATCGATCCTAAAGGTGTTCTTCTATGCCCTTGGTAGCAACAAGCCCTACATGATGGTGCTACTCTAGTATATGCAAGTGAGGATCGAACTTAAGTTTGAGCCTACTGGCATTGGTAGCCACACAGATGTCATGAGGCTAACTGTACACCCTAGTGCTAAAGTAAGATATACAATTGAGGCTCAAACTTAAGTTCAAGGCAAACTTGCTATATTAGCATATGTAGGCAAGGTTCGAACTTAAGCTCGAGCCTCTTTCCCTAAGTAGCCACAAGGATTCCATTAAGCCAGACTTGCTACAATAGCATATGTAGGCGAGGTTCGAACTTAGATTTGAGCCGCTTTCCCTAGAGCTATTATGCTCTGGCCCTGGTTAAGTCTCAAGCACTTGCATGAGGCAATGCTATCATGCTAAAATATCCACAATAAGCTCATGAGGCCACACTAGAGTGGAATATGCTAGTGCTTTGAAAGCATTAGAAGGTGAGGTTTATGCTACATCAGTTCATTGTTCTATTTTCTCAACAAGGAAACAAGGCACCAAAAACGAGCTAAATATCAAAAGCAAAGAATCTACGTCAAGTGGAAATGTCACACTCAGTACCCAACCAAGTAAGTGTTGTTGTCTATCTTTTTCTTTAAGTGGATTAATTACTTAATTATAGTTTTAAAAAAAGTTAATTAAAGTACTTATTGATTAAGTACTCTAATTAGAGAATAGCCACTTACTTTCAATTTATAGAGCGTGATTTTAGACGTAGTTGTAGTTTGATTAACTTAATGATAGAGTTTAAAAGGTGTATCAAGGAGACGGTAGCCAACAATAATGAGTATATGTAGTCATTAAAAGTAGATTAAATAGAGATTAGAAACTAGTAGAATGATATTGAAGATTGAATTTTGAGATGCAGGTTTAGGACGGATTAAGAGGAAGGGAGGGAGTGATTAAGAGGAGGCAAGGGAGATTACATAGAGAGATTAGGGAGTGATTAAGAAGAGGCAAGGGAGATTACACAAAGAGATTAGGGAGTGATTAAGAGGAACTGAGGGTAATTACACAGAAAGATTAGAAGAAGATATCACACACAGACACACACACACACACACAAGAGAGAGACAAAGAAGTGCACCTGGATAAGCCTTTCGAATTTGAAATTCAAATTTCAAATCTAGACTGCAATCAGATCTTCACCTGCAATCAAAAAGAGAAAGATATGCACACACACACACACACACACACAGAGGTAATGTAGAGCGTTTTGGGACTGCAAATAGATTCATAGAGGAGAGGGAGTTGGGAAAGTAAAGAGCGATACCTGTCACGTCATCGTCGGTTTTTTCACAGTCTGCACAAAAATCCAAACCATGTTTTAATGTAGAAGAGAGAGAGAGAGAGAGAGAGAGAGAGAGAGAGAGAGAGAGAGAGAGAGAGAGAGAGAGAGAGAGGGAGAGAGAGAGAGAGAGAGAGAGAGAGAGATAGAGAATTAATATAGAGTTGTGAAAAAGAGCCTTGTGGGGCCGCGAGCAGATTCGTAGAGGGCAAGGAGATGCGGGAGTAAAGAATCTCACCTGTTGTGCCGTCATCGAATTCGTTACAGTCTGTAGAAAAATCCAAACCTATTATAATATAGAAGGTTTAAAAAGCATTAAAAAAGTCTTTAATAGCTTTTCCCACCAACCCTACCAAAATCATATGCGTGGACCAAAACTAATGGTTTTCATGATGGTTAAAAGAAGTGGAAAAAAAACTTTTCACGAAAATCATCATAACTTTCACATACGGAGCCCGATTGCAAAACCTTTTATATGAGCCTGTAGCTTGAGAGCGGCTCTACGATTTTCTGAACAAACCCTATTCAAAAAACATTTTTATGAACAGTTTTCAAAAAAACGACGTTTAAGGGGTCAAAAAATTCGACGAAGTTAGGGGTATCTAGAACTAGTTTTTTGAGAGTTTTGGGAAAAGAATACTCACAAGTTGGACATAGTTTTGACTTCCCTTGGCTAAAACCTCTTAGGATCAATCAGTGAGGGACCCGCCTCCACCAACCCTCTTCCTTAACCGATTTCATGCACCTTTTTGCATGTAAAATTATCCTGCTACAACACGTAAAACACTAGGACTATAATCACCAAGAATCGATTTACACATAAACAATTGAGAAAAAAACCTCATTGTATTTTGAATGTACATCAAGGCTCAATTGTCATAGCATAATCTCCAAGGCCACTTATACTCGAACTAATATCCTATCCTAAAAGAAAACTATATGACTAACTAGGCTCGAACTTAAGTTTGAGCCACTCATGCAACTACTTTGAAGCCTCACCTTCTTGTAAGCTCCAACTCTTTTGATAGGTCATTCAAGGAAACTTAGGTTTGATGTAAAGCTCACATTACCTTGGCTCCACCTTACAACTCTTTAAATGTATAATGTAGCTCAAACTTCAATTTGAGTCTCCTTCCAAATTCAAGGCTACTTCAACATAGCTTGGGTTTTTTCTCACACCTCTTGTTGCTCGTAGATTTCTAACACTTGAATGTGCATCTATGCACAAACTTGAGTTTGAGACTTCTACCAAATTCCATGGGTGCCCCCATGTAACTTGGGCTACATCTTGCAACCCGTGTGACAAGTATAGATTTCTAACACTTGGATGTACATTTACGCTCAAACTTGAGATAAACTTGAGATCGAGCCACCTACAAAATTCCATGCTTGCCTCTATGAAACTTTGGCTTTGTGAAACTCTTTTTATCTAGGTATTTATAGCACTTAGATGTACATCTAGGATTAAACTTGAGCTTGAGCCTCCTACCATCGTGCGTGGGTTGACTCAATATAGCTTGAGATCCATCTTGCAACTATTTTAAGCTAAAGATTTCTAGCACTTAGACCTACATTTAGGCTCCATCTATGCTCCGGCATTGTAACTTAGGCACCATCTTGGACCTATTTTTAGCTTTAGATTTCTAGCACTTAGATGTACATTTAGGCTCAAAGTTCAGCTCGAGCCTCCTACATCCCCAATGGGTTGAAATATAACTCGAGATCCATCTTGTAACTCTTGTGAGCTATATATTTCTAGCACTTGGATGTGCATAAAGGCTCCATCCTCCTATCAAATTCCATGGGTCCTCTGCAATGTAACATAGTCCCTATCTTGCAACTCTTGTCAGCTTTAGATTTCTAGCACTTGGATGTACATACAGGCTCAAACTTGAGCTCGAGCCTCCTACCATCCTCCATGGATTGACTCAGTGTAGATTTTCTTAATTGAATGGGATGCAAGATTTTGCCAAAATTGTGAGTGTATCTTGGGAATGCATTAAATTTTGAGTTATATGTTCAGACATACAATTTTACTGATATCTCTTGATTTTCTAAAAAATTGCAGGGTCCAAAACAAGGTGATTCATTGTTTCTTGTTGACGGTTCCACAAGGAAAGCTCGTGGGGTTATTCATTCCACTGATGCATCTCAACGTTGTGGTTTTGAATTGATTGGCACAACATGTGTGGCGATACATGTACTAGAAAGTTTTGATGACACCTTCTTGATTCCATTCATCACAATGGATGCAAGAACCATGTCTCAAGTAGTTGGAAGCATCATCAAATGGCCATTGCATAATATTGTTATGTATAGAGGAAAATGTCACACAATAGATGAGGATTTTCTTGTTGGTCAAGAAGATGGCTTGATAGATAGAGCGAGTTGGAAAGATAAAAGAGTCATCCTTTGGGCTGAAAATAGATCTACAAAACTTGGTAATGGAGTGGTATTGCTGGTCCAACCATATGAGGCTATAAACTGTACTGAACTAGGTGAGAGTAGCTTGGGTGTCATTGTGGAAGGGTCGATGCATCCACATCAAAGTGATATTTCAAGTTTGTATTTGGTAAGTTGGCCTATTAGGCAGCTCACATTTGAGAATGGTGAGCCCTTGATCAAAGACACTGGATCTTCTTCTGCCATTGATGGTATTCAAAATTTCCTCATGGAAGAAACGGGAGATTCCCTTGACAACTTATATGCTTCCAGTGATGACTATGAGGATGATGGCATAGATAACAACACTGAAACTAGTTTTGGAGAAGGTACCACTAGTACAGAACTAGGTCTTCTTCTTCATACTCAAAATGATAGAGAGCAGGATGCCATTGCCGGTGACTATGATATAAGAGATGGACAGGTAAGAAAAGGAGTTATGTACATAGAGTTAGGCCTAGAAAAAAAAAAAGGTTATGCTCATGCTTTCGACAAACAATGTGATGCTGCAAACATTCACAAAGTTGCAACAATTGATTGTTGTGAGATGCAATGCTGCTAGATTGGAAACATATCCAAAATCATGCAAGCAAGGGCAGACTTTTGGGGACAAAGCTACACTAGCCGATGCACATTTGTATTGGATTGTATGAGCATGACTCATAGAAAATATCAAGAAGAGGAATGCTTTGAGTTTACTTTTTATGGAAATAAGGTATGTATTAAAGCATGGTATGTAATGCATGGAATAGGAAAGTCAACATTTTACAGGCTACGTAAAAAATTCTTGGATGGAGCATGCAATGGCAATCATGGAAACACTGGAATAATAAGGAAGAGCTCGACACATGTTGAGATGGCAAAAGCACTCATACCAGGCTTCATAGATAATAATACAGATCAAATGCCACATAAGTCAAGGACAACCATGCATGGCACTTGGGAAACTCAACGTGTTCTACCAACGATGTACAAACAAGTGGACATTTTGCGATAATTAAATGACACACTTGTCACAATGGAATACAAAATGTTGTCACAACCAACATTCTCAAGGTTGTGCAACACAGTCTTCAAGACAGTCACTTTATCAAAATCAAGCACATTCTCTAAATGTGACATTTGCACATCCATAAAGGTCAAGCTGGAGTCTACCAAAAATCAGGTGGAGCGTGCTAGATACATGGCACAGAGGAGAACACACATGTTGCAACAAATGAGCTGAAGAAATCTGTATTGTGCTTGGAGGAGCTCTTTAGAAATGAATCTAACCAAGTTCTTGTGCATTATACATGACAAGAGTAAGACTGCTGTACCACAAATTAAACCAGTTCCAAAATCTCTCAATGGAGTTGAGAGGCTTCCAGTATCCTTGATAGGAATGCTCACTCATGGACATGGACAAACAGCTTATGGTCACTTTGCATTGAGATTATGGCCGAGTGATCCCAACTTCACAATTGCATCTCTCTCAAAATGTCTAAGAAACTTAGAAAAAAGAGATAAACATATGTTTGGTGACTTGAGCGTAGAAAACTCAAGTGTAGAACCACGAACAAATCTTTTTGATTGTGTTTTGTCTACAGCTTCTCTCTATCACCATATGAAAATGCTTAAGGAGAAAAACCAGTACTGCAAGGAACAGAGTGCCCAGAATGAAGAGGCAGAGACTGATCTAATCACAAATGTGAATGTGGACACTGAGAATTTTGCTTCTAGACAAGGAAATGATTGTCCAAGGATGCAATCAATCTTTTCTACTAATGCACATGTACAGGAGGATGGCAATGTATTTGGGTTCAAGAGGTTGCCAAGAACATTGTTGTTGCAACTTGACAATTGTGGTTCATAAAATAAGATTCGATATGTGTTTGCATACCTATCATTGTTGGTTGCACGAGGAGTATTTGACACTGTGCAACTTGGATTTCTTATGGTTGGTCACACTCATGAAGACATTGATGCATTGTTCAGTCGCTTTTTTGAGAAGCTTAGAAAACAAACCATTTTTACATTTTCACATTTGATGAAGATCTTCAGTGAGTGTGTTAGCATGCATCCAACACCTTTTCTCCTACAAAAGGTGGCAGACTTTAAAGGATTTGTAAAGGGGCTCTTACATGATGGAGCAGATAGCTTAGTGGGTCATTCAAAGCCATTACAATTTAGGTTCTATATGAGTGATGGAATACCTTTGATGCAGTACAAAGTACACCCTAAAAATGTGGATTGGTTACCCGAAAATGGTATAGAGTTATGGAAGAGAAATGACCAAGGAGGAGCCAAGCTTCCTGAAGGTGTTCCAAAAGTATCACCACCCTTTGAGTATGTTAAAGATAGTGAGAAAGTTATGGAAGGAATAAAGAAGTATGTTAGTTGGTGGAAAGATCACTTGCAAGAGAAAGGAGATGAAAGTGAGTATGCTAGGTGGATCAACCCAGTTCTTATGTATTGGGAGAATCTCATGCAAGCTATGCAAAACCCTGGACAAAGTGAAAACACTTTATTTGATGAATTTTGGCCAAGGAGTATGCGTGAACAAGATCATCCTCTTGAAGTTCCATTGGAAGATGGTCTAGATGAAGCACTTGACATAATCGAGGGCCACTATTGTGGTCCAATGCGCAACAAACCTGTTGAGGAGTTCAACCCAACTCTTGATGTGGCAAAGGGAGACTTTGTACTTGTGCAACCTTGTGATGAAAATTACCCAATTTGGTTAGGAGTGGCAGCAATAGATATTGATCAGAACAATGACTCGGCAACCTATCTTCAAGTGAAGATACAGTACTGGGCACCAATTTCAAAGAAGAAGAATGCAAATGATGTGGAGGTTTACAAGGATTGTTGGAACAAGTATTGGAGAGAACATCAATGATCCTCAATGTTGGGAAGACACTAGCTGCATCATTTGGGCATGGAAGCCCAAGGGTGGACGAATTTTTGAAAAAAATCAAGATTCCAAAGGCAATAACCCTCAAGGCCAAAGAGAGTCAGTTGAAACTTGATGAACATGAGGCACCATCAAATGTCAATGCAAATGAAGAGGAATGATTGCTTAGCATTCGCCTTTCAGCTTTGTAATCTTCTAGCAATGGTTCCAATTAGTCCACCCATAGCTAGGGTCATTATCAACATTGATAATGGCATCCCACCTTTGTAATCTTCAAGAAATCTTATTTAATATGAACTGTTTTTTTTCACTTTAGTCACCCAAGTTTTTCTTGCAACTTACATTTTAATTGTTTTATCAAATGAAGCATGTGTCGGAAGAAAACTTTGGGTGCATGAGCATGTGTGTGTGTGTGTAAACTAACATGTGCAAAAACACTCTAGTGTATAGTATGGTTGTTGAAAACAGACCGTATTGGATCTTGTAGACTCATAAGCATCCACTAAACATTGTATCTCAGTTTTCATATGTGCAACAACCTAGTACAATACAACCTTACCTCAAGTCCATGAGACACAAAGAATCGTCCCAAATGTGTGAATTTTTCCCTATTTTCCTAAATAGGTGCTATAATCAAAATTCTATTCCAAGAATTTCATTGTGTTTCTTGTCTCTTGCTCTTTCATTTAAGTATAATCATTCTCAATTTTGTTGTGGTTTTTGACAACTTGTCAGTGAGATAAATCTACATTTTTGAGTGCAAAAATAGTTGTTTTTTGACATTTTGACTGTAGGAGAGTATTAATAGACCATTGGGGGACCCATCTAGACTATTTTATTAGAGTTTTAAGACCTCGACCATGATGGATCGGGATGTTGATACCTTGTCAGATGAATTTCAAGTTTTGTAGGATAGTGTCCCTATGCCTATCATAGCTTATTCTAAAGTTTTGTTTCAATTCAAGCTCATTTGGTCAACGAAATGGCGTGATGACCTAGATCGGTGAGATAGAACATAGACTAATTTCTCATATTAGAAAGTGATAGTTTGTTGGTGAAGAAGGTAGCTTTGTTCTCTAGGTTCACTTCTTGAGGTTGACAGCCTCAACGAGTCTATGTGCCCCATCCAAGCCACTTCCTTGAGTATTGACATTATGGTAGTGCCAAATAGCTATGCTAGACGTTTGATCGTGAAAATCCAAAGATAGAGGTTTTATATGATCGGAGATCTGCAGCATAGTTGTTGACACCTAATATAATGTCAATACTCAAAGAAGCGACTAGGATGGGGCATGGAGACTTGTTGAGGGTGTCATCCTCAAGAAGTGAACCTAGTGAACTAAGTTATCTTCACCACCATAAAACTATCACTCTCTAATCTAAGAAATTGGCATATGTCCTATCTCATCGCTCTAGATCATCATGCCATTTTGTTGACCAAATGAGCTCAAAATGAAACAAAACTATAAGAGGAACTGTAATAGGCCTAGGGGCACTATCCTACAAAGTCTAAAGGTCATCTGACAAGGTACCAAATTCCCAATCCATCATGGTCCAGGTCTTGAAAATTGTAATAGAATAGTTCATATAGGTTGCCCCATGTTCTAGGAACACTCTCTTATGGTCAAAATATAAAAAAAGAACCATTCTTGCACTCAAAATTGCAAATTTAGCTCACATACCACATAAAAACTGAGAATTATTATACTTAAATGAAAGAGCAAGAGATAAGAAACACAATGCAATTCTCAATATAGGATTTCGATTACCAAATTAAGAGAAAAATAGTTTTTACAAGATGCTAGTGAGTAGCCGCTCACTATCGTACGTACAAAAAAACTATTAAAAAAAAACTTGGATAATGTTACAATGTGTGTCCAAACTAAGGTTTTTGAGCTTTATACTTAGGGCTATTGCATATGGCCATTGGTCAGCTTAAAAGACTTTTTGGACTGAAGATAAAAGAATTTATCTTTGAATATATAGAATGCAGCTCAACAATCATAATGTCTCTTTTACAAGGCTTTTTGGATATAGATTACATCCAAATTTTGGGCTTGGGCAAAGTGTGGTCGGCTAGAAGAGCACCCGTCAGCTGCATCTGCCAAATACTCCTCCCTTCTTAGTCGTTCCATGTCCTCATGCAAGCCTTGTGAGCTGCTCTTCAGTAGTCGATCTTCCGCTTTTCCAATGTCTTTGTGATATGAGTAAACTTGGCAGCTCAAGCTGCTATGTCAGCTTGTACTGCTACATCCTGAAAGTGTTGTTTAATATGGCACTCTAGTATGCTATGTGCCTTGCTTATAGATCTTTGGTCAGAGGATTGAAGATGGTGGAGTCCATCTCAAATAACCCTATCATAAATGCGTCCTCAAATGCCTGCATGTAGTACGAGGGGAGGAATATGATTCTTTGCGTACATCCCCATAAGAATGTTCCTACTGGGGGCTTCATTTTCTAAGCTCCATGCAATGCCTTTGGTGCCTTCAAGGATCATCTACCAAGGATTCTCTATTGTATCAATATCTTCAAATGCCTATATACATGTTATGATCATTTTTTCTATGTTTTTCAACATCTAGCATGTGAGGTCAGAGACATCCCTCATTTGAGAAATCTCTTCTTTCATGGCATGGACCATGTATGACTCTATTGGCTTGTAGTTCTTGATTGGCTTTGAGAGTATTGGGTAATTGAAAATTGAGGGCCTCTTGCTCCTCATGTGTAATAATAGCTTTCCCAGGATTGTCATCTAAGAATTGGACAATAGGTTGGGTCGATTTTGAGTTTTTGCAGTGCATTTTTGTGCCTCGTCTCTCGTGTGGTATTTTATCAAACCACTTCTTTCTTCACAAGGGTTGACTCTCCAAGATAAAAAGCACTTGATCTGTGGTAATTGGCACATCCTTGTAGTCTCCCTTTGCATTCGGTTCCAATGTTGGTAAGATCTTCTTTCCCAACAATATGGCCTCTTTTTTCATCAATGGAAGTGGTAAGGTCCATAGATTGCTTCTCCACATGTTCCTTCACCAAATGTAGTGCATGTTGCACCTCAATAAATGAAACATTTAAAAAAAGTTTTAGCAATACCAATTTCTTCCATTCCACAAGCTTCACTCTTGGCTACAGATGCTTTGCCTGCAATTTTCCCTTTCAATCTTTTGACTTTAAAACCAGTCTTAGCTAACATTGGAACTACTGGTTTACCACTTGGTTTCAAAATAGATATAGGGAATAAATCCCCAAACTCCATGTCCAACTTCACCTTAACTGCTTCCAAAGAATCTTTCTTGGAATAACCTACATCCATCAAACTTCCTACATCCTTCGCCATATGAATTGTTCTCTGGTCTTAATGTAGCTTCAGTATCTTTTCTCTCCTTTGTATAAACCCCGATTCTTCAGGTAACTTTCATGCCATCCAAAAGGTTTTGCTCTACAAAATACTCTTATTATTAACATGCTGAAAAGTTACAGCCAAATAAGACCCCACTTTAGTAGTTTTGTCCGTCCTCTTTTGCTTTGTGTAAATTTCAATCTTAATCATGTCATGCAAAAAATTGGCCAATCCTAGGTTTCTACCACTCTCTGTTGCCATCAGAATGCCATAATTCTACCTACTTATGTATTCAAACCACCAATAGAAAAACCCTCTCGATGAACTACCTTACCGGTTGCAGTTTAGCAGGAAATTTCATCCCTGACAGTTGGTAATAATGGCTTTCACCTTGATATGGCCCAAAGGCTTTTGCCATTTTCTTATCAGTAGCTTTAGCTGTCATCTGCAATCGCATTAGGAAGAGGATGGGGTCTAGGAGGGCCTCTTTATATTCCATGAGCTTATGGAGGTGATTAACTTTTTGAAGAATAGGTGTATGATATGTGTGCAAGAATGGTGGGTGTGTAAGAGATGTGTAAGAGTGGTCAAAGGATGCACTTTTCCCCCCAAAAAGGACGTGGATAATTTTATGAATTTCGGCCTTCCATAACTTTCATACATGATCTCTGATTTAAGCAGAGATCATAGATCTGCAATCTCTGTGTTGAGCTCTTTCCATAGATATGCTACATGATATGGTTTTACCCGCTAGATTTTAAATTTTTATTTTTGGGTGAAAATTTGAATTCAATTAAACTATCCATTTTGCTTGTTTGAATTCAAAAGTTGTCCTTTGATTACTTTCTTCATATTGAAGGTTTGACTTCCTTAAACTTCCAAATAAAGAGGTCCTCCTAGACCCCATTCTCTTCCTAATGGAAATGTCAAACACCTTGGCAACCAATTCCTCTGTTAGATAATATTCTCCAAATATGTGGCCATCATGCTGTTGAAGATGGTTCAGATATACTAGTGCCATCTGACTTTGCCTCTAGCTTACCCATGGTAACCTTGCAAACTTGAACATACCTATTTTTCCCAACCATGCAATATTCTATTCATTATCACGAAGATCATACTTGAAATCCAGAAATGTATAAGACTTCCTTGATTGGCATGATAATTTCAACCTCCTTCTCTAAACTCGAGTAATGAACCATGGGTTTTTGGTAGCACAACTTGCACAAAGAGCGTACCACCATAGGTATCTCGTTGTCCTCTACACGCAAATCTGAACCAGCAGGAGCAAGAGTGTTCTGTAAGCTTGACATCCTTTCAACCTCAAAAAACCACATAGTATTCCAGGTCATAGCACCCTTGAAAGTATTCACCGTCTCTCTAATGTCCCGACCGTCTAAGATCGCTGACTGGGACAGATCAACACATTCACTTTGATTCTACAATGCAAAGTGGAGGAACGATCAAGTGAGTTGCCCTTAACTCTACGTAACCTATAGAGAGGTCACCCTAAAAGGGGTTGCTTATTCATTTTGGAATGGCAAATAACTAGAACCCTTGGTTCATAGATTGACGCTTTTTTCCTCATCAAGTGTGAGGCACAACCGTCAATCAATTTCCTAAGGTTAAGACTTAGTTCTATGTTATGTATCATCATTTAATAAATTCCACCTTCATGGAAAGCACCCGACTTATCGGGTCCACCCATGCGATGAATGGTTCGAGACCAGTCCCCGCTTTCCACCCCACACACACATGTATCTTTGTTTCCTAATTACTACCACACTGTGAAACAATTACAAGCAATTCCTTAATTAAGTTTCCACATGATTTTTTGTTCTAACAATCATATTTTCAAACATCACCAAGACAGTCTTTCATCAGACATCTACTGAAAACAGCCTACTTATTCAACTTAACATCTGATCACGGTCACCTGCAACAATAGGATTTTCCTATGCACCAACCAAGCCTTTCTACAAAGGTTTACTCAAGTATTCAGTTTAGGGCAACAATCCTCTTTGAGCACCAACCCGGTATCGTGCACCAACACATCATCGCGCACCAACGCGGCATCAAGCTGCCATCCAATTGATTTAGTCTCTATTCGAAAAATGCAATCCAATTCTTTTTCGCCCAAACTTGATGCAAAATGTATCTTTAAGAGAAGATAGTAATTTCTATTTAAGTTTCTATGAACAAAGCATGTGTTTTGGTTTATACAACCTGTGTTTTTCTTATGGTTTCCTAAGCATCTAAGTCATGCTTATCTACTATGCATAAAATTTAAAATAAATGGTACCTGGTTAGGATTTACGACAACATTTTGCTATGGTGGTTAATTTGCTTTGGCTATTGGAGCATGGCTTGGGTCGGCTCCATCATTGTTCTTCTTTGCGACTTTCGGGGCCATCGCGCAGCTCAAAGATTAAAATTAGTAGGAAAGTTCCTCATGCTATGTGCAAGTCCAAGGGCTTGTTTAGTCAACATCCAAATAGTTTAATAACCTAAAATTCTAGGTCTAGTGGACCTGATCTCCCCAGAAATTACGTGAAAAGTTGATTTTTGTATGTAATTTGAAAAAAATATATTTATTAAAAATTATTCATATAGATAGAAGTCACAAAAAAACTTCCAGACATAAAAAAAGTCTTAGGAAGTTTTGTACAATTTTTTGATAAATTTTTGAGTATATTTACTAATTTTACCTAATTTTCTAAGCTAAACTTACCCTATGTTTAGAGTAAATCCTATTTATTTTTTGCCTAAAAGTGTTTTTTGAAGCTAGAAAAATCTAGAAAAAATCACAATCAATTTTTCTCATGCAAAAAATAAAAATAAAAAATATAATCTCAGTGATAAAAAACATTGATCAGATACGTTACTTAACCCTTAATTAGCTATAATTAGCTATTGATTAGTAAAATTTATGGTCTTAGCTGATTTTATATTTTCTTATTACTAAATAAATGAATCTAATGACTCATGAATGATTATGTTCAATTTGATTGATGATACAGGCATTTCTAGGTCCATGCATGCACAGATAGTGCAAGTATGAGTGCATAATGAGCATGCATGCATGATTTCTGTAATTTTCAGGGATTCTTATTCTTCCTAGAGGCTTTATGCATGTGAGAATCATGCATGCAAGAGTTGCATGTTAATAGCATGAATGGTTACGTAAAATTCTAGAGAGAGAAACGTCACTAATTCTGGTAAAAGAGAGAGTCTTTTGAGCATAAGAGAGTGCATATGTGTACTGAAATTTGATTTTGTTTACATTTGGATTCCCGATTTTCAAGCCTCAAGGCATTGATCGCAAATTTCTTCCTCATCACCTCGTTCGTCGTCTTGCGTCGTAAACCACATCTACCTTCGTGTGTGTGTGTGTGTGCGTGCATGTGCATGTGTGTGTGTGTGCATGTGTGTGTGTGTGTGTGCATGTGCGTGTGCATGTGTGTGTGTGTGTGAAAATTCAGCAGAGTCTCTTTCTCCTGAAGAGCTCTCAAAGCATGCAATGTGCTTTGTGAGGGGCCTAGGGGTCCTTATATAGGGTAGGGGAGCTTCCATGCAGATTGGAATGTGTTGGGTTCAAGCCCTTGTCAGTATACCCATGGGAAATGCCTCTCAAAGGCATGCAGATACACTTTTAGTTTGCATGACAAGATAGCTCTATGTATGTATAAGGAAGTTTAAATTATAATGTAGCGTGCGTTTTTTTTTTGTTGAGCCTACTCTCTCTCTCTCTCTCTCGCTCTCCAAATCTCACCATGGCTTGTCTTCCTCACCATGCTCCATAGTTACGCTGCAGCCAACAATGGTATCAGAGCTTCCAGGCCATTGTCGGGTAGGTAATTGCAGGCCAAGTGTTCTAAAATGCTGTAGGAAATCTAGGCGAGGATAAGCGTCGGTGTCTCAAAAGGCCATGTTGTGGCCGTTATTCCTAGGCGGGCAGAGGCCATAGGCACAGACGACAACATCTCAAGACGCAGCAGATTTGGTAGCATCTCAAGATGCAGTTGCTCCTAGGCGGTGCCTTGGCATGGTGCTTCTCAAAACGCAACCCATCTGGTGGCGTAAATAGGCATCTCAAAACGCTTTTCAAAACGTTGTTGGCAGAAGCTTTTCAAAACGCTGCTACAGAGCACTTGGTTGAGCTTGGCAACGAGACAGGGAAGGTCCTCCTCCTTGCAAGCATCTCAAAAGGATGCAGTTGCCAAGGTGTAACGGTAGCAGCTTGCATGCACATAACGCTACCTTAGGGTTTTACTGATGCTACTAAAGATTGCAAAGGGTGGTTCCTCTTTGCTAAGCATATCAAAACGCTACAAGTCAACATACAAACACGAAGGTAAAGACGATGCACTAACCAACAATAACCCTCGTTACCAGGCTTCTTATGGCATCGAAAGTCGATAAGTTTAATGGATCAAGCTTCTACACCTGGCAAATCAAAGTGAAGGGATATTTGATGCGGAAGAACCTTTGGAGTGTCGTGAAACCCTTATCAACCGATGAAGCAGGTACATCGACTGCAGTTACTAGGGCATTATTTGTCGAGAAAAAATGCAAGGACGAACAAGCATTAGGTATTATTCTGAAATTTCTTGAAGATGATTTCATTCATTACTTGGATGATGTGAAATCTTCTAGTGCTGCCTGGATATAGTTAAAGAAGGTTTTTGATGCTAAAGCTAAGTATTCAATGATGAGTCTCAACATGGAGTTGTACTCTCTTTCTATGCGTGCTGATGAAAACATTACATCTCAAGTTAACCATTGAAGAGTATTAAACATCAACTTGTTTATGCCGAAGCCCCAATGCCAGAAGAAGATCTCATAGCTATTTTGTTGAAGAGTTTTCCTAATAAATTCCATAAGATTGTTACCGTTTTAAAGGAGAAAGATCCGTTGCCCTCCTTGGGTGGTATCATCAATTTATTGCAAGAAGAAGAAAGAAGGGTATCCTGTACCAATTTTCCCATTATTCCTAGTGCATATATAGTCTCCAATGCAGTACCTCCCATCGGTTCTTCTGATACTTTCACTGCCTATGAAGTCACTAATTGTGCTTCTACCTCAGCTTCATCTCGATCATCCATCGGTAGCAGATCTTGTGCCATTTGTGGGTGCAACAATCATCAGACAAAGGATTGTTCAAGAAGATCCATGTGTTCACTATGGTAAAACAAATCATCCTTCAAATAGATGCTTTCAAAAGGGTAAAAAAAATTCATGTGATTGAAGGAGATACCAAATCTCCAATATTTTTTTATTCACAATGATGTTTTTAGATCAAATATTTTCATGTTTTTCCTAGTTAAAATACATTTTACGGGCTATAAACAATGCCACACATGAGTGGTAAGACCTCCCAAGATATCATTTTTTTGTTCAAGTCCTATTTTTGTCCCGCTTCTCATGAGGTTATTGGGTACACCTTAAAATCAAGGTTTGGCAGTGAACCCAAAACTCCATCTATTGGTAGCTAATTTTTCAACCTACACCCAAATTGTTCAAGGGGGGGTTCACTATCATAGCACCAAGTTATGGATATGTCAAAATCCTTGGTTGTGAGAAAACCTAAAACTCACGGCTGGCGAGTATACCCAAAACTCGAGATATCATGAGAGTGGTCTGTCTAACTTAGGGTTGAGGGGGGGATTGTTGGGTTCAAGCCCTTGTCAGTATACCCATGGGAAATGCCTCTTAAAGGCATGCAGATACACTTTTTGTTTTTATGGAAAGATAGCTCTATATATGTATAAGGAATTTTAAATTATAATATAGCGTGCTTTTTTTTGTGTTGAGCATCTTGTCTCATTCTATCGTTCTGCACGTTCTCCAAAGCTCACCATGGCTCATCCACCTCGCCATCCTCCATAGCTGCCGCTGCACCCAACAGAGTGAACTCAAGGTCGTGGGAGACAGGTGTGCAAGAGGAGGGGGCACCCCTTGTTAGCACCAAGCTAACACAGACACCATGGATACCAATTTTTGGAGCTCTAATTGTAAAAACGCTTATTATTTTGATAAATCGAGAATATTGTAACTCCTATTTTTTGGATAAACCTTGTAATTGATGAGCCGGGGCTACAAGCTTCCAGATTGTATCAACTTGTCATTGCCTATCTTTAGTTAGAGCTCCCAAATAATTAGTTTTGACCACTAAAAACCTTGGCTAAGGTATACAAGCCAATTTTTGTAAGTTATTGTTAAGTTTTTGGATAATGAAATACACAGTGTGAGCTAACGGTGTTCACTTCTCTCCTTCTCGCGCTTCCTACTCCCTCCCTGATTGTCACATTGTAGTCGCGTTTGTTGCCAAAGCATTCTTCAGCACAATAACAAATAACTTTCTTGAAAGCTTCCCATTTAGTTTCCAATGGTGCATCATATTGAAACTTCTTCATCCATAATTTTTGTTCAACCATTTCAATGTACATTGGTGCCCATTTGAAATCCATACATAGTGATAATTTCTCTTTCATTTGGCTGAGATTATCATGCTTAGTTGCTTCTCCACATGAAAGGTCAAAACATAAGGTGTGATGGT
Organism: Adiantum capillus-veneris; assembly: GCF_014529385.1. Taxonomy (NCBI): domain Eukaryota; kingdom Viridiplantae; phylum Streptophyta; class Polypodiopsida; order Polypodiales; family Pteridaceae; genus Adiantum; species Adiantum capillus-veneris. The sequence goes on along the minus strand of NC_140938.1, from coordinate 126,888,545 downwards.
CGGATTCCGGGGTCCATTGGACAAACATAAAACTCTTTATGTGACACATGATGGCTTTAGAGAGTAGCATATAGTCAATCACACTATCCCCATTATGTCCCCTACATGTAAATCCATTGGTTCCACTCCACAAAGATACACCATTGGCAATGAGCATACCCGTGCTAAAGTAACTTTCCATAGTGATCCGGCTCTTTCTCATCCATTGAAGAACAATCATACAAGTGAACTTCCTCCAACTCCCTTGAAATGTATGGCATATCAAATTTTTGAGTATCGTGTTGCAATGTTTTTGTGTGAGCATTCATATTCCCAAATACAATAACATCACCTTCACCTTTGAAATAAGCAGTGTCCTTTTCTAAATCAAAAAATCGCTGATCTCTATCCATGCAAGCATAAAAGGGAGAATCATGACGAGGAATGTAGAAACCTGCTACAAAAATGGGTGTTAGAGAGAGAGAGAGAGAGAGAGAGAGAGAGAGAGAGAGAGAGAGAGACGTAGGTGATAAAAACCCCTTGGGATGTGAGGGAAACTTGATTCAATGCAATATTTACAAAAACCTTAGCTTTGGCGAGATGGCAACTATGGTGATAGAGAGAGAGAGAGAGAGAGAGAGAGAGAGAGAGAGAGAGAGAGAGAGAGAGAGAGAGAGAGAGAGAGAGCTTGGGGAGTTGCAGATGTCAGGAGCTGCGAGGACTGCAGGAGGTGAGGAGAGGCTGAGGGAGGTCTTCCTTGCATGAGACAGGGTGGCGGGCTCCATACAGGAGAAGGAGCGCCAAGGTGGTGGGGTTGTTAGGTGCCTGAACAAGAGGCAGGAGGATTCACCATGCACAGGAGTGAAAAAAGGAGAGCAATAGGCTATTGAGCCGGTCCTGAGGGGCCGCCAGGGGCCATCAACAACAAGGAGAAGGAGAGGGCATTGCAAGAGGGGGATCAGCCCTGGCTGAGCCTGAGTTCACAAGGGGCAAGAGCTTCCCGGACGACAGAGCACAGGTCGGATCCAGGGCCGTTAGTCACCCTAAGAGGTAGCGCCATAGGAGGAGCATCTACTTGTTGAACAGAGAATGGGGAGGAGCTTGACAGAGGGCGGCTCCAGTGCATTGGGGGCCGAGTGCAGAGCTTGGAGAGCTGATTAAGGATTGAGAGGGCTGTCGGGTCTTGAAGAGAGTAGCATGGGTGGACCAAGACGGGCCAGGTGTGGCCGCCAAATGAGAGGATAGCTCCAAGGACGCACAAGGAGGGTTCACCAATAGGAAGGAAGAGCTCAAGGCTGCATGGGAGCAGCCCATTTGGGGGGCTGAAACAAAGTGCAAATGGAGTCACCATATGGAGAGGTGCCGCCAAGCGTGTGGAGGAAGGAGAAATCACCAGAGGCAAGAATTGTAGCCGTCGAATGTGAAAGAAGTTGAAGGCCGCCAGTGTGGTCTGCCTTTAGCCGAGGAAAGGGTGCCAGATTGCACCAAATCGATCATCACCATCATTGTACATACGCCTTTGTGATATCCTGGTTGTCTAGGGTCTTGTTCACTTATCCGATTTCTCTTGTATCTTTTGTCTTGTCTTGTACGGGTAAATCCGTGGTAACGTGCGGCTCCGGATAGTGTGTGTGTGAGTATGTTGAGAGGGAGGGAGAGAGATAGTGTGAGCTTGGTGCATGCATGAGCAGTTTGTGTACAATTGAGGCTTGTGTAGCCTCCCATTGATTCTGGGTGAGAAAAGGTAATCAAGGGAGGCGGTGTGTTGTCGGTCAGTTAGGTGCCAAGTTGTTCATGGGCGAGTGTGCGTAGCCGTGATTGCTCAAAGGTGGTATGTATTGTGAAGGTCGGAAGAAAGTGTGTATGTGTGTGTGTGTGTGTCTGTGTGTGTGTGTGATTTTGTGTGGGTAGGGGTGCGGACTATTACCTTGGGCTATATAGAGGTAGTGTATTGTGTACAGGGTGTTGTTCCGTTTTTTCCTTTTCCATCAGTGGTGCCCCCACTGAGGATATATTGATTGCTAAAGTGATGGCGTGGTGCAGTAATATGGTGCCAGATTTTGAGTTGGTGTTCTCAAGTGAATAGGATGCTGAAGATTGGATCTTAGATGTAGATCTCTGGATGTTGTCGATGCGGATGGTGACGGATGAAACCAAGGCAAAGGCTATGCTGCAGGTGATGCGAGGGAAAGCCAAAGCTTGGTTCAAGGAGTTGGAAGTTCCTGATCGACAGTCATGGAAGGTGATTCGAGGTCGGTTTGTTGAAGATTTCAAGCGAAGGCTACCACCTGCAGAAGTGGATGCTCAATTGAAGGTATTAAAGAATAATGTGTTTGAAGACTTTAGTGTGTTTCTAACCAAGTTTGAAGATATTTGCAAGCAACTAGCTGCCCACTAGCTGTTGCTACCCAACTGCAAAGTGGATATGTTTTCAAGATCGAGAGGTTCATGGCGTGCTTACACCCGAGGATTCAAGAAAAGGTCGAAGACGGTGCGGATACATATGAAGACATGGTCTATCTGGCAAAGATAAAGAACAGAAAGGTGAAGTGGAAGTTGGAGCTGGGCGTGTTGAAGCCAACAGATTATATGCCTATTGCGGAGGTAGCAAAGTGCTCTTTGGTCCAACCAACGGTGGCTCCAGTTATTCGAAGTGCAGAGCATGTTGAGGTAAGGCCTAATGTTGGCTATGTTCCTTGGAGACTTCCAGTTTGTGATGTGCATGTGCCGAGGGTGGACGAGCTTGTCAACGAGGAGAAGCTCCATATTGCGGTGAACCAAGATGCGGAAGCGATATAGCAAATGTGGAGGTTCCGATGCGGATTGAAGAGGTAAAGCCTGTGCTTGTGGAAAATTTGCATGAAAAGATAGCAGAATGCAATCAGGTTGTAGATATCGAGGGATCAGCAGCAGCTGATGAAGAAAGTGATCAAAGCTGTGGTGATGGACAAGCTTTTGTGGAGCAGCGAGCGAATGAAGATGCGGATATGGAGTCGGTATATGATGCCAATGATGATGAAGATACAAGCTTGAGTAGCTGGGAGACAAGCGAAGAGGATAGAGCGGATGAGTCCACATCCTATGGCAAGGAGACAGAGTCTGATGAGCCTAAGCTGATAAAGGTAAAGTTTCCCTCTTATGTGTATGATGATATGGTAGTAGCCCATGTGCAAGAAGAGCAGGTGGTCGAAGAACAGCGGGTTGCAAGTGAAGAGTCAGTTTGCGAAGACCAGGGGGTTGGGCAACCCTCTCTCGTGCCTTGTGATGGTCAGGCCATGTTGATTGAAGAAGAATGTCTTGACAAAGATGATTGGGGATTCGATGAGCCGGTGGTCGATGTTGATGACGAGACGCAGATTTTGATTGCTAAAGCGATGGCGAGGATACATGGTATGCGAGGTTGTGTGCCTGCTCTAGTGTTGTTTGAAGGGTCTACAGATGAAGTGGCTATGCAAGCGCCACTATGCCAATTGCTGCAGGTTTTTTTTCTTGAAGAGGGTGATGCTATGGAGGAGTCTCTAGCCGATGGCTGGGGAACACAGGATGTGAAAGCTGTGCAGGGTGTATATGCTTGTTTTGGGCATGGAGGTAGCTCATGCATGCAAATTTTTGAAGGGCTGTGCTGTCAAGATCTACAGGAAGGATTGGTTTACAGGTTTACCAATGCAAAGCAGGGAGGGTGCCTACCTGTCTTACAGACGGATGATGATGATCAATGTCATATTTTTTATCCAGGCGGAGTTTACACTATGCTTGGGAGAACCTATGGCTTTCCATTTGACCCGGGCGAGCTCTACAACAAATAAATATCTCTCTCTATCTATCTAATGCTTCTTGTACATAGTCTCTATCAGTTCTTTCTTATGCAATGCTATATTCTATAAATAATGCTATGGTTGAGCATAAATGCTCAACGAGGGAGTGGGCAATGATGGTACTGCTTGATTTGGTCGACCTCAAAAGGTGTGAATGGCAGGTGTACGACAGCAGGTAGGTTGATGGTGGCAAGCTTGGTCATGTACTAGATGCAGCTTGGAGCAGGTATCACAGGGACGTGTATGCGAGATTCGGTATTTTGTAGGCCAATCATGGCTTTGAAGTCTTGCTAAAGGAACCGGTGCCGAGGTGGTTTTCAAGCTCACGTGATCGGGTTTCGGATGGCAGTGATATTATGGTGTGTGGATTGCATGAGGTTCCGTGATGTATGCAACGTCATTGCCCAAGCTTGACAAGTTCAATATCCGGCTGTTGGTCCAAAGTATTGCATAAGGGAGCTTTTTGTTCCGATGGTCGGGGCAAGTAAGGGGGTGGGAAAGCGGCCCAATTCAAATTTTTTGCTACGAAAAGAAATATTGTAAGGTGGTGGGTATGCAAGGGAGCAACGCCATCTGCATGGGGAAAAAGGCATGACTGTACAACAAGGAGGGCCGAGAGTGGAAAGGAAAGTGCAAGTGGCAGGTTGCATGAGGAAAACTAGAGGCACAGACGACGGGGGCAGCAAGGAAAGAAGTGGAAGGGCCACCAAGGGGTGGCAGTAGGAGGAGGAGGTGGAGCACCAGCTGATGCAGGGCAAGGAAAGAAGGAGAGGATGGCCATGAAAAGAATCTCTGTTTCATAAAGCATAAATTTTTAACTTTAAAAGAAAATACCTCATGTTCATCCTCAATATTAACAACACCTTGCAAAAGGCTTGTATAGCATAGTCGTTGAGGAGCCTCATCCTTGAGCAATGGTGTGGTTGAGGAGCCTCATCCTTGAGCAATGGTGTGGATCCATTTGTTGTATAAGTATTATGCGATGACTTAGGCATTGTCATGGGTAAATCCATTAAGGTTGTACTCTATAATGAAAGGTGAGTAAATAGAGAAAAAGATTAGAAAAAAAAACCAAGAGATAAAGCTATAAATAAAATAAAAACCGCTTGAAAATTATAATAATCGTGACTCACTTTTTTTGCCAAGTCATGCGCATAGTATCGCCGCCTCTTTGCATCGACCACCAACTTGCCACATTTTTGTATATAGTTTTGATGTTCTAAAACCTTTGTGTAGATATCCTCCACTTTCCACTTCATTGGTGGTATTTCCTTTTCAAATTGTAAATCCTCTATCTCTCTCATATTTTGATTAATAAAATCAAGAATTTCGTTCGACTTCTCTCGACAGTTTCAAAGATTAACGGAGGAGAAATCCGTTTTTTCTTGGCCACAAAGCCCTTTGTCAAAACATTTTCAAATTGTCCTAAAGTTTCTATTGAAAGACACCCATGCCACACTATAGTGCTTTTCTAAAAACGTCTTACCGATGGTCGTGTACATTCCTCTCACCTTAGGAGGATGAAACACCCTATCGTGATAGGATATGCATCGGACAAAGGGGATGCATTGCCCCATTAGGTTGATGTAGATCTAGTGGGCTTTCTATAGGTTGGAAAAAGTCATCATGAGCTTTACTTAATGAACTAATAGATAGATTGTTAGAGGGAAGCAAATTCATTAAAGTGTGATTCTCTGAAAAATCAAGATTGCTACCCTCTAACACACGTTTGCACCAACCTACAAGAGCATGTCTATGGACAATAGAATTAACACCAATCTCTGACCAACCTTCAATGGTCATATATAAAAAAAGTTTACCATTAAGCATACTAGACATAATAGGCTCTATATATTGACTGGTGCCGCAAAACTTTGTGACAAAATCGGCCACCGAAGCAATGTCCCAAGCCATCACATTGGTAGCATCGGCATTGCCTTCTTCAAAGATGCAAAGAAAAATCATGGATTCATGTCAAAATTTAGTGCTAAGACACTGTTTTATTGTTGTAAAAAGCACACCATAGTTAAATAAAAACATACCATTCAACTCTCCCAATTTTGTTTGTACCCTCCATAACAAAACAAAGTTGGAAAAGAAATCCCTCTTATTTTCGGCCAATCTCTGCACGCATGCCCAAAGTCAACTCATTCCACAAATAAATCATGAACCGACCAGTGAAGATTCCACAAATATATATACGAGCACTGCTGGGAAAGATAAGTGCCAGTGAATATGGGTCGTTTTTGTAAAGTAAGATCGAATTAGTTTTTTTATTAAAAAAATGAAGCAAATTTTGCTACATACCAGCTGTGGTCGACGGTAAAAGGAGATATACAAAGGGTGTGGGGGGGAGGACGACAACTGCTACAGCTAGGGGATGAGGCTACAGATCGAAGGGAACCCATAAGCAGATTACGGGGCTATTAGAAACGAGCGCCGTTATCTGGGTTGACAAAGGACAGTAGCGCACAACTGCAAGGAGAAGGCGCACAACTGCAAGGGGCGACCATCTCGGATATGTATGGACGACACCTACAGGACGTGGGGGTGGAGGGCACTACCATGGGGGTTTACCCAAGAGCAACACAGATCAGGGCCGGTAGTCGATGAACGGCATGGGGATTGTGTTACCTGTTGGATGGGGAGCCAAGGGGCTGGCCTGGAAGGAGAGCTGTGTTGTGAGCATGGGTTTGAGAGCAAGGTGGTGACCGCAAGAGATCAAAGTGAGAGAGAGAGAGATCACAGCGAGACTTGCAAGAGTTTCATGAGAGAGAGAGAGAGAGAATGTATCTGCCTGAATCTCCCTCGCTGCTCTTAATTTACCAGCGCTGCTCAAAAAGGACCTCTCACACACACACACACACACACACACACACACACACACACACACACACACACACACACACACACACACACACACACACACACACACACACGGGGTGTTGTCTCAATTTTCTCACTCTTGCCAGCAAGTATTGAGGAGTCCAGTCCTGCAACTTCTGCAAGGCTGTAAGTGATTAGGGGTGCAGTAATGGCACCTCACCTCCAAGCTCTCTAGTTGAGCAGTCACCACGAACTCCAGCAGCCAGCTATTCCTAGCCCTGGTCATTCTCGCAGTTATTTTGAGCGCCAAAAACCATGTAATAGATTCCTAGTGTAGTGTTAGTGTTAGCTGGAGTGCTCAAAAAAATCATTTTATACAAAGTTCCTTTTTTTTATTTTGTAAAGAGGAAATTTTTAAAAATTAGGCCATTCTTCTGGGCTTTTAGACTATTTTTCTCTATTTTGGGGCGGAATTTCTCCTTGTCCCCTTGTGCTCAACGACATTTTCGAAATTGAAAACAGCATGATATTAAGTTGAGACACATTTTTCCCGAACAGAACTTAGCTACATTTGGATGGCACCCCATACTTTCAAAAGGAAGGCACGTAAAGTACCCTTCCTATGAAATGTCGTTTCCTTGTTCTCTTCTTCAATGAAAAAAGATTATTAAAAAAATCAAGTGATAATTGAAAGTTAGAGACATGTTTCTGCAAAATAGGTCAAAATGCAATAGAGGAGTTCACAATATCATCCACTTGTATAGTTTACCGAAATGTGTTTTTTTTTAAAAACTCGATAGATCAATATAGTTTGCAATCGCCTTATCTCGCTTTACTTAGTAGGCTCAAGGGTTAGCTGCGCTAGGTAAACTAGTGACCGAGCACCAACTTAGATGCCACTATAATTCGGCGAGAAAATATGTTCTCAGTGTACATTTCAGATGCTTTGAATAAAATCCCAAAATGCTGATTGAGAGAAAGGGAAAACGGGAAAAAAATTGCCTAAAAATAGTGTAAAGTTTTAAAAATGGTTAGATTTCTCTTGCACACTAAGACTGAAAATGGTTTCAAAAATGATTTCTCTTGCACAGTAAGACTCTCCATTAGTTCCATGAGCGTGAGCACTGTTGGATACAATCGATTCTCTTGACCGCCTATTTCAAGGATAAGGTGAAAATGATTTTTCATGAAACATAGGATGCGCCTTAATCTTACATTGTTCAAAGAAAGAGTGGTTCATCTTACAATCTTGCTACTTTGGAAGTCAAAACTTCTTGTTGAGGGAAAGAGGAAGACAAGTATAAATATGCGGCACCAAAAGGCTAATAGAGAAATAGATGCAATGACATATTAGTATATAGTAGGTGGATAGAGAGGTATATAAATAGTAGATAACATATATACAGCTATATAATAATAGATACATGGTTATATATAGTAGTATGCAAATATCTAATTTATATAAAGGTAGATAGGCAGATATATAAATGGCACATAAATGGATGGATAGATAAAAGCTACTTCATTGTGTGATACATGGAATATTGATAATAAAGTATGAACATAAATATTTACATAACCATAGATAGATAGAGATATAGTCAGAGGCAAGGTATGATGCATGGTCCCAATTGATGGTAAATGTAGGTGTGGATAATGTATTTTTGGCTACATGGGTGCGATACTGGATAATCTCAGAAAGAGAAGCTTCACCCATGTATAGAGATAGATAGATACTATAAAGCATAATAAGCACTTACATAGATTTAATACAATCGATTATTAAGCACGATTATATATATATATATGCATAGAGACGATCTAGTTAATCGATGGACACTGAGATTTCTAGACGATAATGGTAATGAAGTATGAAGTCAGATAGCAACAAAATCTATCTATCAAATTGTTTGATAGATAGATAGGATATTACTTATGAAGTATCACTTAGACAAATAGAATAGTATCACTTATATAATATCAATTTGAAGTATCACTTAGACAGAGAGAATAATATCACTTATGAAGTATAAGATATGGGATCTATATATCAATATATACAGCTGTACAAATAGATGGATATATAGAATCTAATAGTTCATCATAGACATAATGATAAGTTCAGTATGGTCCTCTAACCATGTATGATAGAAAGATGTATAGCTAGTCATTTCGGACAGTTTTCACATCAGGTGCATGCATTTTCCATGGCTGACAACAACACAGATTTGTTTAAGATGTTTTCTATTGAGGACATATTGGATGGGGCCAATTACCCTATGTGGGCTTACATGATGCAACATGTACTTAATGTGTCAAAGGGAGTTTGAAACATTGTGCATGGCATTTATGTGCAAGAGTCACTTTCTAGAAAAAACAGGACTAGGCAGCGTGCAGTTGAACAGGCTTTTATTACAGCTCAAAGAAGTGCACTGAAAAAAAATGGATAATAAGGCTATCACATGTTTCTTTTTTGTTATAGTGCTAAAAGCAAAGGTTACAGGTTGTACCATCTGCAAACAAAACATAACCTTTTCTCCACATAAAAAATTCACCAAGAAAAATGTTATGAAGTTCTTGTGATATGCTTGAGGAAGGAAGGAGAGGCCAAATTTTGTGTGTGTGTGTGTGTGTGTGTGTAATGTTATGCCCATTTCCAAAAGGAAGTGAGCGATATCAAAGGTTGCATATTGGCTTGGAAGAACAAGCGCCTCTTGTAGAGACTGATGAGACAATAACCTTCTCTCTCTCTCTCTCTCTCTCTCTCTCTCTCTCTCTCTCTCTCTCTCTCTCTCTCTCTCTCTCTCTCTCTCTCTCTCTCTCTCTCCTCCCCTTTTTCATTTTCAAGAGAAGTGGAGTGCTAGAGGTGAAATCTGCCAAGTCTCAGTATCCCCCATAGCTATACAATCAATATATTTCGTATCCATACAATCTTAAGACCCTTATATGTGATTCATGATGTATACATATTTCTCTATGTGGATATATTATATTGAAATGTATGGTCCCAAATTCATTGGGCTTACAACTAGACTTAATGCAACTTTTCTTCCACTTTAGAGTCAAATAGCTAAATCTATGTATTTATGAAGGAGTACGAGCGGAGGTGCGACGTGAGAGAGAGTGCGAGAAGAAGAGCACGACGATATGGTGAACTCGCTCTACTATAATGTGTAGAGCATAGTGAGTTCTTATTAGGTTTTTACAAAAGAATATGTGTACATACCTGGCGGCCCGCCCACTTACCCGGGCGACCACATTGGGCTTTATACCCCAACAAACTCCCACTTAAAGTCCAATGTGGTACTTTAAGTGTGAGAGAAGCTACTATACAAGCTAATATACAAGAGATGTAGAGAATTGATGTACTACCCCACACCTAACTACTTGCGAAAATGCGCAAAGCTCTCTGAGGGAAGTCTTTTTGTAAGTAGATCAGCAGGATTTTCTGTGGTGTGAACTTTGACAAGCTGAAGTTGCTTATCCTCGAGCATTTCCCTGATGAAATGATACTTCACATCCACATGCTTTGTCTTTGAGTGATAAACTGGATTGCGAGCCAATTGTATAGCACTTTGACTATCACAATATAACACAGGCATCTCTTCTTTGATTCCCAAATCTGTTACTAGTCGATTAAGCCAAATTGATTCTTTGCATGCCTCTGATGCTACAACATATTCAACCTCTGTAGTAGACTGAGTAACACAATCTTGTAATCTAGAACGCCATGATACTGCTCCACCAGCCAATGTAAAGACATACCCTGACGTAGACCTTCGGTTGTTTAAGTCACCTGCATAATCTGAGTCAGTAAAACCCTTCACACTTAGCTCCTGACTCCCATAGCATATACGCATACTCTTTGTAGCTTTCAAGTATCTCAATATTCCTTTCACTGCCTCCCAATGTTTCTTGCCTGGGTTTGACATGTATCGACTTACTACTCCCACTGCAAATGCAATGTCTGGGCGAGTAGCAATCATTGCATACATCAAACTACCCACTGCAGACGCATATGGAATCTTATCCATTTCAGCCTGTTCTTCCTCAGACACAGGACAATCTTGTTTGTTAAGTTTCACATATGGTGGCAATGGAACACTCAATGGCTTTCCCTTCTCCATATTGAAACGTTACAAAACCTTGTCAATATACTCTGTTTGAGATAACCAAATCAACTTCTTTGATTTGTCTCTCTCAATGCGCATACCAAGTACATGACTTGCCTCACCCATGTCTTTCATGTCAAACGATTTTGCCATCTTTGACTTCAAAGCTGAAATTTCTTCCAAGTGCTTGCCAGCAATCAACATGTCATCCACATACAAAATAAGGATCAACCAACTACCATCCTTAGCCTTCTTTGTATATAGACAGTGATCGAACTCACTACGTTTGTAGCCTTGAGAAAGCATAAACTTGTGGAATTTATGGTACCATGCCCTCGGTGATTGTTTTAAGCCATAAAGACTCTTTAACAACTGGCATACCCAATCTTCCTTGCCTTTCTCAACAAACCCTTCTGGTTGCTGCATGTAAATTTCCACATCTAAATCACCATGCAAGAACGCTGTCTTGACATCCATTTGGTGCAACACCAAATCTAATATGGCAACCAATGCAAGAAAGCATCTCAATGTAGTCATCTTGACCACCGGAGAGAAGACTTCATCAAAGTCAATGCCTTGTTCTTGCTTAAAGCCCTTGGCAACAAGCCTTGCTTTGTACTTTGGCTGACTATCATGAGCGGTGATCTTATACCTGTAAACCCATTTACAAGGTAGATCCTTTTTGCCATGTGGTAATTTAACTAGCTTCCATGTCTTGTTTTTATGCAGAGATTTCATCTCTGACTGCATGGCCAATTGCCAATTCCCGGAGTCCTTCATTTGCACTGCTTCCTTGTAACATGAAGGCTCATTGCAATCAGTCAACATGACATAGTTCATAGATGGAACAAACCTATCAGGAGGTCGCGTGACACGTCCAGATCTACACACAATAGGTGGCTCATGCTCAGCCACAACCTTTGGTTCCACTCTATCCTGTCCTTGCTCCTCTTGAGCCCTGACATTTTGTCTTGCATGTGAAGGTCCATCTTCTTGGAAGACAACTCTTCTAATCTCCTCAACCCTCTCTGGTTTAGAATGATATTTGGATTCATTAAAGTGAACATCATTGCTGCGGACAACCTTTCTGGATTCGGGATCCCAAAGTCTGTACCCCATCTCACCAGAATTACCTTAGCCTAGAAAGATGCACTTTCTACTCTTTGGCTCAAGTTTGTTCCTAAATTCCTTTGGAACGTGAGTATATGCCTCACAGCCAAAGACTCTGAGATGCTTGTATGAGGGCATTTTGCCTGACCATACCATCTCTGGCACTTAATCCTTCTGCAAAACCTTGCTAGCAGATCTATTTACAAGATGAACAGCTGTTGATACAGCTTCAGCCCAAAACCCATTTGGCAGCTGTGCATTAGACAACATACTTCTGACCTTCTCTTGTATGGTCCTATTCATCCTCTCAGCAACACCATTTTGAGGAGGATTATAAGGAGCAGTAAGTTCACGTTTTATACCTTTTGACTCACAAAAGTCCTGAAAGGCCTTTGAAACATACTCTCCACCATTGTCAGTGCGTAAGCATTTAAGCTTCTTGCCACTCTGATTCTCCACAAGTGTCACAAACGTTTTGAAAACACTAAACGCTTCATCCTTGTGCTTGAGAAAGTAAACCCATACTTTCCTCGAGTAATCATCTATAAATGTCATAAAGTAAGAAGCTCCCCCTAGAGATAGGTTAGGCATAGGTCCACACAAATCACTATGAACAAGTGCCAACTGTGTATCTCTTGTACTGCTTCTATGCTTATGTGGCTACTGTGTTTGCTTACCATACAGACAATGTTCACAGAATTCAAAATCATTAAATTTAAATCCAGGCAAATAACCAGAACGAGACAAGATTTCCATTCCCTTCTTGGACATATGTCCTAACCGGCTATGCCACAAAGAAACGTTCGGCTGCTCGGTTACATTGATTACATTTTTAGAGACATTTGATACATAAATCATGTAAAGTCCTCCAGACTTTACTCCATGTGCTACTGTCATAGAACCCTTGGATATCTTCCACATGTTCTGTCCAAAAGTGGTGACGTAGCTAGCATCATCAAGTAAACCTGTGCTGATCAAGCTCTTTGTAATTGCGGGAACATGTCTCACATTCTTCAGCATGAAAGAAGAGCCATTCTGAAACTTCAATTGAACATCTCCAACACCTAAGATCTCACATGTCTTCCCATTGCCTAGCCGAACATGATCTTTAGTGGTCACATAAGAGGCAAACCACTCCTTGTTTGGAGACACATGAAGTGATGCCTCTGAGTCTATAATCCAGTCACTCAGTGCATTTCCATCAGATGCTGTAAGAAGAGCTGAGTCCATTGTATTCTTCAAGAAGTAGATGTCTCATGACACTAGACTGTCATCCTCTGCAACAGTGTTTATCACATTTATTTCTTGAATCTTCACTGAGGACTTGTTCTTCTCACCATGGTCTTCAGCTTTCTCTTTGCCTTTTTCTGCTTTCCATTCTCTGCAGTCTCTTTTCATGTGACCCTTCTTGCCACAATGGTAGCATTCTATGTCACTCTTGCCTTTAGCACTATGGGACTTTCTACGAGAATGATTCCTCTTTCCACCTTTGTACTTTTCTTTGGTCCTTCCCCTGACAACTAAGGCTGTTCCTTTGCCTTTGTCCATTGTCTTTCTATTGGTTTCTTAAGTAAGCAGACTTCCTTCTACACCTGCTATGTTCAAACCATCTGGAGGTGCATAATTACTCAAAGCTCTACGAAAAGTGTCCCAACTTTCCGGCAATGTGATCAACAGGAACATAGCTCTAACAGGTTCATCAAACTCGACACCTTGAGCTGACAACTGACTGTAGATTGTGTTGAATTCATTCAGATGATTGGACATAGGTGTCCCTTCTTTCATCTTCAAGTCAACAAGCTTCTTAAGCCAATATACCTGTGAAGCTGCACTCTGCTTCTCATAAAGATCTCTCAGCTTTAACCATGCTTGATAAGCCGACATCTCGTCTGCTACATTGAAGTAAACGCTTTTTGCCAAAGTGAGCATAATGGTAGAAAGTGCCAATTCATCCATTTCGCTCCATTCATCTTCGTCCATATCTTCTGGTTTTATCCCCTTGAGCTTTATAGGTTTTATCTGCTTCTTTTGTACCAACACGTGCCAAATCTGCTTCTTCCACAATGGGAAATTGGTTCCATCTAGCTTCTTGATATTGTAAAGAGCAGTGTCCTGTGATCCAGCCATAGCTACGCTTGAGAGTAGTTTACTTTCCTAGGAAAAATTCGGCAGAGTTTCCCTTGTAAACTGACCTCTGAACCAATATCAACCTATCAAATGAACCAAGAAAGCTTCAGATTCTGCAGAAATTTTGGCAGAGTCTCCTTTGTAAAATGGCTCTGGTGTACTAAAAACAGACCAAAAAACAGCTCAAAAAACCATTGTCTCTCTAACACTGTAAGCTGTGGGTAAACCTGTCCTGCATCTGTACTGTCTCTGACTGTCCTGTCACTGTCCTATAAGCATAGACTGCGACAATGCCTCAACGGCAGTAAAGCAAAGATGCAAGCCCAACTGTCTAACTCACAGTCAATACATCCTAGCTACCTATCTAAGGGTGCTCGAGGGATCGCTCCAAGACCTGTATCACCGAAAGGATCTCAACATTCGAGAATCCCCCAGCTCAATAAAACCTCACTCGACCCTCAACAAAGGCTGCAGTAAATCTGACAGTACATAGACTTCCCACAAAGTCATACATCCACAAATTTCCCACTGTATGCTGTAACCGCTGCGGCGGTTGTTTGCTGCGTGACTCAAAGCCAGCAAACCCTCAACAGACATACATCATCTCTGACAATACATCCCATGTGGAAGTACCTGCAATGTCAGGATGAAATCTCGAATATCAAGCAGCAAACACAAGCTACCTGATGAACTAGTGGATGTCGCCTACAGTCTGTGTGTAGATGCGCCCGTGTCGTATGTGACACGCCTCCAAGAACTGTGAGCCGTCCTTCGATGTGTAGACAGCCACAAATCAACACTCTGGGAGTGTCGATATCCTCAGCACCTGCAATCGTAGGCCGAAAACCCCAAATTTGCAAAGTCGGATCTGCACCCGCTGAGACCACGTAGTCGAAAATGGCCTGCGCAGACCTTTGTCGAAGCCGAACAGTGGCCGAGATGACCTCAGAATGAAATTATGAGCACACCAAGCCCTACGGGCTGTACCACAAGATTTGGGGCCGTGTCTTCGCCTGTCAAATTTCACTCCAATCTGAGATGGTGACTCTAGCCTCCTGCAGTGCTGCCCCGAGCCTCGATCTGAGCTCTGATACCAGTTGAAGGAGTATGAGCGGAAGTGCTACGCGAGAGAGAGTGCAAGAAGAAGAGCACGACGATATGGTGAACTCGCTCTACTGCAATGTGTAGAGCATAGTGAGTTCTTATTAGGTTTTTACAAAAGAATATGTGTACATACCTGGTGGCCCGCCCACTTACCTGGGCGACCACATTGGGCTTTATACCCCAACAATTTAGACACTAAGCCTTTGATTCAAAATTCAAATACAATGGCTAGCAGTCATGTCCTTTCATTGTATGTGTGCTTGAGGTGAGAGAGAGAGAGAATTTAAGAAACATGGAGAGATATATGCCAGTATCTATACTAGGGATAAAGGGGGTGCAATTCCAACACCCCCCTAATTATCCACATGTCTCAATATGCAGTGTTCAAGCTCATGGAGCCATTTCCAAGGCAAAGAGAAAATGGTGCAACCATTGGACATTATTACATCTATGGGCATATTTGTGCAAATATTTGCTAAATGGAGAGGAATAAATGTGAGTATTGCGAGGATGCAAAGAAAGTAAATACTTATACTTTGGAAGGTTCCACAAGTATTCAAGTGTCCGCATTGAATGATCATGAAGTTACTTTTGATTCCATCAAAGAAGTATCCAACTTTGTGTAGGCTACAAAGGGAACTTGCAACACCTATGTTGTTGCCCATTAAGGATCACACAAAGAAATATATGTGCGCAAATATGTGTGCAAGTCCCTTTTTCTTGTTATTGATTGATGAAAGTATGGATCGCACAAGAAACAGATGTACACAGATATGTGTGCAAGTCCCTTTTTTTCATTATTGATTGATGAAAGTACAGATTGCACAATGGAGAAGCAATGACCATGTGATCATGTTAGTTCTATGTGTGACTAATGGAGCAAAGGGTAGTCCAAAATGTACGTTTGTGCAATTATTGCATGTGGAGGATGAAAAATTGCAAATGCAAAGGTATGTATGTTTTTGTTAATGTGTTCTTTACTTACATTGGGCTTGATATCAATAGACTCATTCCTATTGCAATTTGCAACTAATGGTGGATTGGTTATGATTGGGTATAAGACTCATTTATTATTATTATTTATAGTAAGATGCACTGAATTATATTAGAGACAAATTAAGATATTATAAACAATGTAGGCAAGGAGGTCTACATAGATAATTACAAAAAAGGAGGGGTGTATTGTTACTATCATAGTGCACAAAAAACATCCCTGGCTAATGATCATAGATACAACTTCATCCAGTATTGGGGAAACCATTAAGGGTAGGAGGAGGGATAATGTCTGGGAGATCATGCACTTCAAGAAGCAAATAATGAAGTCGCTCAAGGAATCTGTCTGCAACTTCAACTTTAGAGATTGTGATCAGGTTAGCTTCCTGCAGCATCTCTTCAGTCCAACCAGAGAAAGTGTTGGATTCTTCTCCAGCAAGATGGGGGTAGCTTTCACATAGTTAGATTTCCTTTCCTACAAAAAAAATTTAGAGAACAACACTTTCAAGCAAGGTAAGTGGTAAACTCCTTCAAAACAGGAACTACTTCTTTGCCTCCATATTGGGTATAAGATTGGAGTGGTTGCGTGATTCCAAGCATTGAAGCCTCGTATTATGAGTGTGCATTGTATTGCCCACGTTGGCAATTGAACCTCCTTAACACCAAACAATTGAGAGAAGGAGTAGTTAGAAGCCTTTGATCTTTGTTTGATCTCGAAACTCAAGAGCTGCTACCTAACACCTGAAAGAGGTGAAGCTATAATAGGCATAGCCGGGCGAGGCGGGGCTCACTACAAAGTGCTTTGCAAATTGCAGGCGAGAACCATGAGACATGCCGCTCCAGAAGACAGGCAAGGGGGTGAGGGCCGTGAGGATGAGGGGAGGAACCCAATTTTTCATAATCTATAGTGACAATCAGAGCGCATTGGCAGTTGCGAGGAACCCAGTTTTTCATGCTCACACAAAGCACATCGAGGTGCATTACTCATTGCTCCCATTGTATATGTATCAATTCATTGCCAAATTTATATGGTTCTCGCAAGTACTTCTCTAGTTGAGTCTCTTCATTAGTGTGACTATTAAAATTTGACCAAGAATTAAAATATAATAATAAGTTCGATGGTATCACTTACACTAATAGAATAATATCACTTACATAATTGTATCACTTATGACATAGAAGATATAGGATCTAAATATCAATATATATACGGATATACAAATGTATGGATAGATAGCAACCAATAATTCATAATAAACACAATGATCTCTCTTTCTCTCTCTTGTGTATTCTTCCCATTGCCTTCATCTCAACCTCGCAAGACCTAGAAGGACCTAGAGGACAGAGCCCTTGTAGGTCTCATAGGAGGTCACCGTCCCCCCACAGTCTTTCTTAAGGAATGGGTTAAGGCACAGCGGGGTTCTAGGGACACATAGCTTGAGTCATGCCAGCCCTTGCCCAAGCATCGCATGCTATTCCTCTTCATGAACCTATATATGGGCTTCAATATTCTCATTACTGGACATTTGATCATGAGGAATTTCCCCTTGCTATTGTTCAAGTGGTCTCCCTTGTTCAATTTGAGTCTCTGTGCTTTGCACTAGCCCTATTTGGGTCAAGTT